>NC_061118.1:57462586-57554542 GCF_002878395.1 Capsicum annuum | reverse complement strand
CCATTAAGACCAAAAGGTCAAATCATTCAAAATATCTTAAATATTCAACATCAAAGTGCTTATAACACACTTTCTCAAAAAAACACAATTTCCAATGGGGATTCACGACCCAAATATCAAAATCATGATAAATATCATTCAAGATTCATGCTTTATATCACCACATATGTAAATTCATCTTTCAAAATCATAAAAATTAAGATTTCATAATAATCATCATAAGACATGGGTTCATGCTTCAAATTCATAAAAATCATGCCTTTGTAAAGAAAATTACTTTGGGCACAAGAACAACAGAGAGTTCTTGTTGAAAAACCCCACATACCTTGAATGATGAACTTTAGATCGATACTCATTTTTGAAATGTTAATCGTGCCTTTGAATGATGGTTCTTGGAGTTCTTAAACTAGGAACTTGGAATCTTGAATAAATTTGCAGAATTAATGGTGAACTTTGGAGGTTCTTGAAGTTTTTTAACTAAGAACTTGGAATTTTGAATAAATTTGCAAAATTAATGGTGAACTTTGGAGGTTCTTAAAGTTGGATGTAGGAGCTTAGGGTTTTCTTTTTGAGGGAATGTGATGAAATATAATATATAATTCTTCTAGTAGGCTTTAATATAGGGTTTGGACTGATTTTGGGTGAGGCGGAATGACCAAAACGCCCCTAAAAATTAAATAATTCTCGAATCTGTCCTTTGGTGGATTATTTTGATTATCTGAAGTAGATCAATCATAACGTTTTACTCCAATATCCAAATTGGATGAAACCAATTTAATTAGAAAGAGTACTCTCATATATTTCCATTGATATATAGTATCTCACCCAGATTATTGTGTACAAGGAGTTATGATTGTTTGAAGTTGACCCAAAAATTCGCTTTTGATAGGCTGAAGTAGATCGACCATAACTTTTTGCTCCGATAGACAAATTGGATGAAACTAATTTCATTGGAAAAAGAACTCGCAGAGATTTTCGTTGATATATAGTAGATCACCCAGATCTTTATGTACAAAGAGTTATGATTGCTTAAAGTTGGAGAAAAAATACGCCAGGCCTCAATACTTTTTCCTGCACGTTTTACTATTCACTACTATTCACGGTTTGATCGAAATGTTCATAACTCGTCGTTCGGGTGTTCGTTTTGGATGATCCATATATCGTTGGAAATCATATTAGATACTCTACGCAATGGTGGGTCATAATCTAAGATATTCTGCATGGAAAAATTTATAATTCATTCTAGAAGATAGAACCCAACACATTTATGCACAAAATTTCAACGAAAAATTTTCTGAGGTATTACATGCACTATCAGGTCATGGGATTTGTATTCGAATGTTAGTTATTTTGTTTGTGGAATATTATTGTTATATTGTGTTCCTATATAGGATCCATGTTGGATGATTCCACCAAGGTAACCTATTGATTTAGCTCTAGGTTACGGTACGCTTACCTATTGGTGGGTAATAGCAGGTGCCATTATGACTCAAAAATTGGGTCGTGACTGTAAGGTACCCGGTTAAGATTGCCTTAGTTACTCTTTGGTAATGAATGGGTGGTCACGAGTCGTTAAAACTTTATACGAGTCGTATAGTCTAAACTATAGGCTAACCAGTATTGTATCCCAAGTGTTCTATCCTGATTACGACTAGGTGCTATGAGTCGTATGGACTTATTACGAGTCAAAATATGCCTTTCATAAGGTAACCAATGTAGGGCCTTGATGTTTATTCTTTGACTGTGACTCATGGTGACGAGTCATAGTGAGTTCTTACAAGTCGTATAGTGACCCATTGTCACTGACGATAATTTTTTTGCTTTTAATTTAGGGCACTTTGGAAATTTCCCTCTTTACTCACTTCAGAACCACAACAATAAAACACCTTTGGGGTATTATTTTTAATATTTTATGAAATCAAAACACTCCCTCACACTCTCTCAAATTCTCTCAAGAAAAACACTAGAGTTTTCAAGCAATTGGAGGGTAAGGGCTTAAGGGTTGATTTCTCTCCACAATTCTCTATACTTTCTTGTACGTTAATATTCCCCAAATATTATTTTGTTAAATCATGCATTTTAAAGTGTTATTCATGTGGTTTTGATGTTGGGTCGAGGGTTTTGAATGTTTTTTTTTTGAATAATGTTTCTCATGGTTTACATATGATTGTTCATACTTTATTTATAGTTTTGAACTTATGAGGTGCATAGACATGGTTAATAAACTAGGGGATTGTGATTTTCCCTAATTTTATGAATATTGATAATTGAATTAGTAATAACCCCAACCCAATGTTGTGAAATTGATTTTGAGTATGAGTATAATTGCATTGAATTACTTTTGGAACAATTGCATGACATAAAGAGGCTATTGAAACATGATGGTTTGATTTAATGAACAAAGGGGGTTGGCGTCTCCCCATCCCCTCTTGCATTAATGAACAAAGGAAGTTGTTTTCCGAAGTGAATGGAATTGTATTATCATGATGATGTTATCTTACAAGTTTAGTTTGGTATGACACTTACCAACAGTGTATGCCTTAAGGAATATTGTGGTTCAATTAATGGGAATATGTGAAAAATGTTTTAACTAGGCTTAAAGAGGGTTGTTTAGCTGGGACATCAAAGTGGAGGTCCCGAGGGACCAATACTAGAATCCATGTTTTTGGGTCAAGTGGTCGAAATGACCAGGTGGTTCAACTCCCCCTTATTAAATAATTAGGTGGTTCGACTCCCCCATATTAATTGACTGGGTGCTTAAGTCACCCTTGATGTATGACTTGAAGGTTCAATTCCCCACTGGTACATATGTACATTAAATTATTTTTTGGTTCATGTGGATACAGGAACTGGGGCCCTTTCAGCATGCAGAGAGCTGGACCCATATAGCCCGTGGGTGCCTTCTTATGACGGTTGAGCTATATATTCCAGGCTAATATTTTAAGGTTCATGCTAAGCTTTATTTCCTGTACAATTATTTTATATAAGTATCTACATATGTATGCATGTATGTGAATATGTACATTGAGTTGAATTGGATTTTGAATTGTCATTACTTTATCCTTATCCCTGAGTTATAGGCAATCACTCAACCCGCTAACCATCTTCGGACACTGTATCCCCACGTGATGCAGAAACCAGAAATATTTCTACTTTTCCTACACTATGATAGGATATCTAGATTGTCGGCAATCAGGTCAAAGTAGTGAGCCTCTTTCTTTTCAAAGTCCATTACTTCTTGGTTTATCTTCTATCTTAGACGTTTTTGGATTTTGTCGGGCGCATGTACCAATATTAGTTTGATTAGGTTTCTTCGAATAGTCTTTGTGGATTATTGTAGGTTGGGTATTAGTTATTGAAGTATCTTAGACCTCTTGAATTTGTATTATTTATCTTATGATATGTTTCGAATTCAACCAATGTTAGTGTATTATGTTTTATGTGACTAGGCAAATGGGGGGTCACCTTTTCACGACAGACTTAGGATGCCCTTCCCAGCCAGGCCCTGGTTTGGATCATGACCAAGTTGGTATTAGAGCCTTGGATCATGGTCAATTGGGTGTCCACAAAGTCGTATCAAGTAAAGTCTCTTTTATGGGTATGTAGGGCACCACACTTATAAGGGAGAGGCTATAAGATATTTAGGAATGTTTCCCTTTCTTGTTGTTTTATTTTGGGATGTAGAGTCTAAGGCATTGAATATCCCCTAATTATCGATTGTTCGTATTTCTGATCATGCATCCGAGAAGATCTGATGTTTGTGGAAACCCTTCAGTCCCGCTTGAGAATAATACGTATGGAGTTCATCCTACTTATAGAGTTTAGAACTGGTCCAGGGGTCCAGCTCCTGATTGCCCTCGTGGAGTTCCGTCGGTTCCCTCTAACCCTTCTCGGACACATCAGGTCATTGTATCGATGCACAGTTTCACAAGTTGATCCATTTTCTTACCCAGTTGGTGGCCTCTCATACTGAGTGTGGTTCTTTAGTTTTTCTATATTTTGAGGTCACTAGATTTGGATAGTTTATGATGTTGTGTCCTCCAATTTTACCTAACTTTAAGGTTGAGCAGGACCCTCTAAATTTTTGTAAGGAGATAGAGAAGATTTTTCATGTGATGCATGCTTCTGACTCTCAGGTGTTGAGTTTGTCGCATACCAGCTAAATGATATGGCATATCAATGGTATGAGGAGTAGGATAAGTTAAGGGGAAATGATGCTAAGCCAAAAATATGGGATGACTTTTTTAGTTCTTTTCAAGATATTGTCTTTCCTCAAGAGTTTAGGGAGGAAAAGGCCGAGGAGTTCGTGAATTTGAAATAAGATAGAATGACTGTGAAGGAGTGTGCCTTGATATTTTACTAGCTATCTCATTATGCTTCAGAGTTGGTGTTTTCTATTAGGGAAAAGATGAGGAAGTTCACTTCGGGCTTGTCTAATGATTTGGTATGGAGTGAAAGATTGCCTTGTTCGACAAGGATATGGATATCTCTACGCTTGTATGTATATGAAATAACTTACAGAGGAAAAGAAGAAGTAGGTCGAGATAAGGAAAAAGTACAGTAAGAAGCTTAGATATGCAGAACAGGGAAGAGGTCATCATAATAGTGGTAGGGATGGTAGGCAGTGGTCTAAAAGAAAGTGGGAAAATTCTGGTTCTTATTCAATGGCTAGTTCCCCGTATCCTAAGTGATTTGGTGACCGTTGCTTTCACACTGACAGTGGATTTAGGGCACAGAATGCCCAGTCTCAGGGCATTAGAGCTCAGTCAGATCCATCTTATCCCCTTTGTCATTTTTGTCGGCAGAGCCATCGTAGAGTATGTGATGAGGAAAGAAATAAGTACTTTAAGTGTGTTTAGCTTGGTCAAATACAACGGGATTTTCCTTCAAGGTTAGCTACTGGAAATAATAAAGTCCTGAACCAAAGGGTGTTGCTTCTATTAGCGACTCTACCTGGAATCATCTGTATGTTTTTGCCACCAGTCAAGACTTTGAGGCCTCTCCTGATGTTTTTATTTGTACATTACAACTCTTTCCCTGTGATGTGTATTGTTTGCTTGATATAGGGTCGACTCTTTCTTATGTGACCGCTTATGTGGCTGTTCATTTAGGTTTTGGCCCTGAGTGTATTCCTGGTCCTTTCTTTTGTCTGCCCCAGTGGGTGATTATATTGTGTCTAGAAGTGTCTATAGGGGTTGTGTAGTATCTATCTGTGGTTGAGAGACCTTGGTAGACTTGATAGAATTGGATATGGTTGACTTTGATGTGATTTTGGGTATGGATTAGTTGCACTCGTTCTAGGCCTCTTTAGACTGTCGGACCCACAAGTTCATTTTCAAACTTCCTGATGAGCCAGTTATTGAATGGGAAGGAAGTTCCCTAATGCCTAAGGGATGGTTAATTTCTTATCTTGGAGCCCGGAATTTGATTTCCAAAGGGTGTCTTTATCTTCTTATGCATGTTAAGGATTCTAATTTAGAGGATCCCTCTATCACGGCCCAATTTCTCAGGTTATGATAGCGCCTACCATAACCCACCAGTAGACAAGCCAAGCCCATAGTCCAGAACGGCTAGTAACGGACTACACAATAATATAAAGAAAAGAATTCAAAACAAATGAAGTAAAGACCAATACATAATAAAATCCCTAAACCTAGTGGCATCAGTACAAGAGTTTCTAATATAGCAGTAGTACAAAAGTGAATTATCAAAGAAATTACACTAATACAACTTATCTCAGAATACAATATAGATACAAGTGTAATGCATAAGAGAGAGATAAGTAATACTTCGAATTCTAGGAGCTCACTCTACATATCTAAGCCAGCTCTGCAGGATGCACACATCAACAACAATAACCCGTACTATGATCTGCATGCTGCAGAAGTGTATTATGAGTACAAAATGAATCGTACTCAGTAGGTAACTGCCAATTAAGCTCCAAAGATAAAGCAGATATCTGTAAGATTTAAACAGAATAGAAACTATACCAAAAAGTCTAGAAATCATATAACAAGTCAATGAGCTAATAAAGTACAACTCTTTTGTTCATGTTTAAGCGTCTAACATAATAAGACTAAGGAAGTATCAAGGGTGAACTATCCTATTCCATTCACATTCAATAGATGTCAATTCTATATCATATATCCCAAGCCAATATACGATTAAAGCACGAAAGAAAGATAAATAGCAATATACAAGGCCAAGAAATTGATATACATTATGAAGAATTGAGGGAAGGGTTATGCAATAGTACCATAGCTTCATATTGCTATATATATATATACCTATTAATATGAGGTCATCTCAAAGCATAAAATAGATCATCATATCCTTATTTTAAGTCCTCATTATAGTCCTATCAAGATTCAATTCTATCATAATCAGGGTTTTAATCCACATGGATAGACATGAAATAATTGTGCATAATAATGCAATCATAAGATAGAAGCGAAAAAAAACATACGTCAATTCTTGATACTGAATCAAAGACTAATCTGTCATAAACTAGTCTTAGTAATGATCATAACAATGATAAAAATATCAATAACATCTCGAATAATAGGCAACTCTGGACAACCAAAATACCTAGTCGAGCCTACGCAACCCCTGCCCCAGTCTCAAAAGGTTCAATAAATATACAATAACATAACCCATATTCCTCACTCAAATCTATGCATCTATCCCATACAAACTAATAAATGTAGGTGCATATTGGTGATAGGTGATGTGTATGCAAGAATGAATGCAAGGTACACAATCCACATCACAATTTCATCATCATAAACATCATCATCATCATCATACTCAACCTCCGGACTCTAACCGGGCATCAATATATCATCACAACAGTATCCTCCAGACTCGAACTAAGTATCAATATTTTGTCACAATAGTATCCTATCCTAACTCTTGTCGAGTATTAATATATCATCATAATAGTATCGTCCAGCCTTGTCGGGTATCAATATGGTCATAAACATTAATACGCATATAGGTATAGACATGTAATAGGTGCACAAGCTCAAGCAGTGGCTTAAAGGAGTGTAAAATCTGTAAGTTTGTTGCCTGGAATAATCTTTGGGACTAAATCAATATAAAAGTATAGAAAGGGTCAAAATATCTCACAATAGGAGTAATTAATAGTGTCAAATCATGTACCATAATCCACGTCGGTCAATATTTAAAATAATATATTTAACCTCTTTTATATATATGAATATTCCATTTAGTTAGCAATTATTATAATAAAGAAATTCACTATTAAGGTGAAAAGTGGTTTTTTAACCTTTATTTAGGAAAAATAGTGATAAGGTCATATTTCAACAATGAACACATCAATACCAATATAATAATCATGAATGTACTGAATCTATGCATGTCATCACCAGTATTCATTCAATGAAATCGTAAGCAACATAAACATATATGTATCCATATTCTATAACTGTATATTGTAAAAGGATAAATACTTTCTGGATATCTAACCAAAATCATAGCATGGCCCTTAGCCCAATAATATGTCTGAAATAATCACAATATCATAACCAAGGTCTTAGGCCTAAATACATATATGGAACTCATGTCGATAATCATATTTATAAGTCGTAGCATGTCTATAATCACATAACATCTAGGAGACATCTCATATCCAAGAAGCATGGTGTATTGATAAAACATAACATATCTATGGGGCCTTTTACATTTATAAGACATCTCATATCTATAGGTTGTATATCATGACTATGAGGAGTATCACCACAAAAGGTCATTAATAGTATCTAAGAGGTATATCATCTCTATAGGCTCAATAATCTTAATTAAGAAGAAAGGACATCTATGAAGGTTTGAGTAACCTATCAAAAAGGAATAACATTAATAAAGATCCAATGTAATGTCCATGAGGGATTAATGCCTCTATGGGCCAGATATAGAGTCTACGAGGAAACAACATCTCTAAAGGCACAAAATAAAGTCTAAGAGGAAATAGCATCGCTAAAGGCCCAATACCATTTCTATATGGATTAAAATAGCCATAACTCATCAATCATAATACGGGGAACATTATCGTAATTTACCAAGTCACAAAGTGACCTTATACTAAGGTTTAATGGTCTCAACTATGTCTAACATATGCAACTGTATCCACAAGGCTAACATAAGTCTTGGCATAAGTGGGCCAGGCAACCCCACTTATATTTCTCAATTTCCATATTTAGGCAAACTATGCCCCAACTAGGCTAAGATATTTAGTTTAACTTCTAAATGTCAAGTAAGCCATAACCAAGTCTAAGATAGGAATTTCGACTAGAAACATGAGCATTAAGTCAAATCTACCCAAATCGTAATTTCAAGATCACCAAAATAGCCCAACAAAGGTTAATCATGCTATAAATTAGTTCAATCTAGGGAGAAGTCAATCGGGTTCAAAAGGGTATTAAGCAATTCAAATTATGGGTTAAAACCCCCATCTAATCCCCAAAATTCAATATTCAAAACTAAGTTATTCTATTTATAATCAAACCTAACATTCATATTCACACTCAATATATCATACATCATCTATGAAGAAGAATAGAAAGAAGCCTACCTTAAAGCCGAACTATAAAACCTCACATCATGTACCACATACTCATCTTTACTTTAAAATCTCCAAATTTCCATCATGCAATGAAAATCACAATCTACTCATCAATACGAGTCTAACATTTCACTATTGTGCTTTGGGTCAAAAAATGACACCAAAAACCCTAAGTGGGTCCTACGTATTAAAAATGTATTTTCAAGGTCAACCCAATGTTCATACAAGAACAAAGAATCATAACCCTCAAGAAATAGGTAAAAACAAAGAAAACTTTGGACTAAAATCTAGCCCTAAATGAGTTTGGAGTTTTGGAGTTTTGGGACCAAACTATGAAATTCAACCATGAATTCAAAGGATTCTTACCTTAAATTTGAAGATATTCGCGATAATAGATGACAAAAAAGCTTCCAAGTGACCCATCATGACCAATTTTGAGTTACTATACCTATTTAGGGTTTTAAGCTATCCAAGGTGATGAGAAAATGACCCAATTTGCGACTATGAGGTCCATAAATAGAACCCCCCCTCATGAAGAGATACCGTGATCTCCAAGATGCATGCTACTATTATATTTCCTTTATCTCCATGTACTTTAGGTGATTATCATGCCGCGATCACCATCCTACTTGTTGCGAATGTCGTCGCACCAGTACCAACATAACTTGGAAATTTTCCAAGTTTCCAATGATGCTTCACGATTCATTTGAAATTTGATTTTCATGAATGAACTATCTAACCACACTAAATTCGATATTCTAGATACATTGGCAAAGTCATATTTTCAATCTAGGGTTGTTTTGACCAAATATAGGTCCCCAAACCTTACTTTCTAATTTTCAACTTTTAGACCAATAGGTCGAAATAAGCTCAAGTACATTAGGATCCAGACCAAATGTCTGCCTAGCCTAAAATTAATATTCTGAAGCTATTTGCATAATTGAAATTTACATCTGAGATTTTTTTACTAAAGGTTTTGCCTGGTGGTCATTTAGAAGCATTGAAGACTTCTAAATAGAGAATTAGTTCTAAAAAACAAACGAACTGCCCGACAATCAAACCACCAGTCCAGCAAGTCATAAATGATTGGGGGTAGCTATGGAGAAGCTCAAATGGTAGAAATAAGTATATGAAAAATAACCAAAAGGGTCATCACACCCTCTCTATAATCTGTCACTATGGTCGGTAAGTTTCTCAATGTGTTCCCCGATGATCTTCTTAGTGTTACTCCTAATATAAAAATAGACTTTAGGATTTACCTGTCAAGACCCAATTTCTCAAGTCGTGATGGCGCCTACTTTAACCCACCAGTAGGCAAGCCAAGCCATAGTCTAGATTAATAGGTAATGGGATAATAGGTAGATGCTAAATAAAAGAACACGTATAATGATAACAACCATAATAATTAGTGAAAACTAAGGGGAGCATATATATTAATCAAAATAAAAGGAGGAAAAAGGACCAACTATACAAATGATTCCCTCCAAAGACCTGATAAGGTCGGTACTAGAGCCATTACTAACAGGTACCTAGAGTACTAGATAAAAATCTAAAAGTACATAATATACACAAACAGTCTCAAGTGTAAAAAACTAAATAAATTAGATAAAGGAGGGTCAGCCTCAGATGACAGCATGCTCACCCTTCTCTAAAATCAGTACTGAAAGGCAGGAATCATGTCAACATCAGTCCTGAGTCTAGGCAAATATGTCTTTATCCACCCTAATGTGTCTTTATGGGGTTCTCTTATTCTTTTTGTATGTAAGAAAGATCGATCCCCTCATATGTTATAGACTACTACCGGTTGAATAAGGTGACAGTGAATAATTAGTACCCTATCCCTAGGATTGAAGATCTATTTGACTAGTTTTAGTATGCTAAGTACTTCTCTATGATCCTTCATCAGTAGGTTATTATCAGCTAAAGATTAAAGAGGTAGATATCCTTAAGACTGTCTTCCTAACTCGATATGGTCATTTAGAGATTTTAGTGATGTCCTTTGGTTTGAAAAATTCCTCAACGGCATATATAGATATTATGATTCAGTTATTTCTATCAGTTTTTTTGACTTGATCATCATCGTGTTCATTGATCATATTTTGGTATCTTCGAAGAATAAGGAGGATCATGTCAATCACCTTCATATAGTGTTGCAAACCCAAAAGAATTAGCGTTGTATGTTAAGTTCTCAAAGTACAAATTCAGGTTAAATGATGTTACTTTCTAGGTCATGTTATTTCTAGTGAAGGGAACTTGGTGGATCCATAGAAGGTTGTGAAGGTTAAGAAGTGGCCAGGTTCCATGACTCCAACTGGTATTCGAAGCTACTTGGGTTTATATGGGTATTATAGGAGGTTTTTGGAGAGTTTCTCTTTGATTTCTTCCTCATTTACTAAGTTGACTTAGAAAAAGGTGAAGTTTCTATGGTCTGATGCTTGTAAGGGTAGTTTTGAGAAGCTGAAGGATAAGTTAAATTCGGCTCCAGTCTTCACCCTACCCGAGGGTACTAATGGTTTCATTGTATATTGTGATGTGTCTCATATGCGAATTGGTTGTGTTTTGTATATATTATAGAAGGGTGGTGGTGTATGCGTCTAGAAAGCTTAAGGTGCATAGAAGAATTATTCCACTCATGACTTGGAGAAGATTTGGCACTATTGCTTTTATAGAGTTTACATTGATATATACTCTGATCATAAGATCCTGCAGTACGTGTTCACTCAGAAGGAGTTGGACCTCAGGCAAATAAGATGTCTTGAGTAGCTTAAGGACTATTATATAATTCTTCACTATCATCCAGGTAAAGTAAATGTTGTTGCTGATATGCTTAGAAAGTTATCCATGAAGAGCTTATTTCATGTGGACAAGGAGAAATGAGGTTTGGTTAAGGATATTTACTGGTTGGCAAATCTCGAGGTTTGTGTTTTGGACACCGAGGTTGGAGGTGTGATTGTTCAAGAGATGGTGAAATCATCTCTCACTGTTGAGGTAAAGGAGAATCCAATTTTAGATCCTTTATTGATGCAAATTAAGGGTGAGGTGGATCAATAAAAAGTCTTGGGTTTTGAGATTGGTGGTGATGGTATCCTTAGGTACCAAGGTAGATTGTGCATTCCGATGTCGATGGGTTGCAAGAAATGATTTTGGCCGAGGATCATGAGTTGAGGTATACTGTTTATCCTGGTTTAACGAAGATGTATCATGACTTAAAAAAGATATATTGGTGGAATAATAAGAAGAGAGATATGGCAAATTTTATGGCTAAGTGTATGGTGTGCCAGCATTTGAAGATAGAGCATATGAGGCCTGGTGGGTTATTGCATGAAATTTAGTTACCTATATGGAAGTGGTAGGTGATTAATATGGATTTTGTTATCAGTCTTCCGTGGTCTCATAGTAAGTTTAATTCGATTTGGGTCGTCGTGGATAGGATGGCCAAGTCTACTCACTTCTTACATAGGTCTCATAGTAAGTTCTTGCGCTTTTGGCATTCTTTTCAGAGAGGTTTGGAGACTAAGGTGAACCTTAGTACCATTTTCCACCCTTGAGGGGATGGACAAATAGAGAGGACCATTCATACATTAGAAAATATGCTAAGGTCTTGTGTAATCAACTTTGGTTGTAGTTGGGTTGATCATATCCCTCTCATAGAGTTTGCGTATAATAATAGCTATCACTCTAGTTATGTGATGGCTCATTTTGTGGCCCTCTATGGTAGGAGATGTAGGTATCTTATTGGGTAGTTTGATGTTAGTAAGAATGGCATGCACGGTCCTAACTTGGTTCACTAACCTGTGAAAAAGGTGAAGGTGATTTGGGATAGGCTTAAGACCTCCCAAAGTCACCAAAAGTCCTATGCGAACATGAGGTGAAGGGAGTTGAAATTTGAAGTTGGAGGTTTGGTGTTCTTGAAGGTTTCTCCCAATAAGGTAGTGATGTGGATTGAAAAAAGGGGAAGCTCAGTCCCCATTATGTGGGTCTGTATTTGGTTTATAACAGAGTGTGTAATATGGTTTATGAATTGGATTTGCCTCCTAGCTTGGGTTCCATTCATCCGATCTTATATGTTTCAATATTGAAGAAGTGTGTGGGTGATCCGTCGTTGGGTATTACTTTAGAGAGTGTGGGTATTTCGAATTTCTTACCTTATAAGAAAGTCCCGATTGTGATCTAAGATTAACAAGTCCGTCAGTTGTGAACTAAGGATGTGGCTTTAGTGAAGGTTCTATGGAGGAACCAAAATTTTGAAGAAGCTACTTAGGAATTTAAAGAGGACATGAAGTCAAAATATCCATTCTTGTTTCCCGCTTTGGGTAATCGTGCTTTAGGTATGTGCTATTCCTTAACATCTTTGTTTTCTGTCTTTGTAAAAGGAAATTGTAGATACGTTCTATTTTAAATCGTACTGATGGATGCCCATACTCATCATTCGAGGATGAATGATCCTAAGAGGGGATAATGAAATACCCTAGATTTTTGGTCCTTCAAAAAATCCTGTAGCCTTAGGCTCATTGTCCAACCTACAACTCACCAGACAAGTCGTAAGGTGTCTTGATAGGTTATAGGCCCCCAATCGTATGGTGCCCAGTGAAGATTGCCGAAGTATTACCTTGGTTACAACTTGGTGGTCACGAGTCGTAAAGTCACTATAAGAGTCGTATAGTCTAAATCGTAGGCTAACCAGTATCGTTTCCCAAGTGTTCTATCCCAATTACGACTAAGTGTTGCGAGTCGTATATACTCATTACGAGTTATAATTTACCTTCTATAAGGCAATCAGTGTTGGGCTTTGATGTTTTTTCTTTGACCATGAATCGTGGTGATGAGTTGTAGTGAGTCTTTACTAGTCATATAATGACTCATAGTCACTGGCGACAGATTTTCATCTTTTAATGAATGGCACTTTGGATATTTCCCTCTTTACCCACTTGAAACACACAACCATAAAACACCTTTGGGGAATTATTTTCATCCTTTATCAAATCAAAACACTCTCTCAAACTCTCTTTAATTCTCTCAAGCAAAACCACTAGGGTTTTCAAGCAATTGGCATCTAAGGGCCAAAGGGTCGATTTCTCTCCACAATTCTCTATACTTTCAGGCATGTTACTCTTCCCCAAATATTGTTTTGTTAAAGAATGTTTTTAAAAGTGTTATTTATGTGGTTTTGATATTGTTTTTGGAACATGGGTCGAGGATTTTGAATGTTTGTATTCAGAATAGTGATTCTCATGGTTTACATATGATTGTTCATACTTTATTAATTGTTTTAAACTTGTGGGCTGCATGAGCATGGTGAATAAACTAGGGGATTGTGATTTCCCCTAATTTTTTGAATATTGACAATTAAATTTGTAATAACCCGAACCCAATCTTGTGAAATTGGTTTTAAGTAGGAGTATAATTGCATTGAACTACTTTTGGAATAATTGGTGTCTCCCCTTCTTGCATTAATAAACTGTAATACCCTGAATTTTCTTTAAGTCGAGTTTCATCCTTAAGGGGAGTAAGGGCTGACTTCCCATCGATACCAAATTTGCCCAAATCCGACACTCGAACGAATATTTGAGCCATTTTAGTGAGACAGTGTACCACCAGGTACTTTAGCACATCGCGGATTTAGCCAAAATGACAATCATCAAAATTCAGTGAGCCTCTGCAATTATGGTGCGTCGCACCAAGACTTAATTTTAGAGTTGTCAATTTCCAGTGAACCAACGCGATTCCACCACATCGCGGTGCCTTTTCAGTTCATAACCAAGGTGGCAACGCGATTTCCACCACGGTGTACCATCAAGTAGTTTCCCAATTATCCAATATCTAGTAAGCTGACATGATTATGGCGCGTCGCACCATCATGAAAAATTGGGATTTTCACATTCCGTTGGTTAATTCCAAGGGCATCTTAGACTTTTCCTACGACCCCTATGAGCCCTAAACATGAAATAAAATGCCTAATAAGCCCTTATTCCCTTATTTTCCTCACTTTCTCTCAAGAAAATTATATTTTCTCACAAAGAGGCGAGAACCCTAGCCAAGAAATCAAGAAAAAGACTAAGGATTTTCTTCAAGAAACTTCAAGAAAGAGACTTCTAAGGTATGTTAGATGTTGATTCTTGGGTTTCTTCCACCTAAGAAGCTCAAGAATCCTTTTCAAAATTTTGAGGTTTACGTATTTATGAGATTTCATGATTTGTGTGTATTAGAGTTCATGATATTGAATTGTTAAGTTTTAATTCATGATTTATACTACTAATTTCATGAGTTAATTCTAGTATGTGATGAATTATATGATGTTCATAATAAACCCTCTTCAAGTTGCATGATATTCATGTATTTATGATAATTAAGTATAGAATCTGTGGTATAACCAAAGCATGCTCCCCGTATGTTTGATAGAATTCTTAAGTAAAGATAATAGTGCCTATTTAGTATGTTAAGCATGAAATCCCCAATTTTGTGATAACTAGTGCATGCCAAGCGTTTGTTGAAATGCCTTAGTGAATGTATTATGATAAGCTACATGCATTCTTATCCATGTGTATTCCTTAGTGAAAAACTATGAGATATTAGTATGCATTCCCTATACATTTACATGTGTATGATAATTAAGTGATTGACGAGATATCGTATTGATTATGTTGTGAATGAAAGCCCATGGTCATGATTATTCAAGAATGGTTATGTTTTACTTTTATGTTATCGAGTCCTGGGGGTATTTATATCCAACAAATTAGCTGTTGTCTATAGCTAGTGTCAGTTTTCATGATAATCTCAGTCAATCCATGATCCTTACAACTTAGTCAATTACAGAATTTAGTACTCTCAGACAGTTACAAAACTTAAGAAATCTCAGTAATCTAAGTATCATTAGCATTCCAACTTCAGTTTAGTACTCAACTTAGATCTTAGTTGTATTCAAGAATTCAATTTCAAACCTCAGTAGAATTCAAGTAATCAATTCAGAACTTAGTATTATCCAGTCAGATAATGAGATTCAAAAGTATTTCGTCAGATAATGGAATCAAGTAAACTCAATCAGATCTGTTAAGTAAGATAATCAGTAATAGATTCAGTTTAGTCTAGTATAGTCCAAGAATTAGCTTAGTGTCTTTTAGTTGGGAGTAGGAACTAGCACCGAGAGAGTCCAGGGATGACGGCTTTCCTGTTAGAGAGGTAGTGTAATACCTCGATCATTTCTTAAACCTAATTCTGTCTTACTGAATGGATATGTATTACTTCCAAAGTGATTGATATTTAACATATGTTGTATTTCTATAATTTCATCGATACCAATTTCATCAAAATCTTACATCGATACCAATTTCATCAAAATCTGACATCGAAACGAAGGAGTTATGGCTGTTTTACTAAACGGTATCAGAATGCCCAGGTTTGACGGTAGACTTGGTGGACCATTAGGTCCCTGGTAGCCCAACAAGAGTCCCATCAAGCTGAGGCAGTAACCATATTTTTGGGCCATCGTATGACGGCTTGGTTGGTGGACCATCAAAAAGTTGACGGACCATCAAATAGGTCCGTCAGGCCAAGACAGAATGTCAGATTCCTGGGCCTCGAGTAACGGACGACTTGGTGGATCATCACAACCTTTGATGGACCGTCACTCTGAACGACACTCCAAGGCAGAACATTCCAGATTCGGCACTTGAGTAACGGATAACCTGGTGGACCGTCAGCTCATCTGACGGACCGTCGATAAACCGTCATAGGCCTCGATCTACAATTTTCAACTTTTTCAAAAGGGTATTTTGATCATTTCTTATCCTCAATCCCCTATATATATATATATATCTAAGTAGAGAAGAGGAGATCATTTTCTCTCTTTTCTCCTTTCCTCTTCCAAGAAACATCTAGAGATTAGGGTTTCCTCTAAAACCCAAAAATCCAATCTTCTTCCAAATAAATTCAAGAATCCTCCATAGTGATTCAAAGTGATTCAAGAATTAAGTTTCCCAAGTCAAATGAATCAAGAATCTTGGTCTCAAAGTGTAAGGAAGAAGTTCCAAACAAGTTTCTACATCTCCAAAAAAATCAAAATCCAAGGTATGTGGGGTTTGAACAAGAACACTCATTTCGTTCTTGTGCCAAAATATTTTCTTTCTATTATTGATTTACATGATATTGCAAGTGGGTTTACACCCAAATTTCTCTATTAATGATTTATGAGATTTGAGTTGAATAAGTTTGATATTAATGATTATTTCACCATCATGTTTCTTAAATTGAGAATTTATTCCATGAGCCGTATATTACCATTATATATTGATGATTTCTAAGCAATTTAAGTCAAGTTCCATGAGTTGAATATTTTAATTACGAATTGATGATTTTTGAATGATTTGAGACAAGTGTCATGAGTTATGTCTTTCCATGAGATTGAGGTTGTACTCCCTGGCAAGAGTACAACACCCCTGAGAATGTGGGGTTCTCTCCTTAGGAGGGCAAAACGTTGGACTCCATGCGACTCACATGCTGTCGTCATGTCGGTTATAAGAAACTCCCATATCCATAATGATCTAAGTACCATGAGATACCGAGTCACTCTAAGTCATGATTCAAAGAGTTAGAGTTGAGATAAATGATTTATGATATTTATGAAGCATATGTTATTACTGATGACTTACAAAAATGATGTTTTAGATACTTCAAGCGAAAAGAGTTATTATTGTCACATGCATGATTTTCTTATACATTTATGATATTATTTAAATGTTGCATCCACCCCCGCATACTCAGTACATTCCCAAGTACTGACTCCCATACTCTTTTGTATTCTATATTTCCTCATGATATAGGTTCAGGTGCTCAGTCTCTGCAGCGACAGTGATCTTTAAGTACCTTTATCTATATTTCTGCGGTTGGTGAGTCCTCATGGTTCGAGGACCTGTGCCATCGATTTTGTGTAGTTAATAAATGGTTGTTTACTTTCGGTTCAGTATGAGCCAGTTGAGGAACTATCCCAATGGCTCTTCAAACTTATGTAGTAGAGGCTTTGTCCGACTAGAGTACCAGTATGTACAGAACGTTAGTATTTTAAGTGTATAGGACAGTATTACTTTGTATCTCAGTATGTTCATGGCATGATTATTCTTCCTTATTACCGCTCGATTATTGTCATGGTGAATTATAGGAGTAAAGACAGGCTCAGAGAGTTAGCTTAAGGCTGTGTGTGGCCTTAAGCACCTTGTGACGTCTCGAGATAGGTTCTTGGGGCGTTACAGGTAGAGTTGTTAGTAATAGTCCCTGAACTACACAACTGTGTAGCCAGTGCAGCACAAGGAGTCACCTGTTTGATTAAGGCTTGACTATCATATTTCCTTAGGCTTGAAGATTGTTCTTGAGAGAAACTTGAGAGAAAATACTATATTTTGGGTGAAGAATGGGTAAATCACATGTTATTGGGTTTAAATAGGGGTAGGAAATTAACCCTTTTAACCCTGGACACATCATTTAATTTCAGTAAAATTTTTCCGAACTAGGCCCCTAGCGCGACGTGGCATTATCGCGTTGTGTCACTGGAAATTGACAATTGGGAAATTGAGGGATGGCGTGATGTTGAGCCATCGCGTTGTCCCTTCCTTCGTGACCAGAACTTTGGTGCAACGCAGGGGAAATAGCATTGAGACACTGGAAAAAGGACAATTATGAATTTGAGTGCTGGCGAGACACGCCATAATCGCAGAACCGTACTGGAAATTACCAAATTCCATTTCCCCTTGTGGCGTGGTGCGCCACTGACTAATATAGCGTTGTTTTACGATGGAAACTTGAAATATTCATAACTTCTTACCTGGTTATCGGATTTAACCAAATCATATATCGATGGAAAGCTTATTGAATTTCTCACATGATGAAAAATGAAAATCTTGAAAATTACACATGGAATAGTTATCATTCACTTTAGAATCTAATACTAGGAATTCTTGGGATGAAATTTGCTAGAAATCTTCGGGGTATTACAACCACCCCCAATACCCAAACCATTGACCACCTTACACCCCATGTCAGATGAATTTTGAACATATAACAAGATAGAAGAATATCAATTTAGAGATATTATAATAAGACTATAACCAAAACCAACCTTCCACAACAAAATAACCAACCAATACCAATACCAATTCTAATAACAATTACAATACCTACACTACCTAGGCCTACCGTAGTCCGACAAAGCCTCTAATCAAAACTTAAGAATGTCCAATTAGGACATGACCCCGACCATATCCAAAACCAAGACCAAAGGAATAGTAAATACATAAATAAATTCATAGCATGAAATGGGGTATTCCAAAGTATGGAATCTTACCACTTTAGTCTGACTTATAAGTTTTCTCTGGATCACCTAGTCACTAAGCAATAGGAGTAGAAGTATGGTTGGTTCTTGCACCGCATGGGGATACAGCATTCGAAAATGGTTAGCAAGGTGAACGCTAGTATGTAGCTAGGGGATCAAGATAAAGTAATGTTATCAATCAAAAACTAAGTCAACCCAATGCATATAACCATGTGCAAATATATACATATATATATATACCATGCTGGGATAGGGAACAAGATTCATCATGCATTTTAAAATCTTAACATGGGTTGTGTAGATTTACCGATATAAGTTCACCCACGGGCTATATAGGTCCAATGTTACCCCATTAACGGTCCCAAGTGTGTGTTAGCCACATGAACTGGAAATATCATAAATAGTCAGGGATTCCCTTATACCCTTCACCTTCAATGATACATATATACGAGTATAGGATAGGGGATTTCCTTGTACCCTCCAAACACACGGTCATCAAGACCAACCCTAATGTCGACAAACATGAGTTTCTAGTGTCCATCCTTCGGACTCATACCTTCACGGCTAGAAAACCCAACCCCCATTTTCTCCCAATTAAAACATTTAAGACATAACCAAACCACAATCCTTGGAGTCAATTATTAAGGCATTACTAAGTGGTATCGTCATAATGACAATAGCTAGCAAAAAATGTCATTAGCTAAACTTAGGGGATGCCCAAGTACCTTGTAAACTCCATTAATAAAATCACCTGGGATATTTTGATGTACCTCACAAGGTTTTTAAAACCATCCTTAAGTCATTTAACCATTTATACCATGCATTAGTTTTAAGAAATAAGTTAAGCCAAGTGATAATGCATAAACCAAATCAATTATACAAGTGGGTTGAGTTAATTACCAATTTTCATACCGAATGATTTATTTTGGGACTCCATTGTACACCTATTTCTGTCCACCATTCCCACATACCCCAATGCATTTACCAACTATCAACTTAAGTATAATTATTTCATAAATACCAGGGAAGAAGCATTTAAACAATTTATAATAAAATCCTCAACCTATAGTGCAAAACAATATCTCATGAACAATACTTTAAATTATATGCTCTTACAAAATTGACAATGAGGGAAGAGTAATATGCCATAAATACTAACTAGTTTGGAGAGAAATCACCCTTGGAAGCCCTTGAGGATATGAGAGTGTTTCAGGGTCTATTTGATATGTTTATAAGGGCTAATGATAACCTATATAGATTATAAGACATGGGTTTCAAGTTGGGAAAAAGGGGAAATATCCAGAATGGCCTTGACTTACAAGCTGGGAAAATTGCGCCTTTAACACTATTGACTCATAACTCGTCCTTACAACTTATAACCATGAATCATAACCAAGACAATGACCCTGATCCCCATACATTGAGAACCTTATGACTCAAAAAGCTTACTCTTAACTAAGACCATATGACTCGTAAGGTCAAGTCATAGTGAACACAGAACTCAATTGGGTTAAACACTTAACACCCTACAATTTCATTTTACGACTCATAACTTATCTGTATGGCTCTTAGAGAGTCACTCATACTCATAGAAAAATTAAACCATAAACTTATATAATTTAGTTAAGACTCCTCCTAACGACTCATCACAAGCCTTTATGAACTGTTCCCTCAAATCGTACCTAGGGCATAAACTCAACAACACACATTGGTCACCCTACAATTAGGGTCACCTAACCGATAAAGACACTCTATGACTCATTGGTTCAAGTTGTAACTAAGGCAGTGAACTCAAAGCTAAATAAATTTTGAAGGGTTAAAATCTGGGGTGTTTCAGTTAGGGAATGGGCTTCAATATTGACATGACCTCTTTACCCTTCTCTTTATTAGTATTACCTTCTTTCTCAACAACAAATGTCTTCTTTGAAGCCTCATCATTAATCTACTCAATGTTTATGGGTTCATTTCACATGTTATCAACCACAGGCATAGGCGTATCAATAGTGGCCTTACCACTTGAGTAGATAGCTAGACAATGACTTTCATTCTTAGGATTCTAAATAATGTTGCTTAAAGGCAGTTGTATGTATTGAACCTGAAATGTCTACCTTTATTCCCTCTAGAAATATCTCTTGGGTATCCAACCCCTTATCTAATTTCACCAAAAAAAGCCTCCATCCTCAAGTTTCTAAAATTAGCATCTCAGTTTTTTGGTGGAACATAAGGTCCACCTTTTTCCTTGTAGTCACCTGTCATCCTCCAATCACTATCATACTCTCTAATATTAATTTTATACCTATTGTAGTTTTCTCTATAAAGTTTTGACCTTGATTTGTTTGCCTCGAGTTCCAATTATCTTTATTAGCCCTTGGACCTTGGCTCAAAAACCTGTTACTTCTCTATAAGATATTT
The DNA here is from genome assembly GCF_002878395.1 of Capsicum annuum. Classification (NCBI taxonomy): domain Eukaryota; kingdom Viridiplantae; phylum Streptophyta; class Magnoliopsida; order Solanales; family Solanaceae; genus Capsicum; species Capsicum annuum. The sequence goes on along the minus strand of NC_061118.1, from coordinate 57,533,231 downwards.
AGCTTTTTTCTCAAAATCTAAATATTTATGTCTAGAAACCTTACCTCGTGCACCTACAATATTGAACTTTTATATTTTAATTGCCTCAAATTTCATAATAAGCCAATCTCAGCATCTAGTTATGCCACCTCTTAAAACACAATCTTATTTAGTGCTCCACACTCATTAGAGGCTCCAATTGTATAAGTATCAGCTGATATATCCACCTTCTGAGTTTGACATCCTAGGTTGGTTTTAGTGATTTGATCTAATGTATCAAAACCATGCTCCCACCGTAGACTCATGAAGCCTCGACTAGTGATAGTATCATTATACCTTAGTAGTAGCATTAGAGGCTCTGTAAAATATCTCAAGCTAGTTTTTACCTGTAATCCTATTATTTAGCATATTTTGTAGCTTCTTCTTAAGCCTTAACCATGTATTTTATACTGCCTCTAAATGTAACTATCAGAAGTTATAAATCTTATTTTTCAAATGCACTATTCTAGAGCGTGAGAAAAATTGGTCAAAAAACTAATTCCTTAACTTATTTCAAGTAGTGATAGATCTATGGGGAAACTCACCTAAACACAAAGTAGTGGAGAGATTGGTAATCTCAATCATAGGTACTCTTGACTCATCCCAAACAGATTTTATAAAGTGTAGATCCCTATGAAATTCATAGTATGCTTATTTGCATCATCGGTAGGTAGACCATCAAACACCCCCATCAAATTAAGTAGCTGGATCATCATACTTGTGATATCAAACTTAGTCTCTTGAGGTAATTTTTTGAAAACTATTGCACCTATTTTAACTGGCTCACATACCCCAAATCCTCTTTAGATCATCATAATTTAGGAGATATTGTTGGATAGGATATTTTCCCCTAGTTTTTCATAATTTGTCCCTTGATCAAGTGCAGCAGATGATCTTTATATTCTGGTCTGGACCTTTCTTCCCTTGATTCTCGTTGGGCAACTACTTACCTAGTATTTTCCTCATCTACTACGCGAGCATTCACTTGCTCTATAGTTTTCTAAACATCATGTTGAATTTGTCAATTCAATGTTGATGGGTCATCATGAACCCATTAGAGCAACGCTCCTTGAATATGAACTTATTTTCTCTCATTCCTTTTATTTTGGCTCAAAGTTCTCTCAAGTTCAGGTTCAAATAGAATCTGGGATCTCCTTGACTCTGAGTAATGGGCATACATTAGCGTGTGCCCTAGAAATAGTAAAAAAAAGTAAAATCAGCAAGCAAAACCAACAACCTAATGAATACAATGATTCAACTTTATTACAAAATTCTTCGACATGCTGCAAAAATTTAATGTCACCCAAATTACACCTCACAAAAATATAAATGCCACTAACTAAATATAGAATCCAATAATTTTGGGGTCAATCCCATAAGGAATAGGCCGAGATTTGATTACGTATTTGCTTGAGTAATTGGTAAATAAGAAAAAGAGGGGGGTTTGTGAAACAACTTAGCACTAGTATCGAGCATTAATTTGTTGGATTTGTAATTATTATGATATAGGCACTAGGATCATGTTCCCCAATGACATTATAACTCCAGAGGTTCTTTATGCTCTAGTGATCTTTTATGGTATTCGGCATACAGAATAGATAGTTCATCTATCATCTAATTGACTATGTTACACTCATTGTAAATGACTATCTCCAAGCACAAAGGTTAATCAGTGTTGCAGTTTGACCCCTATCTGTGATCTCAATATAGTCTTTCCCATTTACTGGATCAAGGCTAAATAAATAAAGATAACTCAAAGTCTTGTTGTCGATTCAGTAATTGGATCAATCTATCCTTAATAAATTCTATGGTAGAGTAGGACAAGTCCTAATGTATGTATTCATTGCAAAGAAATCAAATTAGAAAAAACAACAATACATGCCCAAATACACTTTGAGAATCACCTTGTACTTTGAATACTACTTTATTAATCCATCACAATTCCCACAACCTTAGTTGTGGTTTTTAGCTACTCGTAATTCAAAGAACACAAGAAAAATTCGAATAAGAAATCATAATCACGCACTTAGAATAATTATATGAAAAACTCCAAAATCATAATTTGAATTAAAACCCTAAAAATCAATGTTAATAATTCCATCACTAGGAATATCCTTAAGAACTTCAAAATAATGTAATAGTGCATAAAATAATCATAAAACCCAATGGGATTATTTATAGATAAAAAATGAATCCTATCAAAAACTACATAGGATAAATAGATCGACACCTTCCTACGACTCATACACTTGATTCATGAATTAGTCTGCAGGTCATAGGTCTCTCTCATGGAAGTCAGGCTTTTAAGTCCCTTCTTTTTATTTGGTTCATGCTTCAAAGTCACAGATCATAGGTGCAATTCATGATTCATAGGATTCTTTTATGAAAATCAAACTCGATCCTCACCTACAGGTTCTCACTTATGACGTAGTTCCACGAGTTGTAGATCAAGTCTACAAATTTTGGGATTGATTTATGGAACTCAGACTCATTTTTCATCTTCAAACCCCATACACAATTGTATTATACAAGTCATGATCTAATTTATGGGTCATATACCACACACCCATACAACTCCATCTTCTTCTTTACTTGGTAAATTTTTATCTTTTTTCCTCAACTTTGCCTCCAACCCCTATTTTCCTGCACATCATCAAAAATACACATCACACCTAACATATATGTTTCTTGTTTTAGCTATCAAAAGTTCCATGAAACTAAGGACATCCCACCCGCCGAACCTTCTATTCTTAAATCACTTCATATCTTTGTTATAGCTTTTTAGATGAGAATAATTCCTTTTCAATAATTATTATGAACGATTTTTTGTCTTGGCAAGTGGAGGTCATGAAGTCTATTATGAAAGTATTTATTCAAGCTAATAGGGTAGATTATAGAAGATATCATAGGGATTTATCTCAGAGTTCACACCAATAAAATTAGTTTAGAGGTTGATAATGTGCCTAGTGTGGAGCACCAATGAAGGCTAAACCCACCAACACAAGCAGTGGTCAAGAAGGACATTATCAAGTATCTTGATGCAGGTGTTGTATACCTGATTTCAAATAGTATGTGGGTTAGTCCGCTCTAATATGTTCCAAGAAGGGTGGTATGATGGTAGTCCCAAATTATAGCTATGATCTTGCACTCATCTTTTCGATCATGGGATGGAAGGTATGCAAAGATTACCAAAAATTGTATTCTTAGACAAAAAGAGACCATTTTCCTATGTCATTCATGGACTAAATGTTAGATTTATTGGTCGGGTGTGGGGGGAGTTATTTTATTGATGGATTTTAAGGTTATAATAAAATTAGTATTTCACCCAAAGATTAAGATAAAACCCTATTTACATTTCCTACGGGACCTTTTCCATCAAATGCATGCCCTTTGGGGTATGAAACATCACCACTACCTTTTAAATACATATGTTGTATAAATTCTCAAGCATGGTAGAAGAAACCACGGAAGTGTTCATGGTTAATTTTTTCATGGTCGATGAATCATTCAAATTTTTTGCCTCCAACAATTGAGTAAGGTACTTAAGTGGTGTATGGAGATAAATCCAAGTGAATAAGCTTCAAACATTATGAGAAAATAATGTTCATAGTGAACGGTCAAAGTTTGAAATATTAAAATGTGGCTTGACTCACAATAGTGCCTAACACACTGCCTCAAAGAGAAAACCCAAGGCGCAACTTGGGGGGAAACCTAAGGTTCATTCTTGTTAATTTACATTAGTTTGAGTACTAATTTTACTTTATTATGGTGAATGCAGGTAAAAATTGAGAACATTCTACCCCACATACGCATATGCCCATGCATATTGGAGAGCATGTGGCTAGCAAGAGTGCCTAAAAAATTATCAAAAAGAGAAAAATCCACCTGCAATACATGCCAAGCACATACATATGCACGTTGGTTGCGGAGGTAGCTTTGCATTGCCCAGGTAAACTACCTCTGTACTGCCTCAAGATACAAAAACTACCTGGGTATGCATGCCAAGTACCAGTGTGTATTGGTGTCTTTGAGCTACCTAGGTAAACTGCCAAGTTACTTAAGGGCTACATGTGTGTGCAGCCCTAGCATATCCGTGCACAAGCCTGTCGCACGAGCGTAAGACCCTACATTTTTGGGCTAGACTTTGAACCATTGTTCCTATGTGTGTAAACACTAATCCCATGATTTTTATTTGATTACATATTTCCTAGTCATTATCCTAGCGTTAAGAGTGCTTATGAGGTGAAAAATATTCATTGGAAACACTTAGAGCAAAGTTGAGCTAAGAGCCTTTGTTTTGGCAAAATTTTGGTGTTCGATTCTACAAGGGTCAACTTTGAATGTATATAACTTTTGAATTATGTAGAATTTTCCATCTCAAGACACACCAAATTATAGATAATTGAATTATCTTTCCAAAGATACCAATTTTGCCTTAATCTAATGCCCGAGCAAAAAGTTATGACCATTTTCGAGAAAAATAATAAGCCTCTGTGTTAGGGTCGCGTCACGAGGGCTATTCTGGGGGATTCCAGGTCGCTTCATGAAGGCAGTTTACTAGGAATAGGGGTCGCGCCATGAGGGCTATTCCCTCACTATTCCAGCTTCTTAAAGGGTCAAGGGACAATTGGGTCTTTTTCATTTAACCCAAGTCGTACAAAACATGATTTAGGACACACTCAAAAGAGAATTATTTGCCCATTACCCTCAAAAATTCTCACGTAGAACCCTCTCCCTTCCCAAGAAAGAGAAATTCAAGCATCTCTTCCAAAAAATAAAAAATTCAAGCTTTCTTACTGAAAAATTCAAGGATTCAAGTTCCAATTTCAAGTATTCCTTCAAGAATTCATCCAATTGAGCTATGTGGGTATTCACCAATGGGTCCTTTTTACCCATTGAGACCAAAAACCCTCTCTATTATTAAAGTATGAGTTTTTCCTTTATTACAGAATTTTCACATATTCAAGATGAATTCAATCCATGTTTTTCCTTTGTAAATTGACTCAATCCATGTCCTCATATGACCCAATGAAAAATTAGGTTATTTCATGCTTTAAATTTCAAGTTCCCATGTCATATTCAAGTGATTTCATGTTACAATATCAAATTATGTATTAAATTGTGTAAATATGTTTTCCTCACAAGTTTAACACATTCTCATGTTCAAAATTCAAGTTTCTCACCTATTCGTTAAAATGTCTTATGTTTTCGGGACTTTGAATTATGATTCCATACAGTTATTTTAAGCATTGTTATCATATTTTTGTAAATATTTGGTGCTGGTTGGTTATGAACATCCGATACCTATGTGTCTAAATATGATTTTTATTTCCAAGAAATAAATCATTCAAACCATAATTATTGTGTTTTATTACCACCTTCAGAATATTATATTCATGCTGAGCATTTACCAGTACCATACCATATCATGTTAAACAACTAATAATGCTAAAGTCTTTTAATTAGGACTAACACTTAGCACCGAGTAAATGTAGGGATGACGACTCCCCTCTCATTAGAGGCATGAAATGTTAGTAGCAGTCTCTAAATTCTAGACCTATAGAACCACCGTAGATTATGAGGGGTCTCCCGTAAGTAGAGGCATGACACCCTCGTCCTTGGAGACATCAACCTTGTCGATCCACATCGTCGGTCATGTGTTAGTACCCCTTGAAATGTACCTACACCCTTCTAACTGGGGTTACAGGTTGGAAGCCAATAGCTTAGATTGGAGTACATCGGTTGTAGTTAGTTCCCACAGTGTCAGTGTAGTATTCAGAGTAGGTCAGTTCAGGTTTCTTGACCAAGTAATTAGATTTTAGTAATTATTCAGTCAGTTCTATAGATTATTCATGTTATTCAGATCATGTTAGTACATGCTATACTTGGTCTTTTATTCTCAGTTTTTCATATTTATGTTTTTCATTTTCAGTATCCATATATGATCCTCGATTCAGTTATACAGCATGTTTAACTATACATGAGATTTACATATAGTATTCGTGTTTTACCGCTTTCCAGCTTCAGTTCTACTTATATAAAAGTAGAGATTTAAGAAATTAAGTGTAGTGACTCACCATCTTATCATATTATGTTTGTTACTCATATTTTAAGATATTTCAACTTTTAGTCGATTTTAATCTCTTGGTGAGTCTACCTGCACTTAGCATGCATGTTTTAAGATTATGTATTTATTCAGTTTTACTTATTGCATTCACCCCTACTTACTCAGTACATTCCAAAGTACTGATCCACATATATGTCTATGTGCTAAATTGTCTAATAATATTGGTATCAGTTATAGCCCACACATCATAATAAGACAGTTTACAGCTTCCAGCCAGTACATGATGAGTTCTTTTGTTTTAGGGACTCCAGTCAGTAGTAATCCATGTACTATATTGTTATTATTCATATGTATTGACTAGTGGTAGTTGGAGGCAGGTCCCAGCTATCTATTGTTAGTATAGTAGAGGTTTTATACATAGTCAGTCTAATTCATTACATGTAAATTAAGTTTCTTTCCTTAATTTCATCATGTTGTAAAATTTATCAATATCTTATTTATTCAGACTTTCTCATGATTATGTTTTCACTCAGTAAATTTAGTTTTGTATTCAATTTAAATTAGTTTCTCAAGAAGTATGCTAGTTCATGGGTTAGCTTGGGATCACTTGTGGTTTTGAGCATTGTGTTATGACTAGGGAGTAGTCTTGGGTCGTGAAAAACTTTGTATCAGAGCATAGAGTTCAAGTTTCCTAGGGTGTTTATGAAGCCTTTGTATTAGAGTCTTGCATAGAGATACAGAGACATTTAGTAGAGTCTTGCAGAATGGTACAGAGACATCTATATTTTTTTTTGAGAGGCTACTTGGAATATAAGAAATGTTTCCCTTTTCTATGTCTCAGATCATGCTGTAAAAAGGTTCTCTGAGAAACTCGTATAGATTCTCATCATTCTCCAATCATGTCAACTCTGCCTTATATTAAAGGTACCAGAAATAGTGAAGCTTAAATTCCTATAAATAGAGTTTTCTCAGACAGTCCCCACAGATAGTTACGGGATTATATGTAAACTCGAAAAGTACCTACAGTGACTTCATGTTCCAAAGTATGTAAGATTTCATTCATGATCATGAAAAATTGTGCATTAAGCTGAAGTCAGATGTGCTTTCAAATACCTTCTCAAAATCCTATGACAGTATATGACCTAGAGTTAAGTATGAACCCTGAATTTTAACAGCAGTAAAGTGGGGACAGTGGTTATTTGGATTTAGCATATTATATATCCATGGGTTTAGTTGTATGAAAGGTGAACCAGTAGGCTTGAAATAGCACATGTAAGAATTTAAGTTTATTTATTTAAAATTGTGTATGATGATGTGGGTGTGATCTAGAGGTGTGCCCAAGGTAATATGGGATTGTATTATTTTTATGTTTTAATTTGTGTATGTTTAGATAGTACCCTTAAGTTGCTAAGTGTGAATGAGACTAGTTATGTAGCATATGATATTCTTACCAGCTAAGTTATGGGTTATAGGTTGTTGATATTGGGAATGATGGTGTAATGGTAATTCTCATGGTTTTGAGAAAAATATAAGTTTATAGATGTAATATTAGTATGCTATGAAGTAAAAGAAGCAATTTATGTGTTTAGTGAGGCAAGTATGTTGTCAAGAAGAGTGTAAGTATGTGATGGCCATTGCGGAAGCTAAAGAACGTTAAGGATAGTATCTATTAAGTAAATGTTCAAGAATGAAGTTATTATAGTTTATTAGAAAGTTTGGGAATATCCATGTTAAGTCATAGAATCTTAAGTTTGAATCGTGGATGATTGAGCTAATAGAAAGAGGAGTTGAAATTCTAGATGGTGTGAACTCAGGATATAGTGATACTCCCAAAGATTCTAAGTTTCTAAGTGTTTAAGTTGTTATATGATGACTATTGGGACTATAGAAAGTCAATATTTCAATCTCAAAAAGAAGTATTAGCAATGGGTTTTACATTTTTGGGTGTAGTTCATCAAGGTGAGTTAATTATTTATGTGTATTGTTATATCTCAAACCCTAAAGTAGAATAGCTGCGGTTAAATTTAGAGTTTATTATAGGGGTCTACAGACTTAGAATATATAGCTTCAAGCTAAGGGGGAGATGATAGAACAAGGAACCAAATCAGGCTCTCAGTTTCTAGTAGTGATGCCAGCGTATTGTAGAACATCAGTAGGAGAGGAAGATCCTTGACCCATTCTCATCTCAATGCAAAGTTTCATACTTCAGTCATCACGACATCTACTCAAGCCTTACAAGTCAGCTCTATGATCATAGCTCATCTCTATGCTCTTTCTATAGAATTATGTACACTTCTAGTTCCTAGTATGAGGAGTTGCAGTCCATACAATAGTATGAATCATATTCCATGAATTTATGAACTACAAACTCAGGTCATGAAGGTCATGACTCGTGTACTCATGCTTTACAAAAGGTTCAGTTCCAGGTACTCAAGCTACATTCTTAAAGATCAGCGAAATTCAGATTATGTTATGTGTGTCCTCATATTTGATCTCTTTGATAAACTCATGATATTGATATTCTATTTCTCAGGCCTCAATTAAGTGTCAAAGTTATGCATAGTGTTCTTCTATGCTTTAAGACTTCATGTTCTAACCTTTCAGTGACCTCCCCTTATGTTAAGGTAGTGGTAATGAAAAATTAATGGTCAATGGTTTAGATAGGAGAGAGTAAATGTTTTGTATTAGGAAAATATTGTTGTACGCTTATTGTATGTAAGTTTATAAGTTTGAATAAATATTGAGGCAAAGCTTTTGGTATATTTCATGGTCAGTTAAAAAAAATTCATTTGTGTTTTCTTAGGGATAGTGCATGGAAATTGATTATTGACAGCGGTATTTGAGAATATGAGAAAGATGCTTTGGTGGGTTGTTTACCTAGAAGGGCATATGCAGTTATAATGATAGGCTTGTATGTCATGTTTGTATAGAAGTGGATAAATGCATTAGGCGTTAGTGAATTCCTAATAAGAGGTTGAAGTTAGTTGTTGAAGTGGTAAGGAGTATTATTCTTGAGACTAGAGCTGTGAAAACACATAGGGTATTGAATTTGTGGTTTGTACTAGTGTTATGGTATTATGTGTAGTACCTAGTGATTTCGAGTTAGGCTTGAACATGTCGAGTATGTAGTTCAACTCAGAATTTTGCTAGAGTAGTTATATGTACCCATGTGAGAATTATAAGTTAAATCAAATGAGCATGGTATTTAAGGGGAAAAGTAAAGTTGAAGGATTATTTTAGAAGTGTGGCTAAGCTTAAAAGTTAGCAGTTACATTGACTAAAGCCTAGTAAATTTCATAGTCCTATATTACATGTTATAGAGTTATAGCCATGTTGTGATTCCTTATTAAGATATCTAAATCAGATCATGCTCAAAATTCCTTGCTCCCTAATGTTATTAGAACTTCTTGCAAAGAGTGTTGAAGAAATACTCTAGTTGAGTATAAACTTTTAGTATAATCCAGTCTGTATAGCCGGTAATTTAGTTTAGCAATCAAACAGATAAGCTGCTATAGTTTTCCATCTTTCCATCTAGTCTTACTATCCTAAGTTTCATGAATATGGCTATTCCATGAGGTAATTCATTTATGTCTATGCAAACTACTAATTCAGTTCAATCTAAGCATTATGCTTACGATTCAGATATTTCATCATGATTCCGTTCATAATTGTTCAGTGAATGATCTTAGTTTTCCAAGTATTCTAGCTCAAATAGGGTAATACCCTTTGTACGACCTTAGTCATGTTATCTTATGATTCGTTCTTACATAATGTATTTGGTGATGCCATGAAGCCCATGTTCCTTTGTTTTCTGTATGTGTTTTGTTGAGGTATAATTCCTAATGAGAAGTTATGTACTTTATTCCCTCCTTAGTAACTTTTGGAATTTTATTGCATTAGTTATCACTTCATAGTTGTATATACATCATCGTATCAAGAATATTTCAAGTGAGTTCTAAACTCTCAGCATGAATCAGCTCCTTAAAGTCAATAGAGTCAAGTTAGCTCAGAAATCAATTTCATGATAAAAGTTTTTAATGTTCCAGAGAAGCTACATCCTTCATTATCAAACATGTCAAGTGTACATTATTACGTACTAGTAATACTTCAATAAGTTCCTATCCATCATTCGAGGATGAATGATTCTAAGGGAGAAATAATGAAACACCCCGCATTTTTGGGCTAGACTTTGAACCATCGTTCCTACGTATGTAAACACTAATCCATGATTTATATTTGATTACATGTGTCATAATATTATCCTATTGTCAAGAGTGCTTATGAGCTGAAAAATGTTCATAGGAAACACTAGCAAAGTTGAGCTAGGAGTCTTTGATTTGGCCAAATTTTAGTGTTCGATTTTATAAGGGTCAACTTTGAGAGCGTGTAACTTTTGAAATATGTGGAATTTTGCATCTCAAGACCCAAAAAATTATATGTAATTAAATTACCTTTCCAAAAATATCAAATTCCCCTTAATTCAATACCCGAGCAAAAATTTATGACCATTTTTTAGAGAAACAGTAAACTTCCGTGATAGGGTTGCATCACGAGGGATGTTCCCTAGGAATAGGGATTGCGTTACGAGGGTTGTTCCCTGGGAAGAGGGGTCGCTCCACGAGGTCCATTCCCTCATAATTATAGATTCTTAAATGGTCAAGGGGGAATTGAGTTTTCTTCCCTCAACCCAAGTTATCCAAAACACTATTTGGGACACTCAACAGGGCATTATTTGCCCATTACCCTAAATATTTCTCATGCAGAAACCCTTTCCCTCCCAAGAATGATAAATTCAAGTCTCTCTTCCCAAGAATAAGATATTCAAGCTTTCTTCCTCAAGAATTCAAGGATTCAAGTTCCAATTTTAAATTATCCTTTAAGAAATCATCCAGTTGAGGTATGTGGGGTATTCATCAATGGGTCTGTTTCACCCATTGAGACAAAAAACCCACTATTTCATTAAAGTGTGAGTTTTTCCTTTATTATAGAATCTTGACATGTTCAAGATTAATTCAATCCATGCTTTTCTTTAGTAAATTGACTCAATCCATGTCCTCATATGACCCCATGAAAAATTAGGTTATTTCATGCTTTAAATTTCAAGTTCCCATGTCATATTCAAGTGATTTCATATTACAATATCAAATTATGTATTAAACCATGTAAATATGTTGCCCTGTCTAGTTTAACACATTCTCATGTTCAAAATGCATCTTTTTCGACAATTTGTAAATATGTCTTATGTTTTTGGGTTTGTGAATTATGATTCCATACCACTATTTTAAGCATTGTTATCATATTTTTGTAATTATTCAGTGTTGGCGGGTATGAACACCTAATAAATATGTGTCTTTACATGATTTTCGTTACCAAGAAATAAATCAGTCAGAACATTATTATTATTTTTTATTACCACCTTAAGGATATTATATTCATCTTAAGAATTTACCAGTACTGTATCATGTTATGTTAAACAACTAATAATGCCAAAGTTTTTCAGTAGGGAGTAACACTTAGCACCGAGTAAATGTAGGTATGATGACTCCCCCATCAGTAGAGGCATGAGTCGTTAGTAGCAGTCCCTAAGTTCTAGACCTACAGCACCATCATAGATTATGACGGGTCCCCCGTCAGTAGAGGAATAACACCTTCAACCTTTGGGACATCAGCGTTATGGATCCACATCGTTAGTTATGTGTTGGTACCCCTAGCAAGGTACCAACAACCTTCCTACCAGGGTTACAGTTTGGACCCCGATAGCTCAGATTGGGGCATGTCAGTTGTAGTTAGCTCCAACAGTCTTAATACAGTATTCAGAGCAGGTTAGTTCAGGTTTGCTTGACCAAGTAATCAGATTTTAGTAATTATTCAGTTAATTTTATAGATTATTCATATTATTTAAATCATGTCAGTACATGCTATAGTTGGTCTTGTATTGTCAGTTTTACATGTTCACATTTATCATGTTCAATATCCATACATAATCCTTAGTTCAGTTTTACAACTTGTTCAGCTTTACATGAGATTTACATATAATATTCATGTTTAATCGCTTCCTAGCTTCAGTTCTACTTAAATAAAAATAAAGATTAAGAAACTAAGTGTAGTGACTCACCAGCTTATCAGATTATGTTTGTTACTCATGTTTTAAGATATTTCAGCTTTCATTCGATTTTAATCTCTTGGTGAGTCTACCTGCACTTAGCATGCATATTTTAAGATTATGTATTTATTCAGTTTTACTTGTTGCATTCACCCCCACTTACTCGGTACATTCCAAAGTACTAATCCACATATAGTCTATGTGTTACATTATCTCATAATGTAGGTAGTAGTTGTAGCCCACATATCATAATCAGATAGTTTGAAACCCCCAGCTAGTACGTGATGAGTTGTCTTATTTTTGGGACTCCAGTCAGTTGTAATGTATGTACTATATTGATATTATTCATATGTATTGACTAGTGGTAGTTGGAGTCATGTCTCCGTTGTTTATAGTCAGTATAGTAAAGGTTTCTTAGATAGTCAATCAGAGTCGTTACATATAATTCAAGTTTCTTTCCTCTGTTTTATCTATTGTAAAATTTATCAGTATTTTATTTATTCAGTCTTTCTCAAGATCATGTTTTCTTTCAGCAAACTTAGTTTTTTATACAATTCAAATCAGTTGCTCAAGCAGTATGCCCATTCATGGGTTATCTTAGGATCATTTATGGTTTCGAGGACCATGTTACGACTAGGGAGTAGTCTCAGGTCATGACAACAGATGAGCCTATGGTGCATCTAAATTATGTGGATTTTTATAGCTTACCTAACCCGATAAGCCCAATGCCATTTTCTTTACATGTTATTACCTTTTTCACTTAAATTCATCATTTTTTCATAGTCTACTACAGCCAAGTATGCAATTTTTCTCTCTTCACCAAAATTTTCCCTTTCTTCACACTACAAAAAATTCTTCAAGTCTCTTCTAAGAACACTCTCACACTTCATCAATTCCAACTCTAGCGACCTTAATCTTGTGATTTTTTATTCCTTTTATTGCATCTTAAATTGATTTGGTAAATTCACTTTTTACAAGTTTATTCAAATTTCTCTTCAGTTTAAATAGTGAAACATATATTATGTTATATTTTTGTGATATTTTGGTTTATTTGAGTTGCCTTAGGTTTAAGATTGATGTTTGTATAGATTATTTGGAATGGATGCTATCTTTCATATCAAAATTGTGGAATTCTTGAGTACTCACCTTTATGTTCCCCATGTGTTTGATGAAATTCTCACATGAGCCTTTCTTTGAATCTTTGTGTTATGGGTGATCTAAATAAGCTTTAGGGAGTTTGTTGTGTATGTTTTGAGTAAAATTCATCAATGAATGGGTGTCATAATTTTTTTGGATTTGAGAAACATGACTAGGATTGCCTTAAAGTGTCAACCTCATTATTTTCCATGTTCAATTTCTAATGTGCACCAAGTGTCTGTTAAAATGTTCATGAGAATTTTTGGCATGATTGTTACTTGTAGTTGGTGAATTCAATTTTGGGGCATCATTCGAATATTTATTGAGTTTTAATTTGAATTAACTAGTATTTTAATGAGTACAAACCAATGGTTCAAGTTGGTGCAGTGTGTTTCTTCAATTAGTCCTCCATGACCTTGGTTTCTTTGGTTGCTTGATGTACAACTCATGCGCATAGTCTAAATAACCTGGTGGACAAAAATACGTGCTTTACCCTATGAAGGATTATGTGAAGCCATTCATAAGGGAAAATTATCATTTTTTCATGTGAAGATCATGATTTAAGTATATGCTTAAAGGGCAAGTGTAGCAAGTATGGGGATGTTGGAACTTCCAATATTTGAATCTTGACAAATATTTCTCCCATGTGTTATCATGTGATAATTCTCCTTGCATTTACCTTATTTAGATAAAATTTATTTTGTTCATGATATATAAAAAAATCCAAAACATGTTTACCTTGGTTTTCTTTTGTTTTATTTAGGAATAACTTTGAGGAAACAAATTTCAAGATCCTCAAAGAAGGATAACACCAAAGATAAAGGCAAGTCTATAGCAACTACCTCTAAGGGTAAGGTTTCGTCTAATCAGTAGGTTATTGAGGTTCTGAAATTCAAAGCATGATCAATCTATCTAAAGGGTTAGCCAAGGAAGTTGATAAAATTAATTTTGGAGTTTAGGGAATACGTGATATAATGAATGGGTTAACACCTGGGGTTTCAATCCCCAGAAATTATTTAGCATGAAGGGTGACCAAGATCACTTCCCGGAAAAAATAAAGCAAATCCAAAAGTGCAAGTCAGATGTCTTCACCAATCTTGATCGTGCATCCCATACTCCTTACTATTATTCAAACATTGTTGGGGAGTTCCATGCTTCCTACATCGTCTACCAAAACCAACACAGATATAAACCACCAGCAACGAACCAACCTTGTTTACCAAGTGTTATTATTAGAGGTGTTGAGGTACCATGGTGTGTATCCTATATCAACAATATTTATTTAGATTATGACTGTGCACCCAAGATTTAAAGTAAGAAGAGGGTGCAAAGTGGGCATATACATGATCCTTGGCTTTTCTGTACTATTGCAAAGGCATTCCTCAATGGGCTGATGGCATAGAAACAATGAAAAAGAGGGATCTTTCTATTCAAGCCAAGCAAGTACTTAGGTTTGTGGGTAATTTGTTGCTTCCTTCCACCAATGATCAAGACATCACGATTGAAAGAACAATTATAGTTTGCTACATTATGGTAATTTTATTGTAAATTTGGGGGAGATGATTACCGAAATGATAAAGCCAATGTCGAAATAACTAGGAACTTTATTGTTTTTCCCGCTCTCATATCTATGTTATTCTTTGCACATAATATGCCTATCTTCTCTAAGATCGGCCAAAAAATTAAGTGCACTGGCTGATTAATGTTACTCATAGCCTAGAAGAAGAAAATCCCACGGGGATTAATATGAAAGCTAAAGTGTTGGATGATTCTTCTTTGGGTGAGTTACCTTTTTTTGAGGGCATATATACCCCTCTAGTTCTTTCACTTATATTAGATACTCCCCAGCTCTCTAGTGATACTACTGTAGCGGTCGATCTTTCAACACACTATCTTTCTCGAGCACTACACCACCAACTTGGTTTACTGAGCCTCCACAATTATCCACTGTTACGTTTCCTAAGGTTGATTCTATCACTTTGGAAAACAATAGTACCATTACTAAGTTGCTGGCTAACATCTCCTAGTTTATTCAAATAACTATTTAGAGGAGTTTTGGGCCTCTACTTGCTCGAATTAAGGATTATGAGCAGAGATTAGCCATAGTAGAGGTTGAGGGGACAGTGAGGTGGTTTTTCAATTGAGGATTGATCTTTATTGTTTACATGCAAAGATTCACTCTATAAAATCCTCTTTTACTCTAGATGATCTTGAGGTTACCATTCCTTAGGTTGCTAATGGCCCGATGCATCCATTTGTTGACCTTTTTAGGCATTCCACTATGGGAGATGAGATAGGTATTAATTTTAGTGAGGGGATTATCTAGGCCTAATAGGTAGAGATAACTAAGCATTTATCCAAAGATGAGAAACATGCAAGGATGGTTGTGCCTAGTTCTAGTTCCCAGCCTATTGAGCAGGTACACATTCCTGCAGATATAGAAATAGAAGCCCAATCTGAGGAGGCTCCTAGTATTTCAATTATTTATCATATACAAACATCACAAAACAAGGACCCATATACCTAGTACACTACATGGAGTCTTTGTCATATACCTAGTATTTCAATTATTTATCATATACAAACATCACAAGACAAGGACCCGTATACCTAGTGCACTACAGGGAGTCTTTAAACTCCTTTTTGCTCTCTTAATTATTGTGTTGGGATTAATGAAACACTCTTTAGTTGGGTCAAAACATTATATATTTGATGGTCTGTAATTATATTTTATTGATATACTATTATGATGTTATTTGGATCTTTCCTTTGTTGGGCCTACTTCATGCTTGTTGATTTGGATATTGCCCTTGGATAGCTTACTTGTTATGATGTTGTTGGGATATTGCCCTTGTCGGGCCAGCTTTATGTTCTTGATATCATTTGAAACCCGATTATGTTTCTTCATTTGATTTCTTATTTAGGTGATGTGTATGTGGATTATGCATATCGTTCTATTACCCTTGCATAAATACGCATGAAATTAACTCCAAGGGTTTTCTTAAAAACTTGATTCTTTCCCAAGGAAAAAAAAATTTTCTTTTCTTTTTTCTATTTCATTTTCTTTGTCAAACCAAGTGGTACTTCTCCTATGATAAAGGAGTAGGAGACATTCTTTGGCAAAATACCTATTGTCTTGAGTTAAAGTCAAGTAGTAGTTGGGAATATTTAAACATCCCCTCCAATGTCATTGCCAAGAAAAAATGGTCTTGAAAATAGTTTGTGAAAAAGAAAGAAAAAATGATTTGGGAAAAACAAAATAGTTTTTAAAATGGGTTTTGAAATAAAAAGAGCAACGAGGTTTTATGCTTTCTCCTGAGTTGTGACCATTAAGTTCAATTTTGGATCTTTCTTTACAAAGAATAGCTTTGGACTAAGAGTAGCTTGTCAAGTTCATTTGCTCAAATTGGTTGGAAGACTAGCTTTTTATTAAAAGAAGTACGGTGCCTTGTATGGTAAGGTGTTTGATAATTTTGTACATATATGTAGTCTATAACTTGACTCGAGTGTATTCAAGGTGAAATCCTAGACCACTCTTGGTTTGGAAGTCTAACCTTTCCAACATGATAGACGATTCACGTCCATATAAGCAGCAAACCATATGAAATCAAAACTTTTAATTGTCCCCAACATAATTCTTATAACTGAGCTACACATCCGGTGAAGGATGGTCTGCTTTATCAATAAAGACTTTGAAACCCTCAATGGGATGGGATGAATTTTTCACTAAGATACACATCCGGCTAAGCAAGATTTGCCTTGGCAACAAAGACTTCACAACCCTCAACGGGATGGCATAACTTTGCCAATCTTAGAACACTTGAAATCTTTTGTCTCCATAGTACAAGATTGTTCCGTATATGACATAAATGGGTCTTACAGTGGCTCTCCCTAGACTATTTCCCTCAAGATTGTGTGGAACAAAAGGTGTACTAAGTTAGATCTTAGATTTGCATGTTCTTTCTAAGATAACAAATTATTTTGGAAAGCTATGGCGTAGACTAAGCCAATTTTGTTCCATATACTTGGAAAGTACTTAGCCATCTACGTTTTGTGGACAAAGAAAACTTTATTTCATATTCATAGAAAGTACCTTTGGAGTTCTATGTTTTAGTCACAATAGATACTTCGCCTAAGTATGTCCTTACCCCACTACTCCGACCTAAAGGATCGAAGTACCCATCCTTTTAAAACAGGGATGACAAGAGAAATAAGGATTAACCAACAAATATTTTTATTGAATGAGAAAAACTATACAAAAAGTTTTTAGGCAGAGAGAATGAAGCCCTATAAATAAAGGGCTATGCTTCCTTTTACACGATAATAAAGCTTTCTAAATAAGCTAGACCTATGGATAAACATGAAATGGAATATTACAATCCTATCCTATCTTCTAAGGGATAAGCATTATCCGTTATAACTAGAAAATCCTTATTATTTTGTAAGGGATAAGCTTTATCTATTATGACAAGATAAGCCTTATTATAATTCATACTGGGGCCGATTGATATATGATGTCCTAAAAAAAACACTAATGTTGTTGGCATGTGACAGCATGCGCAAGTAGGTGAATCAATAGCTTGCAAGCAGGTGCATCAGCAGGTTGTAGGTATCTTGAAAGTAGGTGGATAAGCTCCTTCTCTTCAAAGTAGCTGCGTAAGAAGCTTCAAGACAAACCCATCTAAAAGGTTAACCCACTAAACAAGGTTTCCTTAGAGTAAAGGTAACTCATAGGAAAGGATAACCCACTGATGAGGGTAACCCATCTAACAGGGTTTCTTTGGAGAGGAAGGTAACCCACTGGAAAGGGTAACCAACTGGATAGGGTAAATTCTTACACATGTCCTCTAACGTTATCTTTTAGAAAGTAGTGTTGTATGTTTCCCTCCACCAATCGATGTCGTGCTTCTACCTGAGGCATCTTGGCCTTCCAAGAATCACTTTATCAATCTGGCGAAGTAACTCCTTCCGCTGGATGATGAATCTTTGCATTCTTCTTGAGGAGCTTTCAGTCATCTTCCTTTGATGGAGTTTGTGACTTTATCTCTCGTGATTTCATACTGTGGCTGAAATTTCTTCAACGCTCATCGGACTTTATCCCAGTGGCGATAATCATCGATGTAGTTCTACTTTTGCTAATCCTTTTGCCAGCTTTCTTTCAGAATGCTTCTATTCTTCTAGAAAATGAAGCAATGTGCTTCATAGTATTCATCTTCCATGGAGAGTATAGAAATGGGAAATTTCTAGATGAGTGAAATTTCTAACATATCTTGGACGTCATAGCTCGTGATTCCCATAAAACAATGCAGCATGAAGGCCAATGCATCATAGGAATCTTTGAATCATTGAATCCAGTATTCTCGTGGCTTGAACCATAGCATGAATCTCTTCAGACCTGGTTGGATTCAATCGAAATGCCTAAAGTTATCAAACTTGAACTCCATGAGAATATTATGTTGGTAGCACAGAAAACAGAATAGCCATATGAGTTCTTGCAGGAGGTCATCGGCTAGTAATATGAACACATAACAAAAAAAATATCCCGGGTGTTCTCCGAATAACTTTAGGATGGATTTTTTATACCTTTGGAATACTTAAAGCTCATAGAAAGTTTGTCTTTCTTGGAGGATACATGAACCAGAGGGATCAATATTTTGAGTGAACAGATCTGGAGGGCAATCTGCTATTTTGGAAGATAATATTTTTGTTGTATTAGACATGAGAATCTAGCAAGCTGATCTCTGGTTATGTTCTCTAGTACTGGATATCAGGAGGGGGTCATCTGCATGGTTATCTCATTATTCTTTATAAACGTCTACAAAAAAAGGGTGTACCTCATGGGCTCTTCATCTAGCAAGAAGACCAACACAAGGTCATCCTATTTGCTGAGATAGATTCTCGTATGATCATCTATTTTTTCAAAAAGGTGGACAGAGTCCTTCACTTCTTTGGTTTGAGGACATTTCTTGAATATTGACCAGACTTTATGCAGATGAAGAAGTCTTCCTCCTTCTTGTATTTTGTTAGGCTTCTTTATCTAAAGTAGCTGGTTTGATAGGCGGCCTTGCTTTTATCTTCGAGAGGCCTTAGCAGTTTGAATCTCCTGAACTGCAGCTTTCTCTGGGATCCCGTGTGAAAACTTGAGAAGGGGAAATATGACTTCATAACAAAATAATTCTTGTTGTAATGAATATCAAGAGTTGAATTATTTTGGATGATCTGCTTTAGTATATATCTCTTTTTGCATAGACTAGTTATGGACTGGAAGATGGCCTGCCTAGTGTAGTTCGCATCTCAACAGAAGACTTCTCATAAGATTCTGATGATGATGGCAAAGAATTTGGATGTGAGATAAGTGTTTTTACTTGCAATCCCAAGTGCATTCCACTAATCAGTGAAAATTTCAAAAAAATTGGTGTGCAATATGCCAGTATTGTGTATTTCCCTCTTTCATCCAGATTATTTATCTTCATGAAAGTGCAAAAGTCCTGAGACCAAGGTAGAATCGGAGCAATGTTTTCCTTTGCCTCTATTGTTGGTTCTTACCACCTTTCTACGACTAGATCACTGATTAACTCATTTTGATCAGGGACCTCTAGCTCTTTGGAGTGTTTTCTGAACATAGATGGATATTTCTTCTCAGGCGATTGGATCAATAGATACGAAGCATATTTATTTCCTTTGACACAATCATAAGCATAGAAGTCATTGTTAGCATCAGATGACTATCTACTAATGAAAGTTTGTGGTTTGCCATCAATGAAGAAGTCATCGGATGTCCTTCGTTTGCGTTGAGAGAGGACTTAAGAATGTCATCTGGATCAGGATTAAGACCATGTAGATCTTCATCTTCAGTTGGAAACTGAGAAGCCATGGCTTCCTCTGAGGTTTGAGATGCCCTCGTGGCTTTTCTAGATTTAGGACATACTTTTGCAAAATGTCCTTTGTCATGGCAGATGAAGCATTTGTGCTTTCCTGGATATTTTCTCCATGAGGAGTTAGAGTCTTTGCTGATCATCAATTCCTTATTTGACAGTTTCTTCTTTTTGGCTTGCCTATACTATATGTACCTCTTGTGCCTTGCTTGACGCCTTGAGAGCTGGGGAAACCCATCTAGCTTAAGAACTGAATTGTCATGTATTACACCAGAGTGTATAGATTTTGAGATTTCATTCGTCATAATGTTCTTGAATGAAGTTTCCTTATGCTTTTTGGGAGGATGGGAGTTGGTGGGAGGAGATGACTCTTTGTGAGTAATCTCATCATCCTTTGGAACAACAAGATTTTGGTCAACTTGATTGAGTTTATTCAAGTAAGTGACCTTGTCATTGTTCTAGAGAAGGAATTATTTTGGAGAGACTTGTTTTTCATAGTGGAATTCCTCATCAAGGATCTGTAAGAGATCATCTGAAGTGGTGGAATTTGGTTCACAACTTGAGATTATCATATGTGTTGGGTGAACTAACAGGTCAGTTATGTGCTACAATTATTCTTTTAGATCACAACTCTGGAGTACTCTCTGAACAGAAGGAATATTTGGTGGCTTGTCATTTTGGTTTTTTGAGCTTTGGATCTATTAAACATAAGCTGGAACTACATTATCTAGTTTATTGAAGATGGAAGCAAATCTCGATACCATCTTATCAGCATCATTGGAACCTGGCTAGAATACATTTTTTTGGACCTGGTTTTGTGCCATCTCCACTTTTTGTGTCATCGAATCTTTCGTCATCCACACAGCATAAGACTCTTGTTCATCTTTTGAAGATGAGGTGAACTAAGGTGGAAACGGTTGGCCTAATTGAGAGAGGCCATTTCAGATTCTAGATTTATTCTTTGAGAAAGGCCATTTCTTTTTGTTGTTGGTAAAAAAAACATAGAATGGGGTTCCTAATAGACATTTTTTAGACTAAATAATCTGCAACTTATCTTTGACTACTCTGATAAAAATGTCATGTTGGGTGTATGCTTGAGCACCTTCTGAGCAGATAAAATGTGGTACGTTTAGATCTCGGATTAGGTTATCCTTTTTAAAATGGTGGTTTGGTGAGAATTCATTGAAGTTACTAGATCTATAAAGGGATGTCATGAGCATCTGAGGGTTGAACTCAGATGGAATAGCCATTTCATCCTTTTTATTGAACATTTTACAATGCTCCATGAGTAATTTCCTAAGAAAGGGCATTTACGCCACATCAGACTAAGACCCTTATGATTGAAGTGCCTTGTCCAATCACGTCCTTTCGTGAAGCCAGCGAGGAACGTAAGAATGTTCCTTGGGTCTTTTACATCCGGAAGATCATTACTTGGGGTTGTACATGGTGATGTAGAAGGTGGTTTTGGGTGGCCTTTTTAGAGAGAGGTTGTCGAAATCATCAATGGACTTGAGAGGTTGAGCATAGGCTCTTAACTTCTCATATTTGGTGACCCATGAGGCTGGGATAATGCTGACCAGTTCATCCGTCGATATGTTTCTCGGGATCTTAGTGCTCTCTGTGGTTCAATCAGTTCCATCTATGCTCAAGAACAGAGAGTTCTTTCCACTTGGAGAAGATAGGTTCATATTATGGTTTTGGACTCACGGGGCTATTTAGCAGTAAAGAGTTGCTAGAATGGAATCTCTATCCTGCGGAGCCTCGAGAATCTGAACCTGGATCTTCAACGCCTTCATGCGATGCACATCAGATAGTGGCATGTTGAAGCTGGGGAACATGGTGACAAAGACTGTACAATCATCCAGAATGATCTCTAACGTACTCAAATTTGCATATTGGTACTTGTTGAATATGGTATCAAGAAGAGATAGATTCACCATAACTATCTGGCCTTTTCTCCCTTGATATGTCAACCCAATTCGTACAACACCAATATGGATATGAGTAAATCCAAGGCTTTTCCATTGTTATGGAAAATCCTCAGGCATCTATAGTGAGATAAACTATTCCTATGGAGTAATAAGAATAAGGTGTTGGACACGTAGTGTGGAAGCAAATATTCCTTAACCCTTTTTGGCTTTTGTTGGACCATAGAGTGGATCTTCATCCAGGGATTGCTTAACTTTTTAGCAATAGATGAATAGGAATTTTGTAAAGGTATGATAGATATCTGGTTTTATGATGGCAACACATCAACTTTATATAGATAGTCAACTTTACATGACAATACATCACGAGGAATGATAGACATTTTTATCTTATCAAAAGGATTATATGAACTAGATGAGGAAGATGGTGAGAATTCAGAGCCATAGATATTTTTGTATTTTTTGGACTATAAGGACTCGATGTATTTGTTCTAAGGTTCTAAGGAAAAGACTCAATAAAATTTAAAATCGTTTTGTGCTTTTGTGGACTATAAGACTATATATTTGTGATAAAGATCTAAGGACAAGACCAAACAAACATTTGTTCTAAAATTTAGGAAAAGGAACTATGACTCGATTATTACAAGATGCGGAATATGATAACTGCATAACACGGACTCTGATAATGAAAATACTATGACTCTAATGTTTACAGGACTTTGGTAGCAAAACTGGGAAGTGAGAACTAAGGACGGATCTAAGACTAGCAGCTAAGACAAAGAAAAGTAAAAGCTAAAAATAAAAATGAAAAAGTTGGCTCACGTGTTTTCAATCAGCAGATGTGTATGCAAACTCCTGCTTCTTCCCTCTCTTTGGGAGTAGGGATGGCTTTGATACCAAATACACGGGGAGACAGCGGGACACGGAGGACTGTGTACGAAGGCAACTAGGTGGCTAACAACAGAGCTCCAAACTTTCCAACATGATAGGTGGTTTTACGACTATGCTGCTGGCACGCCATACGAAATCAATGCATCTGTCGACACCATAGACACAGAGTCTAACCTTTCAAACATAATAGGTGATTCATGTCCATATAGGCAGCAAGCCATACGAAATCAAAGATTTTTATTGACACACCATAGCTTTCCTATGACTGAGATACCTCACCTTAACATTTTTCCCTAGTTAACCTATTTTAACCTCTTTCTGCTCTTTTCTTTTATTAGTGATGATCATACTATGACACTGTAACTGTAATGCCCCGAAATATCATCCCGAGACACCACACGGTGCCCAAGGCTACACGTAGCCTCAAGCTAACCCTTTAAGCCAAAACACTACCCTTGGGTTCCAACACAACAACATGCACGCTACGCTAAGGATATATATATATAAGTATATATCATATCACACCGCACATAGCACGGAATATCGTTAGACTATATATATATGGAATGTCTATACATAAACCAACCCAACAATACACTAGTCTAACATAGCCTCTATACAACAAAATCAACGAGCCATTGGGACAAACCCCCAACTGACTCAACAGACCAAAGGGATCACAAAACAACAACACCAAAACTAGCAACTTGGTCCTCGAACCATGAGGACTCACCACTGAAGGAACGTAGATGCGGCACTCGGATATCACTGTCACAGCTGCGGCTAAGTACCTGAACCTACATCATGGTAAGAATGTAGCCCATAGAGAAAAATATGGGTCAGTACAAGATACGTATTGAGTATGTGGGGGCGCATGCAAAATATAAATAATATCATAAATTTTGTAGAAACGTACATACGGACCATAATGACACACCTGGCTTGAGTGACATTGAATCATGCAACTCATAATATCTTAGATAGGAAATGTAGCAGAAAAACCTCACAAATTATTATAGATCATCATAGGCAACTTCACTTACCATATCAAAACTCGGAGTGACTCGGTATTTCAATAAACATGACTCTTATGGACAGGGGAGTTTCCTATAATCAACAACCCTACGTGAGCTACGTGGAATACCAATGTTTGGAACCCCCGTTGGCGGGAGCATCATACTCTTTGCCAGGGAGTACGATCTTAAGACTGCAATAATCACAATCGGACTCTCTAGCCAATAATATCATCATCAAACAACTCTACGGTGGCATATAGGTTTGGGGAAATACCAAATTTCCCTCTCGGTGCTAAGTACTACTCCCCAACAAGCTCAAAACGCGTTAGGAAATCCACCACAACATCACAAGGGCCTATCCTAAAGACCAGATCAAATCTATTTCTCATTTATCAAATCATATCAATTTGTTGATTCCTAACTCAACACATTTTAGCTCAAAACATTTTAATCTTCCTCAACATCAACAAGGTATCAATGCATTGAACCATAACCGACTTGACATTTGGAAAAGGATATGAAGACTCAATATATAATATTTTCAACAATTTAACTCATCAAAACCATCCGAAAAATACCAAGACTCATTGCAACTTCAATATCAACATTTCTCAATTTGCTATCCAACTCTCATTTAAAGGTACTTGAGACATCAACCCATAGTAGAGATATAGAAATTTCAATATCAATTATAAATTCATAATAAGGAAATAGTGGAATGATAGCATAAATCAAGGCTTAACAAATTAAATCATCATACTCTCATAATCAAATACTTTTGGACATAATTCCATCCCAACATCATACATATATCGGATGACATAATCCCATAGCTCATGCACAATAATATAAGATATAAAACCATATTTTCAACTTATGGTAAAACATGTAAAATCTCATGTTAATGTAATTCAACAAAAATACCGGGCACAAGATCGAAAGAATAATCTTGTTCAAAGCCCCACATACCTAAAAATGGAAGATGAATATGAACTTCCGACTCCGGAACTTTATTCACGAAAATAAAGGGTGCTTCTAAATGCCCTTAACATGATCAACTCGAATCCTAAATCAATTTGACATTTCTACGGTTCAATCAAGAGACATGGAAGGATGAAATTTGGAGTAGTACGGTTGGGGTTTGAGCCTTAGGAAATTTTGGAGAAAAATGAGCTATTGAATGCACTTAATGGACTTAAATCCATGGTTTTCCCGGATGGATTGCAGTGGGAATGACCAAAATACCCTTAAAAATCAAATAATGTCAAATCTGTCCTTTGGTGGACTGTTTTGATAGGCTGAAGTAGATCAACCATAAATTTTTGCTCCGATGGCCAAATTGGATGAAACTAATTTCATTGGAAAAAGGACTTTCAGAGATTTGTGTTGATATATAGTAGCTGACCCAGATCATTATGCACAAAGAGTTATGATCGTTTGAAGTTAACCCTAAAATTCGCCTGGCCTCAGTATTTTTTTTCCTGCACTTTTACTGTTCACCACTATTCACGGTTATATCGGAATGATCATAACTCATCGCTCGAGTGTCCGTTTTGGATGATTCACATATCATTGGAAAGCTTATTCCATGATCTACGCGATGATGGATCGCATCTCCTGAAATTCCACATAGAAAAATTATTAATCACGATAAAGAACAGAACTCAACATATTTTCGTCCGAGATCTTAACGAAAAATTTTTCGGGGCATCACATCATCTCCCCCTTGGAAACATTCATCCTCAAATGTTGAGTTCTGTTCTTTATGAGTATATAAAGAAAAATCATCTTTCCCAAGCATATACTCCATTCTAGATTTTTTTGAATATCGTAGAGAACACACAAGCCAAGATAAACATAGCAATAAGGATTAAATCAAAAGAGAACGATACCTTTGACATGCTCAGGATTAGTAGGAAAGAGGTGGGGATATTTGGCGTGCATATCCGCTTCGGCTTCCCAAGTAGCACTCTCCACGGATTGATTTCGCCAAAGCACTTTAACCAAAGGAACTTCCTTGTTTCTTAGCCTACGAACTTAAAAGTCAAAAACCTCAACCGGAATCTCTTCATATGAAAGACTATCTTGAATACCCGAGCTTTCGGAAGGATCAATCAGAACAGAATCACCAATAAACTTCTTAAGCATAGAAACATGGAAAATCGGATGGACGTTAGATAACTCCGTGGGCAATTCAACCTTATATGCTGCCTTTCCAATGTGATCCACAATCTTATAGAGACCAATGTAACGGGGACTTAGTTTCCCTTTATTCCCAAATCTCTTCACCCCTTTCATGGGTGAAACTTTCAAGTACACTAGATCACCAACATCAAATTCAAGGTCTTTACGATGACTTAAAGTGGTTTTCAACCTTTCCTGAATTAACTTAACCTTCTCCATGGCCTCGAACACCACATTCGGTCTAGTCGCGGCATCCTCACCAACTTCAAACCAACCAATGGGTGATCTACACCTTCTACCATACAAAGCTTCAAACGGGGTCATTCCAATAGTAGCATGAAAACTGTTATTGTAAGCAAACTTGATTAATGCTAAGTGCTCATCCCAATTACCTTTAAAACCAACCACACAAGCCCTCAACATATCTTCTAAAGTCTAAATGGTCCGCTCGGCCTGACCATCTATTTGCGGATGGAAAGCAGAACTTAAATGAATTTGGGTACCGAGACCCTTCTGAAAAAAGATTTCAAAAATTGAGAGGTAAACTGAGTACCTCTGTCAGAAATAATAGCCATAGGGATTCCATGAAGTCTGACAAGTTCCCAAATATATATTCTAGCATAATCTTCAGTTGTATACGATGAATGCACGGGCAAGAAATGAGCTGATTTCGTTAGCTGATCTACGACAACCCAAATCAAATCACGATGGCGACGAGAAGGAGACAAACCAACTATGAAGTCCATATTCACTTCTTCCCACTTCTAAGTAGGAATGCTAAAATCTTGTATCACGCCACTGGGCCTTTATTGCTCTATTTTAACCTGTTGACACGTGGAACACTTCACCACAAATTCTGCTATGTTCCTCTTCATATCGTTCCACCAATAGATTTCCCGCAAATCATGGTACATCTTGGTAGCACCAGAATGGATGGAGTATCACGTACCATGCACTTCCTCCATAATCCTCTGCTTCAAGTTATCAATATCAGGAACACATAATTGTTCTAGGAGTCTCAAAACGCCATCTCCTCCTTAGGAGAAAACCTCCACCTTTTGGTCTTCAACTAACTCTTTTAACCTGACCAAGGTAGGATCCTTGTCTTGCTTCTCCTTCACTTTCAAAACTAAAGAGGATTCGGAACTGTTTTGCACTCCTATAATACCCCTCAACATCATCAAACAACCTAAACCCCAATCTAGCCAAATGATGTACCTCATGGGACAACATCATTCTTACCAATCTCCACATGTGCTACACTACACATGGACTTCCGACTAAGGGAAGCTACTACTATATTGGCCTTGCCCGAATGATATAACACGCTCATATCATAATCTTTCAACAGTTCTAACCATCGTCTCTGCCTAAGATTCAACTCCTTTAGGGTAAATACATACTGCAAGCTCTTATGGTCCGTGAAGATGTCAACATGGACACCATACAAATTATGTCTCCATATTTTCAAAGCAAAAACCACGGCAGGTAATTCAAGGTCATGGGTAGGATAATTCTTCTCGTGAGGCTTTAGTTGCCTAGAAGCATAAGCTATAACCTTGCCCTTTCGCATCAATACACAACCCAAATAGGCTCTGGAAGCATCGCAATACACCACAAAACTATCAACACTGTCAAGCAAAGTCAACACAGGGGCTAAAATGAGTCGAGTCTTCAACTCCTGAAAACTCTTCTCGCAAGATTCGAACCACAGGAACTTCACTTTCTTTTAGGTCAAACGGGTCATAGGAGATGCAATAGATGAAAACCCTTTAAGAAATTACGATAATAACCAGCTAGACCGAAGAAACTTCGGCTATCAGAAGGAGAAATAGGTCTAGGCCAACTCTTTATAGCCTCTATTTTTTGACGATCAACTCTAGTACCTTCGAAAGACACAACATGACCCAAGAAGGCTACAGAGTTCAGCCAAAACTCACACTTACTGAACTTAGCATACAACCGATGAGTTCAAAGAGTTTCTAACACGATTCGGAGATCATCCGCATGATCACCTCACTTCGGGAGTAAATAAGAATATCATCAAGGAACACTATTACAAATAAATCCAGATATGGCCAGAATACACGGTTCATAAGATCCATGAAAGCCGCTGGAGCATTAGTTAACCCGAAAGACATCACTAGAAATTCAAAATGACTGTAACGGGTTCAGAAGGCTGTCTTAGGGATATCACCTTCCCTAACCTTAAGTTGGTGATAACCGGATCTGAGGTCTATCTTTGAAAAGTAGCTCGCACCTTGCAATTGATCAAATAAATCATCAATTCAAGGAAGCGGATATTTATTATTGATAGTAACCCTATTAAGCTTCCATAATCAATACACATCCACAAAGAACCATCTTTCTTACGCACAAATAGGACAGGTGTACCCCACAGGGACACACTAGGTTTGATAAAGTTTTTTTCTAAAAGATCTTTCAATTGCTCCTTTAACTCTTTAAGTTCCACGAGAGCCATGCAATATGGAGAAATGGAAATAGGCGAAGTATCGGGAAGAAGGTCAATCCCAAACACTATCTCTCTATCAAGAGGTACTCCAGGGAGATCTTTCAGAAAGATATCAAGAAACTCATTAACAATATTAATTGACTAAATGGTCGGGGTTTCAGACTTAGTGTCTTTCACCCAAACCAAATGGTGGATACAACCCTTGGAAATCAACTTCCTAGCTTTGAGATAGGATATGTAATGACCCTTAGGAATCACAGAACTCCTGGACCATTCGAGGATAGGTTCATCAGGAAACTGAAACTTGACCGCACAGGCACGACAATCAATAGACGCATAGCATAAGTGAAGCCAATCTATACCCAGAATGATATCAAAGTCAACCATATCTAGCTCAATTAAATCAGCATACATAACCCGATGAAAGACAATAATGGGACATTTCTTATACACCCGCTTAGCAATAACAGACTCTCCTACCAGAGTAGAGACCAAAATAGGCTCAAAAATTAGTTTAGGATCCGTTTCAAAATTTATAGCAACTAGAGGTGTACCATAAGAAAAAATCGAATCGGGGTCCATCAACACATAGACATCAAAATAGAAAACACGTAGCATACCAGTGACAACATTGGGAGAGTCCTCCTGCTCCTGATGAGGTGGTATAGGATAGAAAGAATTATGGTGTTGACCGCCAACAGTACTAGATGAAGCACCCTAAGGAGGAACTAGACGGGCTGCGGGAGGCGGGGCAGTGGTAGCCTGACTCTGGGGACGGGTATTATGACTCCGCTGTCTGGCATACGGGTAGTCTCTAAGTATGTGGACCAACTTACCACAACCAAAACAACCCCGTTGCCCCATATAACACTCCCCAAAATGGCCTTTACCATACTTAGCACATGAAGGAGGATAAGGCCAGTTTCTTACACTGTCCTGAGACCTGGAAGGTACCGACCTATTCCCGAGTTCCTGCTTGCCCCAATATATGGGAGCACTAGCTGAGGAAGGCGCAGGTATAAATGGATGTCTTTGAAACTAAGGGCAAATCCCTTCAAAGAATCTAGTCTGACCAAACCCCTGCTGCTCCAATTTGCCTCTCTTAATCCCTCTTACTCTTTCTCTTTTCTTTATCTTGTCTGACTCAATCTGTTGGGCATGAATCATTAACCTAGGAAGATTAATCTCCCTATTTATCATAGCATATCTACATTCTTTCACCATATAACTCGACACCCCAGTTAGAAACTTGCTCATACTAGTCCTCGAGTCAGCCACCATATTAGGAGCATACTTCGATAGCTGATCAAAACTTAAAACAATACTCCTTAATCGGCATGGAGCCTTGTCTCAAATTCATAAACTCCTCTATCTTAGCTTCCCGTAACTCAAGAGGAAAGAATCTATCCAAGAAAGCATCTTAGAACAATTGCCAAGTCATCAGAGCGGTATCTTCCTCTCTACCCTTATTCCACATCTGCACCCAGTCATAGGCAACATCCTTCAACCGATATGAAGCCAGCTCTATAGTTTCTTCCTCGGTCACATGCATAATCTACGTAATTTTCTTTATTTCATCAACATACATCTGCGGGTCCTCACATGCTCTCAACCCATGAAACTCTGGCGGATTCATCCGCATAAATTCATGAATTTGTGCTGCTGCCGAATTATTTTCCTGTGGAAGTGAAGCGTTGGCTTAAGTATTGGCAGTAACTGCCTAGGCTAGTGTCTGAAAAGCTACCAAAAATTCAGCATAGGATACCGTCTCATGTAACGGATCAACGGGTTGAGGTTGGTTGTTTTTTCTGTAAGATCGACGTAGAGGCGTTTTCTGTCATAAGAACGCACGAATTAATAGTAGAAGGAAATAGTTGTAAGCATGATAGACTATTGTAGAAATAAAGAAATGACTTTTCCTAGAACGTCCCGCAGCTGCTTGATCACAGGTGTGGTGCGCTACACACCAATGCTCAAGACTCTATGTAACGTAGCTTGTCAGATGCCCTAGGACTTTTCACAACTTTAGGCTCTGATACCAAGTTTGTAACGCCCCAAAATATCATACCGAGATGCCACACGGTGCCCAAGGCTACACGTAGCCTCAAGCTAAACCTTTAAGCTAAAACACTACCCTTGGGTTCCAACAGAATGACATACATGCTATGCTAAGGATACATATATAAGAACATATCATATCACATCGCACATGGCAAGGAATATCATTAGACTGTGCATATATAGAATGTCTATACACAAACCAACCCAACAATACACTAGTTTGACATAGCCTCTATACAGCAAAATCAATGAGCCATTGGGATAAACCCCCAACTGACTCAACAGACCAAAGGGATCACAAAACAACAGCACCAAAACTAGCAACTTAGTCCTCGAACCATGAGGACTCACCACTGAAGGAACGTAGATGCGATACTTGGATATCACTGTCGCGGCTGCGGCTGAGTACCTGAACCTATATCATGGTAAGAATGTAGCCCATAGAGAAATATGTGGGTTAGCACAAGATACGTACTGAGCATGTGGGGGCACATGCAAAATATAAATAATATCATAAATTTTGTAAAAACGTACATACAGACCATAATGACACACCTGGCTTGAGTGACATTGAATCATGCAACTCATAGATAGGAAATGTAGGAGAAAAACCTCATAAATCATTATAGATCATCATAGGCAACTTGACTTACCACACAAAACTCAGAGTGACTCGGTATTTTAATAAACATGAATCTTATGGACAGGGGAGTTTCCTATAATCGACAACCCCACGTGAGCTACGTGGAATACCAACGTTTGAAACCCCCGTTGGCGGGAGCGTCATACTCTTTGCCAGGGAGTACGACCTTAAAACTACAATTATCACAATCAGGCTCTCTGGCCAATAATATCACCATCAAACACCCTACGGTGGCATGTAGGTTTGGGGAAATACCAAATTTCCCTCTCGGTGCTAAGTACTACTCCCCGACAAGCTCAGAACGTGTTAGGAAATCTACCACAACAACACAAGGGCCTATCATAAAGACCAAATCAAATCTATTTCTCATTTATCAAATCATATCAATTTGTGGATTCCTAACTCAACACATTTTAGCTCAAAACATTTTAATCTTCCTCAACATCAACAAGGTATCAATGCATTGAACCATAACCGACTCGACATTTGGATAAGGATATGAAGACTTAATACATAATTTTCAACAATTTAACTCATCAAAACCATTCGAAAAATACCAAGACTCATTACAACTTCAATATCAATATTTCTCAATTTTCTATCCAACTCTCATTTAAAGGTACTTGAGACATCAACCCATAGTATGGATATAGAATTTCCAATATCAATTATAAATTCATAATAAGGAAATAGTGAAATGATAGTATAAATCAAGGCTTAACAAATTAAATCATCATACTCTCATAATCAAATACTTTTTGGACATAATTCTATCTCAACATCATACACATATCGGATGACATAATTCCATAGCTCATGAATAATAATATAAGATATAAAATCATATTTCTAATTCATGGTAAAACATGTAAATTCTCATGTCAATGTAATTCAACAATAATACTGGCACAAGATCGAAAAGATAATCTTGTTCAAAGGCCCACATACCTAAAATGGAAGATGAATATGAACTTTTAACTTCAGAACTTTATTCACAAAAATAAAGGGTGCTTCTCGATGCCCTTAACATGATCAACTTGAAACACAAATCAATTTGACATTTCTACGGTTCTATCAAGAGACATAAAAGGATGAAATTTGTAGTAGTACGGTTGGGGTTTGAGCCTTAGGAAATTTTGGAGAAAAATGAGCTATTGAATGCTCTTAATGGACTTAAATCCATGGTTTACCTGGATGGATTAGAGTGGAAATGACCAAAATACCCTTAAAAATCAAATAATGTCAAATTTGTCCTTTGGTGGACTGTTCTGATAGGCTGAAGTAGATCGACCATAACCTTTTTCTCCGATATCCAAATTGGATGAAACCAATTTCATTGGATAGAGGACTTTCAGAGCTTTCTGTTGATATATATTAGCTCACCTAGATCATTATGTACAAGGAGTTATGATCGTTTGAAGTTGACCCTAAAATTCATTTGGCCTCAGTATTTTTTTCCTGCACATTTACTATTCACCACTATTCACGGTTAAATCGAAATGATCATAACTCATTGCTCGAGTGTCCTTTTTGGATGATCCACATATCATTGAAAATCTTATTTGATGCTCTACGCGATGACGGGTCGCATATCCAGAAATTCCACATAGAAAAATTATTAATCACGATAAAGAACAAAATTCAACACATTTCCATCCGAGATCTTAATGAAAAAATTTTTGGGGCATCACAGTAACCCTTTTGAAAATTCCTCTTTTTGAACTTAACATCCTTGAATGCATGATTCTAAGGTAAGCCAATGTAGGCTAACGCCTATATTTAGATGGTGCACGCTTGTAAGCAATATAAGTCGTAAAGTGAAATTGAGAAAATCTTTAAAAATCTTATTTCACACCTTAAGAAGCATATTGATTTGAAATTATTATTTATTAATGTCTTAAAACCTTGCAACATAAAAATATGCATCATGAAAGGAGAAAATGTGATTCATTTATTGCCCTGAATTATTCGAGGAACCATTTGAACTATTTGATCTTAGATGTACAGTGTAGTCTTTAGTGATTTTTTTGGAGTTAAGAATACCCTTTTCACAATAAACATTGTTGGTTGGTTGAGGAAAAGCATTAGTTTAAGTTAGTGGGGTTGAAAATTTGGCAATTTGCAACTTCTTAGCATTTTTAATCTTGAATTATCCTCATTTCCTATTGATCTGCAATGGATCTCATGTTATATTACTCATTTGTGTAGGTAATGGATGAGTACGAGGTCGATATATTCATATGAGTCAATTAAAGTATGAGAAATGAAGAAAAGAATCTTAAAATAACACTTTAGAGACTTAAAGGCCACTTGTGCTCGCATGCCATGAGTTGGGCATGTAGGTGGCTAAGGAATAGGCAAAATAGTGTCACATGTATGGTAGGTCCCTCACTTGTGCTTAAACCTACTCTAGCAGGTGACCAATATGGTAGAAACTTCATAAATATTCTAGAACGTGAAGTTGAGACTTTAAAAGGGGTTTGTCTGCTCTGGAACTCTATCTCTGTACTTTGTAAAGCTTTAGAAACATAGAGTGAAATGTAAGAGAAAAAATAGTGACATTAGTTTAATTATTATTGAATTTGGATCTATAATAATGTGATAATATTTGGTTCAATGGAGAAATGGGTTGAGAATTTAGGTAATTTTCCTATTTCTCTCTCTATGAGTAGTTGATTATGCTTGAGTAAGTTATGATTATAGTATGGGTGCTTTTATTTTGTCTTTTGAATTAGATAATAGACATGGGTTTTACTATTATTCCATGTTTTACACTAAAATTAGAGGTTGAAAACTCTAGATAACCTTATAACCCTTATCATCCATGACAAAGGAGATGAGGGTGAGGAATGGGAGTGAACAATAACATTGATGTATGTCATATGATAGTATCTATTAGACGTAAGAATACTAATTAAAGTTTTAGATTATTCAAATAGCTACACTTATGAGGTGTTTAAAATAACCCATTTGTGAGATTTGGTACTTGACTGACAAATTAACATTAAAAACCTATAATCTAGCCTACTCATGACCCTTAGCTAAATCTAGATAAATGTTCAATTATCTATGCATGAACATACACTTAAAATAGCATAACCCCAAGACCCATTCTACATTTGATTTCAACTCTAGTTCCCAAAACTTTTAATATTGAATGTCAACTATGATTAAATTATTAACTATAAATTATTTGAAGCAAAACCCGCATTTTATTTTCTCATTTGATTTAGATTGCATACCGAGCCAACTTTTAATCACTCCTTATGCTTGAAATTGAATTTTGTGTTCACATTCCCCAAGGATCTGACTTTAACTCTAGTTGAGTAAATTATGTTGACAATGACTGCTTATACCTTCAAGGTGTAATTTAAGTGCCATCAATAACCCAAACCCTAATAATTTTTGTCATCCTAACTCTATGCCCGAAGACCTAGACATGAAATATCCTATCTATCTATGTTACAATCATGATCTCTATCCCAGGTCTATGCTACGAATAACCTTAGCTTACCTAGATGTCAACCAGCTATAGGAAGGACAAACGAATTCAAAATTCAATCATGTCAATATTGTGGACATGTTAATCCTTTAATATCCATGGGTTTGCACCATCCATACCTCTTTCTCCTTCTCTCCATGGTTATAATATATGAGAGGCAACCATAAGGGATTTTTAAGCCTCCCACATTCTTTATTTTTAAGCCTCCCACATTGTTTATTTCAACAATAATAGAGAAAAAGTAAAACTTACTTTAGTGGGTATTCTAGTTTGCATCATCCCGCTATAGCGGAATATGCTCTATTATAACGGGCTAATGTCAGACCTATTGAGCTCCTTTAAGTTCCAAAGTTTTAAAATATGTGAATCCACATAATTTTACTAATAACATATTGATAATATTCATACTTTGCTCTGGTATCGAGGAATTTTCTAGTAATGATAGCTTAGGTTATTGCACCTAGCCAGAACAGAAAAAAAATCAAAAATAAGCCAAAAAGTGGGGTAAACTAGCAAAAAAGGATGTCAAAATAAACTGTTCAAGATGCAAGTATATTGCCATAATAAATATGTGTGTGCAAAAGTGCAAACCATAAATCAATTTCATATTACTCAAACTATTTGATAGATTACCATATTATAGTTTTGATATTTTTATTTGTTTGATGGATTGGAATAGGAAGCGATACTCAACCTATCACTTCTCAGCCTGCATCCTCTTAGAATCTTCCTCAGCCAAGTTCTATTTGTGATGACACCACTATAATGCCAGAAGATACTGACAGTGAAAGTAAGGCAAGAGTAAGTTCTAAATGTTAATAAACATTTATTTGTTAGTAGTGAAACAGTTTGAATATTGTTTTGCATTTGTTGAATTCTAATATCTTTCCATTTATTGAATTTCAATATCTTTTTATGTATGTTATATAGTCTAGGATGGAATCTCCTTTACAGTCAACTCAATTTCAAACACATGTACCAGCAATTAAGCCAATCCAGGTCAATTTATGTTGACACAACTATTGTGTTAAGAGCATGTAAGACCCCGTATTTTTAGGCTAGTCTTTAAATTATTGTTCCTACATGTATAAGATATAATCCAAATGATTCCCATGAATATAAGTTTCAAAAGAATCACTTAGAACAAAGTTGACCTAAGAGTCTTTGATTCATCCAAAATTTGGTATTCAATTCTACAAGGTTGACTTTGAATGTATATAACTTTTTATATACATAGAATTTTGCAGAGAAAAACACACCAAATTGTAGATAATTGATTTGGCTTTCCAACGATACCAATTTCATCTTAATTTGATACCCGAGCAAAAATTTATGGCATTTTTCTTGAGAGGCGGTAAGCCGGCACGATTGGAGTATTGCATGGCACGGCGTGCCAATTTCTCGATGCCATAAGTGATGCAATGCATTGCTGTCTCAATGTGATGTGGAGATTTTTCACATGTTGCTTCAGTTCCTACAGGGTCTAGGGTCACTTTGATAATTTTTTCCTCACCCAAATCCATCCATAACATATAATTTCAGCCCCCAAGGAGCATTTGTTGCCCCTTTCTTCATAATTTCTCTCCAAGAAAGCCTCCCTATCTCAAGAGCAAACCTAGACTCTATCCAAGAACTTCAATACTCCATTACAATGTCCTCAAGATAAACAAGAATTTAAGTTCTCTAGTTCAAGAATTCCAAGAAAAGCTTTCAAGATCATCTCTAAGGGTTTCAAAGTCAAGCTTTCTACATCAAATTCATGATTTCTTCAAGAATCCATCTAATTAAAGTATGTGGGAGTTCATCGATAAGTCTTCTTTCACCCATGGAGCCCAAAAACCCTTTTTTGTATGTTCAATAAAGATTTAGTTTCATGATTTCATGGTGTTTTTAATTCAATTCAGTCCATGTGTGATTCCATGCAAGATTTTGAATTTCTCATGTCATGAATTTGAGTTTCCCAAGATTTATTCAAGTGAATTCCATGATAGATCTGAAATTCATGATTTTTAGTAACATTTCCATGTTTTAAATTATTGTTTCCCATATGTTTAATGAAATTCCCAGATTATGTTCAATTAATTTCAGGATGAATCACTAGTTATGAATCTAGACATGTTATCATATTGTTTTCCCATGTTTAATATATTCTCTTGATCAAGTTCATGATCCCCATGTGTTTTGATGAATTGCCCTATGTTAAAGTCTCAATCTCCATGTGTTTGATGAAATACCCAAGTGATGGGTTTCTTTGAATAATGCTTACTTATCATGATTTCAAATGATTTCATGTGTCATCATTGTTATTGCCGTCGAGTCTTGGGGTAATGAATACCCAAAATTTAGTTGTTTACTTAGTATCAGTATTTTTAAAATGGTTTTAGATAAACCATGAGTCTTGTTATCCAGTTAGTCATCATAATCAATTTAAAGGTTAATAATTACCTCAAAATCTGTATGAACTATTATTTTTAGAATACCATGACCATAGCTTATCAATTATGAGTTATCACTGCATGCATCAGTTAGTATTTCAGTGTCTTTAAGTTTGAAGTGGGATTTAGTACCGAGCAAACATAGGGATGGTGTATCCCCTGTCAGTTAGGCATGAGGCACTAGTATTAGTCCCTAAGTTTCAGACCTACGGCACCACCGTAGATATTTAAGGGGTCCCCCGTCAGTTAGGCATGACACCCCCATCCTTCGGGATATTAGTTAGTGATCATTACAGTTCAGGTTTGATTCTAATGGCAAGGATAGAACAACCCTCCTTAACATGGGTCAAACATTGGACTCCATGATAGCTCACATGGTTTATATCAGTTACATGATAGCTCCCACAGTCTCAGTCAGTATTCAGTATGTTTTCAGTTCAGGTTTGCTTGACTAAGCATATAGATTTTTAGATACTCAATTTTACAGCTTTCAGTCTTTTAGATTACAAATTATCCTAGTACCATAAAAGATATACACTTAGTCTTGCATTCTAAGATTATATAATTTTTATGAATTCATGTTAAGTTATCTCATGTTGTTCAGTTAGTCCTTACCTCATATGTATAGTTCTCTACAATTTTAGTACAGTTGTTCAAACTAAGTACAGTTCAGTCTTACCTGACCAGTATTTAGTTATCAGTTATTCAGTTAATCAGATAAGCTTAATATATTTTATGATTGGTTTTGTATGTTTAAGCATTCGTGCTCAGTATAATTATTTATACAGATCCTCGTGTTATGTCAGTCTCCATCACGTAGTTTTAGACCCAATATTCATACAGTACCCTTGTTTTACTATTTATCAGCTCCAGTTCTACTTATATTATAAGAATAAAGTTTTAAGAAACTAAGAGTAGTAATTCACTAGCTTATCAGATTATGTTTGTTACTCATGCTTTTAAGATATTTTAGCTTTCAGTTTATTTCAGCATCTTAGTGAGTCTACTTACACTTAGTCATACATGTTTAAGATTACATATAAAACCAGTTTTACTTACTGCATTCAACCTTCACT
The DNA here is from genome assembly GCF_002878395.1 of Capsicum annuum. Lineage (NCBI taxonomy): Eukaryota > Viridiplantae > Streptophyta > Magnoliopsida > Solanales > Solanaceae > Capsicum > Capsicum annuum. The sequence continues at coordinate 57,494,822 of NC_061118.1, read as the reverse complement.
TACTCAGTATATTCTAGAAGTACTGATCCACATATACGTCTGTGTGGCTATATTGTTTCATAATGTAGGTACCATTTATAGCCCGCACATCATGATCAGGCAGTTTTAGTCTCTAGCCAGAAGGTAATGAGTTCTCTTATTTTGGGAACTCCAGATAGTTTCAGTTTATGTTTTGTCAATTTATTTTTCATATGTATTGATTAGTGGTAGTTGGAGGCATGTCTTAGCTATCTATAGTCAGTATACTAGAGGCTTCATAGATGTCAGTCGATTCAGTCAAGTAAATTTCAATTCTCTCTTTAGTTTTTATCAAATTATAAATTGTATCAGTATTATAATTTCCCAAATTTTATCATGATTACATTTCTGCACAGCAGAACCAGCTATTTAATATATTATAATTTAGTTGCTTAATAGTATGTCAGTTCATGGGTTAGCTTGGAATCACTTTTAGTTCCAAACACCGTATGGAGTCCAGGGTGTACTCCCAGGGTGTTACAGATCACGTCAAAGAAAGGTGCAAGGTGGGACTTATAGAGGTTAACGTAGGACTGGTAGAAGAGGTCGAGATGGGGATGGTATCGGTCAAGGTGGGACTAGTATAGGAGGTTAAGATGAGGCTAGTAAAGACAGTTGGGACTAGTAGAGAATTGGGGAGACAAAAAGCCAATGCAAGAGGAAACCCATATATTAGTGTAAGAAATACTTCTTCTAGTCAAGTGCCACCTTTTCCAACCAATAAGAGGCCATAAAGTACTACCTCAATTGTTGTTACTACACGAGGATACAATATCCCTACAACTTATTTTGGTGTTTACTCTGATCTTACAATCAAAATCTATCTTACAATCAAAATCTAAGTGCACAATGTTTGTCGTGTCATGATTTGTTTAAAAAAATTTCATTCAAATTTTCAATGTTTATTTTCTTGCACTTTCTTCTTTATTCTACAGTCTGATACATCAAGGGAGATGATTTTTATCGACGTACAAATCTAAATAGTACTTTAGCAATCAATATAACTATTGGTTTTAAACATCTTAGCCTAAAGTGGAATCAAAAAGATGTTATGACCACCCACAATTGCAACAAATGAAAGCAAACGAGAGAAACAAAATGAATACAACCAAGTTTTCTTTCTCAATTAGATCCTCCAAGAAGTAGTTCATCTAGGAAATTAAATTTTTTTGAACTATGTAATATTCTATTGTAATAATGGTTATGCTCTCATTTTGAACAACTTATGTTACTTATTTTTGAACAACTTTGATTGAACAGTAGTTATGATTTGGTGATATGCTATAGTAGTACTATTGTACTCAATGTTGAGCATTTTATGCAGTTTTTATATTGAACAACTTATTTTATGGTGTGATGCTATTTTTAGTTCAACTTTGAGCAGCTAATATACTATGTTTATGCAATATTTTGATTCTTAATTGGTTGGATTATTCTTTTTGAGGTTTGGTACACTTCTGAGCTCAATTATAAGAAATTAATATAATGTAAATGAGCTATAAGAAAGTATTATTGACACCGTAACTAGACACAAAGAAATTCACCATCTTATAAGGATACAAAATAAAACAACCACTTCACATTCAATATGTCAAAATAACATAAAATAAACTTTATCCTAACTACTCAAATTTTTGCCGATAAAAGGATAAAAGCTTACACCACATTAAACATCCATAATACAATTAGTACACGGAGAACAAGAACAGCAAGTCGATTGAATTTGAGCTTTGCACATTCCCTCTAAAGTTTAAATTCTTCAAGTTTTTTCTTCAATGCAATAAAGTTCTCTTCAGTTTCAATCAATTTCAATTTTAATGGTTCCCTTGATGTATCGACTTCTGATGGTACATTTTTCATCTTCTACGAGGGATAATTCTGTATTTTCTAGCAACAATTAGTGTTATTTGATATATTTTATGCTTGTTCTCAGGAATCAAACTTAGAGGCATGAAAATTAAGGGAGTCAAGAATTAGAGGCATTGTAACGGGTTAACTGAATGACGATAAAAGTCCCAATAGATCGTTGGGCTGCCTGTTGCCTTTAAGCAGAATGTCAAAAATCCTAGAGATAGATAGTGGCCTAACCAATGGATCGTTAAGGTTAAAATAGTACCATTATCCTGATTTTAGAGTCAACCAGAATGTATGGAAATTTAGGAGTTGGTGATGAAATGAGCAATAATCCATCAAAAATGCAATAGATCATTGTCAATGCCATCGCCAATATACATAAATAGGGAGTTACTAGAACATCAGCGGCAGTTCAGCCTACGAACCATCATCACCTCGATGAACTTTTAGGTGAACAATTGGTGTTGATGCGGTAGCCAAAGTTTGAATTTTAAATCCTAACTTTTTGTCATCTTATAAATATCGATTTTAGGCCTATAATAGGCATCTATTGACTATTGTGCAATTTTATAGAATATGGTTTGTTGGGAAACAAGTTTAGAGCTGAAGAACACAATGCCTAACAAGGGATTTTTGATTGGGAATTCTAATTTTTTTATTGTTAGTAAAACCTGCAATTTTATGAAATTAATCTTTTCATCTATCTTCTAATTATGTATGGCTAAATTTCCATAACTAGGGTTATGGGAACCTTTGTGAAATCTCAATTCTAGGTTTTGGAATGCTAAATTTATTGACATTGTGATGATGTCATGTTCTCTTCACTTTAATGATTTTTCTCTGTTGCAATCCTGAGAGTGTTCCTTAAAAGTGTAACTTGCATGAACAAAAAAGTTATTGTGGGGAAATGAGAATAATGACAAGATATTGGAGTTCTTACTCTCTAATTTATAGATTGATTCCTTAATAGGATTAATTTGTTACAATATATATCGTTAACACTTTAAGTTTGAAGAAATTAGAATAAATCCATATTTGAATGTTGATAAACATTTAGATGGGAATTTTATGTAACTTTTCTATAATCACAAGTGTTGATATGAGTTCATGTAACTAATAACCCTAAAAGAGTTAACATCTTGGCGATCATAACCCTACGTACTATTTCATATTTGTCAAATCATTATAAATAAAATGTTGTTCATTACTAATTTGAATTTACTTGGTTAATATTTCAATCAAAAAACCCCTACTCAATGAAAATGTATGATTAAAAGTTTATTAATTTGCATACAACTTAATTAGTACTTTATTTCCTGTGGGATTCGACCTCAACCTTTGTTGGGTGTTATATTTGAAAAAGACCGCTTACACTCTTCTTAGGGAGTTATAGTTTATGCATATCAAATTTTGGCACCATTGGCGGGGAATACAACTGTCAATTAAGTTTATGTGCATTAACTTACTCGTTGTTTCATTTTCTATTGATATACTTTGTAGCTAGGATTGACGTGGGGTTGGGGCATTCCCTAGTCTTCTTTAATACCTCCAGTTCATATGTCTAATATGCACAGGGGCCCTTTTAGCAGGGGGTAAATCCATATAGCCCGTGGGTGCCTATTTATGATGGTTGAGCTACATAGTCAAAGATAGTTTTTTACTATCATGCTAAACCTTATTCCCTACCCCCAGAATCTATCATATATATGTATGCAAGTATGTGAATATTTCAGTTAGTTTGAAATTAAAACTTTAACTGACATTATTTTATCCTTACCTTGAGTTACATACTATTGCTTACCCACTAACTGTCTCCTGATATTGTATCCCCATACGATGCAAGGTCCGAAGGCACTTCTACTTTTCCTTCACAGTGATAGGTACTCTTAGACTCGGTCATTGCAGTGAAGTAGTGATCTTACATTCTTTAGAAGACTTGATCACTACTTCAGTTTTTCCTTCCAGAAATTAAAATTGAAGACTTCACATTTACATTGTCATTGTTAGGGTAACGGGAATGTCCCGACATAAGTTATTTTCTGGTATAGAGGCTTTATGGATATTACTGTGGATTTGGTATTGATATTGACACTATTAGATGTCCTTGTACTTATTACTTTTTATCTTGCTACATGTTCGAAATTCAGTCATTGTCAAGTGTGTTATGTTCTGTTTAACTAGGCAAAGGGGGTGGTCTATGGTCCTCAGTGAACTTGAGATACCCCATATGGACAGGCCCTAGTTTGGGTCATGAAAAAGTTTGTATCAGAGCCTAGGTTCTTGGAAAATTGGGTGTCCATAAAGTCGTGTCAAGTAGAGTCTCTTTCATGGGTGTGTAGTGCACCACACTTATAAGGAAGAAGCTATGAGACATTTTGGAATATTTTCCTTTGTTATGCTCTACTTTCTGGCAATAGAGTCTAAGGTATTAAAACTTCTCTAATCTCCATTGATTTGCATTTCAGATCATGCCTCCCTAAGGATCTGATGCTCGTGAAACTTCTTTTGTCTACTCTAAGAACAATATGGGCAGAACTCATCCTACCTATGCAGTTCAGACTCGATCTAGGGCTCCAGCTCCTAATTTTACTACCCTACGTGGAGTTTTATTAGTCCCTACCACTCCTCCTCGGGCTGATAATTATCATGCCGCACCGCCCCAAGGAGATATTTATAATACTGAGCTTCGTTGATCGATTCATTTTGACCTGTTTGGTGATATCTCAGTCACATCAGTCTATTCCAACTAGTACTACTGTGAGTTCTTCTTAGGTTACTCAAGTCAGGCAGTTTATGGCTCAATCCTTTAACCTTTACTATCTCTAAGGTGAGGAAGATCCTTAAGGATTCATAGATAAAATGGAGAAGATCTTCTGAGTTACAGATATTTTTGACTCTGAGGGTGTGTAATTTGTTGTATATCAGTTGAAGGATGTCGCATATCAGTGGCATAAGGAGTTAGATAAGTCTAGGGGTGCTGATGTGGATTTGATACTATGGATGAGCTTTTGAGTTCCTTCTTAGATCATTTAATTCCTTAATAGTTAAGGAAGGCTAAAGTTGAGTCGTTTGTGAATCTGAAACAAGGTAGGATTACTGTGAATTAGTATGCCCTAAAATTCATCAGTTGTCCTATTATGCTACTGAGCTTGTGTCAAGCATGAGTTCTAAGATGAGGAAGTTTGCTTTGGGTTTGTCTCGGGACTTGGTGCTAGAGTGCAAGGCTACCTTATTGAGTAGTGATATGGATATCTCTAGGCTTATGGTGTATATGTAGTAGGTTAAAGATGTAAATAAGAAATAAGCCAAAATAGGGGAAAGGCAAAGTAAGAGGTCCAGGTATTCTGAGCAGGGTAAAGGCCAGATAAATAATGGTAGAGATGGCAAGAAATAGTCTAAGAGGAAGTGGGGAAATTTTGGTTCATATTCTATGGCTAGTTCTACATATCCTAAGTCATCCGATGATCATCGCTTTTAAAATATGGGTTTAAGGCAATAAAGGTTTTATCCGCCCTAGTGTTTCCCCATGGGCGTATCGGTACTTTTTGTTCATAAAAAGAATAGTTCCTTTCAAATATGTATATATTACCCCGCCAGTTGAATAAGGTGAAAATGAAGAATAGGTATTCTCTTCTTAGGATCAATGACCTGTTTGACCAGATGCAGGGTGCAAAGTACTTTTCTAAGATTGATCTTTGGTCGGGTTATCATCAGTTGAATATTAGGCTGGTAGACATCCCTAAGACTTCTTTCCAAACCTTATATGGTCATTTTGAGTTCTTGGTGAGGTCACTTGGATTGACTAATGCCCCTGTGGTATTTATGGATCTTATGAATTAGATTTTCTGCCATTTTTGGACTTATTCATCATTGTGTTTATTCATGACATCCTTGTTTATTTTAAGAGCTAGGCGGATCATGTTGATCACCTACGTATAGTGTTGCAGACCCTTAAGGACCAGCATTTGTATGCTAAGTTTTTAAAGTGTGAGTTCTAGTTGAACGTTGTTACTTTTCTAGGTCGTGTTATTTCTAGTGAAGAGATCATAATGGAAACACAAAAAGTTGTAGTGGTTAAGAAGTGGCCTAGACCCTCGACTTTAACCGATATTCGAAGCTAATTAGGCTTGGCCGAATATTATAGGAGGTTTCTGAAAAGTTTCTCTTTGATTGTTGCTTCGTTGACTAGATTGACTCAGAAGAAGGTGAAGTTCCTATGCAATGATCCTAGCAAGGGTAGTTTTGATAAGTTGAAGGATAAGTTGACTTCCACTCCTATATTAACCCTACTCGAGGGTACTAACGGCTTTGTTGTTTGTTATGATACATCCCGTATGGGACTGGGTTGTGTGTTGATGCATAGGGGCAAGATTATGGCATATGCTTCTAGGATGCTAAAGGTGCATGAGAAAAGATATCCGACTCATGACTTAGAGTTCTTAACGGTAGTCTTCACTTTGATGATTTGCCACCATTACCTGTATGGGGTTCATGTTGATATCTTCTTAGACCATAAGAGTTTATAATATATTCACCCAGAAGGAGTTGAACCTCAGGCAAAAGAGATGGCTTGAGTTGCTCAAGGACTATTATATGAGTCTTTGTTATCATCCAATCAAAGCTAGCGTGGTTACTGAAGCTCTTAGCAAGCTATTTATGAGGAGTTTGTCTCATATTAATGAGGAGAAGCAAGGGTTGGTGAAGTATATTCAATATTTGGCTAATCTATGAGTATATTTTTTATACTCTAAGGATGGTGGTATGATTATTCAAAAAGAGGTTAAGTCCTTTCTTTGTGCCGAGGTAAAGGAGAAGCAAGTTTTAAATACTATTCTGATGAGAATCAAGGATGATATGGGTCACTAGAATGTGATGGCTTTTTTTATTAGTGGTGATAGTATCTTGAGGTACCAAGGTAGAGTGTGTGTTCCCAATATTGATGGGATGCAAGAGAGGATGTTGACTGACACTCATGATTTGAGGTATATTGTTTATCTAGGTTTGATGAAGATGTACCTTGATCTGAAAGAGATCTATTAGTGGAATAACATGAAGAGGGTTGTGGCAAATTTTATGGTTAAGTGCATAGTGTGTCAACAAGTGAAAGTCGAATACTTGAGGCCTGGCGATTTATCTCAAGAGATTGAGTTGCTTTTGTGGAAGTGGGAAGTAATCAATATGGATTTCGTTACCAATCTTCTGCAATCTTGAAATCAATTTGATTTGATTTAGGTCATCATCGATAGGATGACCAAGTCCACTCACTTTTTGCCAGTGAAGACTACTTATTCTACAAAGGATTATGCCGTACTCTTCCTTCAGGAGATCATCAAGCAGTATGGTGCATCTTTCTCTATTATATTTTATTGTGGTACATGGTTCTCGTCTGATTTTGCCCTTCTTTTTAGAGAGGTTTAAGGACTTAGGTGAACCTTAGCACAGATTTTCATCCTCAAATAGGTGGTCAAGCAAAGAGAACTATTTATCCTTTGGAAGATATGCTAACATCTTATGTTTTTTATTTTTGTGGTAGTTGGTTGATCATGGGCCTCTCATAGAGTTTGTGTATAATAATAGTTTTCATACTAGTATTTGGATGGCTCCTTTCAAGTAGGAGGTGTAAGTCCGCTATTGGGTGGTTTGAGGTTGGTGAGAATAGGTTATTCGATCCTGACTTAGTTCACCAAGCCATGGAAAAGGTGAAGGTGATTAGAGATAGACTTAAGGCTACCCAAAGTAGCCAAAAATCCTATGTGAATGTGAGGCATAGGGAGTTGCAATTTAATGTGGATGATTTGGTATTCATAAAGGTATCTCCCATAATGGGAGTGATGTGGTTTGGAAAGAAGGGGAATCTCAGTCCCTAGTATATTGGTCCTTTTTTTTGTTTTGAGGTGAGTGGTCCATGTGGCTTATGAGTTGGAGTTGTCATCTAGGTTGGGTTCCATTCATCTGATGTTTAATGTTTCAATGTTGAAGACGTTTATAGGTGATCCTTCCTTGGTTGTTACTTTGGAGAGTGTTGGCATTTCAATTTTTTTATCTTAGGAGGAAGTCCGGGTTAAGACCTTAGATAAGCAAGTCCGTCATCTGAGGACAAAGGATGTGGCTTCGGTGAAAGTTCTAAGGAGGAACCATAAGGTCGAAGAAGCTACTTGGGAATCCAAAGAGGATATGAAGTCCAAATATCCATTTTTGTTTCCCGCTTTGGATAATCGGGCTTGAGGTATATGAATTCCCTAACATCTTTGTTTTATATCTGTGTTAAAGGTAAATATGGTTTAGCTCTATGTTAAATCGTGCAAATGAATGCCTTAACCTATTATTTGAGGACTAATGGTCCTAAGGGAGGTAAAATGAAACACTCCGAATTTTGGTCATTGCAAATTTCTTGACCTATGGGCTTACTGCACAAATTACAACTCTCCCTATTAGTAGTAGAGTGTCATTATGGGTCATAGGACCCTAATTATAGCCTGACTAGTGTGTATTAGTCAATTTTCTATTATGATTGCGATTAGATCCTAATGAGTCGTAAAAAACTATTTACGAGTCATATAGTCCCATCCGTAGACAAATCAGTATGATGCCCAAATGTTTGTCTCGCCTACGATTCGACCAAACTAGTCATAATGTCTGAGAATGAGTCGTATGGTATGACACGTAGACAGACCAGTGTGGGTGACTATGGATACTTTCCAGACTACGACTGGAGGTCAAGAGTAGTAGGATAACCCTACGAATTGTATAGTTGCCTATAATGACTAGGCGATAATTTTTTAGTATTTTATTAAGGGCACTTTGGACATTTCATCTCTTCCCTAATCGTGACCCACAACTTAAAACCCTTTTAAGGTATCATTATTGCTCTGAAACAAATCAAAATTACTACTCAACCTCTCTAAAATACCCAAGGTCAAGAACACGTAGGGTTTCCAAGAAGTTAGTCAATTATGGCTCTCAAGGGTGATTTCTCTCCATAGTTGTGATACTTTCAGGAATGTTACTCTTTCCCAAATCTTGTATGTGAAAAAATGTGTTTTAAATGGTTTAATTATTTGGATTTGAATGTGGGTTTTGACATGGGTTGAGGGTTTTGGAATGGTTGATTCTTGAATTATTTTCCCATGGTTTTCATGAGTTGTTCATATTTTTAATTGATTTTCTTGAACTAATGGGGTGCATGGGTGTGGGAATTAGAACGGGGGTCGAGGTAATCCCCTAATTAGATTTTTTAAACTTGGAAATTGTTTTTGAACAATTGTATTCCCTCTAGCCACATGTATAAATGGCTTGATTTGTGGAATTGCCACTTGGTTTGACTTTCTCAACTATTCTATTGCATTGCATAAATGGTTAAACAATGAACATTGATTTTAAAGCCTTGTTGGCTATGTTTTGATTTTATGAACAAAGGGGGTCAAGGCATTCCCCAAAGTTAATGGAATTGTAGTGGCATAATTATGAGCTTGCAAGCTAAATGGTATGACGATACTATTTTATGCCTTAATGTATGATTCCTTGGATAATGAATGGGTTATGTGAAACTTGTTTTAATTGGGCTTAATGGGGGATATATAGCTAAGCCGTGAAGGTGTCGATCTTGAAGGGCTTATACTATAAACTCATGATTGTCGACGTGAGGGTTGGTCTTAATGACTTTGTGCATAGTTCACATTATTGATATATTTTATATCTAGGATTGACGTAGAGTTGGGGAATTCCCTGGTCTTCCTTTATACCTTCGGTTAGTGCGGCTAACACTTACTAGGGCCCTTTCAGCAGGGGGAGCTGAACCTATATAGCCCTTGGATACCAGTTTATGATGGTTAAGCTACATAGTCTAGGCTAATATTTTACTATCATCCTAAACCTCGCTACCTACCCCATTATCTTTTACATATACGTATCCATGTATGTGAATATGTATAATTTATGAATGACTTTATTTTACCTTTATCCTGAGTTACATGCTAGTCTTCACCCCACTAACTATCTCCGGATATTGTATCCCTATGATATGCAGGTTCCGAAGGCACTTCTTATTTTCCTGCGCAGTTATAGATGATTTCAAAGTCGGTCATAGCACTGAAGTGGTAAGCTTTGATTCTCTAAAGACTTGATTATTCCATCAATTTTTCCTTCCATAAATTAGAATTAAAGATTTCACAATTACATTGTCATTGTCATTGTCAGGACCGGGGGCATATCCCGACGTACGTTTTTTCTGGTTTAGACGCTTTGTGGATAGGTTATTGATGTTGACACTCTTAGATGTCTTTAAACTTTTTACTTTCTATATTTTTATATGTTTGGAATTCAACCGTTGTCAGGTGCGTTATGTTCTATTTGGCTAGACAAAGGGTGTGGTCTCTGATCTTTGATGGACTTGAGATACCCGTCACGGCCAGGCCCTGGTTCGGGTCATGACAGGTTCATACTTATATGCCCCAAAGAATCTTGATTTAGACTTGAAGAATAAACCAATATCTCATGTTAAACTATCTATTGAATAACCACCTATGTTGGAGCAAAAAGAGCTACCAAGTCATATTCAATATGTTTTTGGGAAGTAATATATGGCTAATGATTATTTCAGCTAACTTAGTGGAGCATCAGGTTGAAGCTCTTGTATTAATATTGAAAAGGTATAAGAGAATTAAGGGGTGGACTACTGCCAACATCATAGGCATTCCACCGGGCATATGTACGCAAAATATCTAGTTGGATGAAGATTTTACACCTTCTATTGAACATTAGAGAAGGCTTAACCCACATATGCTAGAGGTAGTGAAGAAATAATTAAATGGCTTAATGCAGGAGTGGTGTATCCAATCTCGAATAGTAAATGGGTGAGCCCTATTGAATGTGTATCGAATAAAGGAGGAATAATTATAGTGGTGATGTGTCATGGTTTCATGGCACTTTCAATGCTTAAACCAGAAAATATGCTAACACATAGTCCATTTAGTTAGCTAGTATGTGTTTTTTGTTTGTTTGGCAGGAAAATAGGTTTTGGAGCCAGAAAGAAGAAAAATAGTTGAAGCATGCAGAGTACCCCACTTAATGGACCACTTATGGGTCATAAGTGGAACTTACAGCCACCATAAGTGGCCTGGTAAGTATCAAAAAAAAATAATTTGAGATTCTAAAGTCTGAAGTTTGATCTGACACTTACGGCCCACATAGGGGTCTATAAGTACCACTTACGACTCGTAAGTGGTCACTGACCCAATTTTCCATATTCATTTTGGTTAGAATTTAGGGTTCTGGTGTATTCTATAAATATCCTTTTGATATTTTTTTTATTAGTTTATGCACTCTTTACATCCATAATATTATATTGATTATGAGATTCGACTTTTGATCTTAAAATCCATTGTTCTTGGTTTTACAATTAATTATTAATTTGAGATTTTGGGTTTTGTTCTTAAATAATAGTAAGATTATTCATATGCTTTATTTCTTGAATTCAATGGACGTTCTTGGAAAAATGAGCGGCTAAACCACTTAACTAGAGTTGTGGAACCTTAGCAGAATAACGAAGTAGAGGAAGCACAAAATTATCGTTGATCAATATTCTTGCATGTATTGTAATCTTCTTCGGTGTGATTGCTTTCTTAACGACGTTATACATTGAGAACCTGCCTATATTCAATACTTACTTCAAAAGAGAGGTAGAGATTAGGAAAAAAAGACCACAATAGTAATATAAGGCTACCAACCCTCATCTAATCAACTTAACATTCAAAAGATAATAGTTAATCAGGAATCTAGGATAAGAGTTAGCAAGGCGACACTCTGAGACTCTAAAGGTAATGAGTGAAATTCACCAAAGGCATTCACAGGATGGTTGGTGATATATATCTTATCAAATTTTATATGCAAGGTATCGTGACAGCTTGACGGTGCACGATAAATCTATGGAGTTACAAAGTCAAGGGGAACACAGTCTTAGCATTCATCTCATATTGATTTCAACCAACGCAATCAAGATTATATTATTCTCACTACATTTTTCTCATTTACTTTTCTGCATTTTTCAGCTACTTCAGCAAGTTTGTGAGAGACATTTGGCCAATTCCCTGTGGGTTCGTTCCCGATCGTTGTTGGGTTATATATTTGACAGCGAGTGCATTATACTTCTTGGAGGTGTAGTTTTGGGAGATGTCAATTTTTGGCGACATTATGGGGAATATGGTTATGGATTGATTGATTAGATCTGTTGAGGTTGCTGGTTTCCATTTTTATACTATCTTCAGGGCATACGCTGGTGTATGTCCAATACTCAGAGCCAAGGCAATCATTTGATCCCACTTGATACTGATATTGAGAGAACTCTATGATAGAATTGTGGGATGGTAGAACAAGAGCATAGAGTTCAACACGACGGAGAGCGAGATGACCCAAATTTGATTTTGCCTCCCCGACATGGTATTCAAGAAATAGTTAAGCAAACCTCTACTCAATTATTAGCTAAAAAAGAATGTGAGGCGGGCAACTACTCATGGTGAAGTTCAAGAAAAAAGTGTGAAACTTGAAGAAAAGCATCGAGAACCACTTGATAAACCCAGAAGAGATAAAGCTCAACCCAAATTATTTATACTTAAAAGCTTTTGATGATCCGGAGGATAATTTAGGGTATGATAAACCAGTTGAGATAGAAGTTATCATTTCTCCCGAGTAGCCCCAAGGAGTGAAACGTGATATTACGAGAGCTATGATTCAGCTCCTCAATTTGAAGGGTGTGTTTGTTAGTTTCCTGACTGATGACATAAACATATACATCATGAATTTCATTGCGATCAACACATCATATAATTTACCTGAGGTGAATCAGGATTCTCTAAGACTTGGGTCGTTCCCATTATCTCATCCTAGCAAAGCAATAGTGTGGTTAGGGAACTACCTCATGAGTCTCACTAATTAAAATGAGTTGCGAAAATAGTTGTTGGACCAATTCTTCTCACCTTTTAGAATGCTACAGTTGAAGGATAAGATTACAATATAAGGTAGTTGCATTCTGAGACATTGTATGAAACTTGGTTAAGGTTCAAGAAGAAGTTAATAACTATGCCTAATCAGAATATTTCAGGGAGTAATTTGCTAGAAATATGCCATAGAGCCCTAAATGTGAATACGAAGGTAGTTGTTGACATTATTACTAGCGGAGCTTTAATGAGCATGCAATGGGAACTATCTTTAGAAATTTTGGACTGGATCTCTAATACCAAACAAGGCAAGCATACTTGGGTGGCAGACAGAGGAGTCGATACGTATGTTATTAGTGCTTGTAGTAAGAAAAACATCATTTATGAGATAGTGTCTTAGGAGGTTGCATTGTTGCAGATAGATATTGGGCTACTTACCAAGCAGTTCGCATCCATGAATGCTAAGAAAGTGAATATAGTGGGATCGTGAAGTAAGTCAGCTAAACATGATGAGTTTAACTCTAAAAATGAGGCAAAGTATCTAAATAGATAGATAATGGGTTTTCAAGCCAAAGGCCAAGGTCCAATCAAAATTCTTAGAACTCGAGGCAAGGGAATCAACTTCAAAACTACTATACGAACTGAAATAGGGACTAAAAAATAGAAAGAAAAATGGTGACTATAGACTAAACGATGATTACAACGAGAAGAGTGGTGTATAAGTTGCATCTAGAGAACAAAGATGTTAATTCTAGAATAAAGTTAATTTTGTCGAAGTTAGTTATACTGAGGTGCTCCTCTCTGATTTTTTGGAATGACGCGGTCGGGCCGGGTCTCGATTCAGAAAAATGAAGGGCCCAAAAGTCTAAATAAGTGGTGAAAATTCCCCATTGCATTGGGCTCAGAAAATGAATTAACATCTCGATGTGATACAGCCCTTTCAATTTTTGTTGGGAATGAATGATGAAGTCCATCCAAACCCTTCAATGAAGAATAAGAGGAGAGCAATGTGCCAGTGGAGTGCAAAGCGCATGAAGAGCAGGCATGAAGAAAAAGAAGAATGAAGGAGAAGTAGTCGAGATTATTCCCTTCTCTTCCTAGGCTCAAAGAAGTACAGGCTTTTGTGGACAAATCAAGGATTTGGGGTATCTTGCTATGCTACAACACTATATAAATCCATTTATATTAGTAATATATATAAATAGAAAGATAGATCCATCCATATATCCTATTCGATTTTAATTTTTCTATCTAAAAAAGAATCGATTTCATTCAACCTTTGATTCAAAGAGCTACGCTTACTCCCCCTCCACCTATGAAAAGGCTCTGCTACAATAGATGGTAGAGGTTCCGTAGTACCCAAAGCACTAAAGTGATCAAATAGCTGGGAAGGGTCCTATAAGTGCCTACTACTACACCACACTACACTTGGCTCTACACAGTTATAGAGCTAACCCCTGTCCAGTGCCTGGCAGAGATAAGGGGGATTCAATCCTTACTCTTTATCCCCATCATCGCCTTTGATTAATGGGGCTTTATTTATTTAGGGGGAGAGTGAAGCCTCGAAAAGCACTATTGAGAGGAAGATCCTTGGCCCCTCTTTATTCTTTATAGGGTTCCAAACCTTTCTTTAACAAAGGTGACAACAGGCCAGGCCGAGATGGAAGATATCAAGCATGGAAAAAGAAGTAAGCCCGCCTTTTTTTTTATCATTTTAATAGAGGGGGATAAAAAGAGTGAAAAAATAGACTCGCATTTCTCATCGAACAAATACAAGAAAAGAATTATATTGAAAATTCTCTTAACCCAATCCCTTCTTTCGTAGAGCCCATGTATTGTAAGTAATCTGAACCTACCTGGAGCGAGCCTTTCATAGAGGCAAGTTAAGCATATGAGCCTTATGATAGGAAACTATCTCGTGCGGTTCAAAGAGGACTCAGTTATTAGTTAGTATCCCCATGGTTTTGGGGTGGACCTTTTCACTCTATTTTATTATATAGGCTTAGCGAAAAAAGAAAAAAATTCATACACCTGGAACATGGATTCTATATGAACCAATGGATCGTGACAAGTCGTTCCTACTAGCAATGACTTCCTCTTTCATTACTTTATTTTTTCCATATCCCTCTCTTTTGTTCTCAGTTACTCATCAAATGGTACTCAATTCATATCTTTAAGTTCGATCATTGACAAGGTTCAAAGAAAGGGTGGGCCATTGATAAAGAATCAATGAAAAACCACAATGCTAGTAGAAGGCGAGCCTCCACTTTCCTTTTAATTAATGAAACCCACTAGTTGTTATTATTATGATCTTAAATAAATGGATAAAAATATTAGTTTTAGAAGGCTTGTTCAAAAAAAAAGACGTGGGTGGCATTATAACTGGGGTATCATCTAGAAAGATTGAGCCACTGTTCGTTCAATAAAGAAGAATTCATTTTACTTAACTTAAGGAGAGGGATGAGGTCTTTCTAAGAATGGCTTGGGATCTATGAACAGACCTACACAATAAAAATGATGAAATGAATAAGAATGAACGGGAGGCCTTGGAGAAAGGACTGACAAACATTTTACTTATGTTTGGTTAACTACTTTACTGACTTGGGGTTATTTCTCATAAGTGACATACCTACACCCCCCCACACACACTCACTATATCTAAATACATCAAACTTTCCAGCCTTTCAGAAAGGCCCCTCTCCCTTAGAATATCAACTGGCAGGTTTGTTTCATTAGTAATGTACACTGTAATTATGACTTCTGTTCTCTAGAAGCGTCTACAATCTCTCCTAATTAGGTTTACTACCCACTATAGATGTATAGTAGTAGTAATACTTAAAAAACTCTGATATTTTTTTATCCCATATATTTTTATCTTTACTTAGAGATTCTGGGAAAAGATCATCAGATGGTATAGGAACTTTGTACGCCTCATAGTGTGTTCTTTTATAGGATGATGAAGGGTCAATCAGATTCTGATCAATAAATTTATTGATTATTTTTATTGGATGTCTCATTTTAATAAATACATTGGTATATGTATCAAGAACTATTCTTACATAAGGCGATGTTGTTAGAAAATTCTCATGTATGGTATATATAAGTGCAAGTTGACTTAATAATGATTCCACTACTTTCACGGATATGTATGCATCCTTCTGATTAATAAAGTTATTGCATGCTGAGGATTGAGTCTTTCGCTTATCCCTATTCATAGTAGGTACTCTTAGATTAACCCATCATCTCTTTTAGGTAGTTCTTTCATAAATGATTATCTCATCACTTACAAAAGATATATAATCCTACTTTGTAGTGTAATATGCTACACTATAGACAACTGGTAGATCTCCTATAGAACAAAACCAACTAATAGTAGTTATAAACTTTATTACATGAACTATGTCTGGATATTTAAATTTTCCGAATTCATTACTAAGTTTTGGGAGGTTATAGTTCTCCTTTCGACTAAGTAATTCACCATATTTTAGCCTAATATCCTTTTCCATGTTGATCAATGTCTTCCCATATATCAATGGCATGAATAAACTTTTGATGAGTTTTCTATCTAACTTAGATTCAATGATTTCCATCTGTAATTTCTCATTTATTAGATCATGCAAAAATGCCTTAATATCCTGTAGTAAGTACAAGTACACATCTTGTAAGATTCATTCTCTTAGCCCTTTTTTGCTAAGCAATAAATAACTCATGATCTGATAAGCACTGGCAGCAGTATCTTGAGTTATTGGGACACTATTAGATTCTTCTACTCTATAGTTACACAGGACGTTGTCTATGAACTGAAATGGATCACTATCACCCTTAGCGATGCTTATTAATCTCTCATCAAAAGCATAGATAAAACTATGGTATTCCTTATACCATTTTAGACCATTATCATAAAGATCGAATTTCTTATACTTAAAGGCAGCTGATGTGGCTACTATGTCCATAACTGACTGGTTGATTCCTTCTTGAGGATTGTTGGAAAATAAAATGAAAACTTTTGATAAATCACTCTCATGAACATGACATATACCACTGTGGTAGATTCTTCCACGGAAGTCCATAACGGCAGGGACATAAAAAACATAACCCTCGTATACGGATGCTAGCCTAATTTTGAAATCTTCATACCTAACTGTCTACACTCTATTTACTAATTCCTTAGAGAGATCAGTAAGGCTACAAACATTCTTTATATCCTTATTCAGGAAATAAGATTTCCTAAAAAGATCATATGCTTCTGTCAGATTTACGTATGCCCGTATAGCGGCATAAGAAGACCTACTTTTTCTAAAGTAGCACGATGATTCTTAATGAACTCCAATATATTCAAATTTATCTAAAATCCTTGTCTCTAAAGCCCATCAATATGTTCCACATGAATTTATACCAATATGAATAGAATTCTATATAAAAATCGCTTAGGTCACGAGGTGATATAAGACTAAACTTATTTAATAATTTAAGACCAAAATAATGATATATATCTAAGGTAATACTAAAGCAACCTCTTACCATATACGAAAATAGAAAAGGCTTCCCTTTATCAGTGTCAAATGGACCTTTATTTTAATATGTGTTCCCAATTTAAGGGCTTGCAAAAGAATGGACGGTTGAGTTACAAGAGGATAATGTTGTTGTCAAAATCACATACAGCATATAAATTTATTTTAGAATAACTCTTTCTATTCTCTTTCACTACTATTTTATTTTTATCTGCTAAAAGTGTCTTAATTTTGATCAACTTTCTTTCAATATAAACTCGAGCAATCCTTTACCAATTTGATATTTCTGACCTTTGATTTCAACTCGACTACCTGTTGTTGTAATACTAACCATATTTTTCTTATTGATTATATTGGCTTGTATTCAAACTGTGCTATCTAACTTTTCCAACAATGTAGATACCCTCACAACTAAAGTCTCTTGAGTACAGTTGTACAGCAACCCTAAGACATATATTATGATTGCCTCCAGTGTATATTGACCGAACTAATTAATAGTACAATTCTAAATATCTTGGGAAAGATACTTATATAAATAAGATTTAGCGTTTATAAGATCCTTTCTTATCAATAATTTGATTAAGTTAGGAATTTCACTAAATAAACTATATTCATCAAATTGACTAGCTATATCTTCAATCTTCTTTTGTAACTCAAGTAAATCTTCATCGGAGATGTCAACTGTATTATTAATGATCTCTTTATCCCTCTTATAATCATACAATGATTTCAAAACATTATTATTATACGTAGCTTTTTCTTTTTATTTCTGTTTTTATCATCTATATCCTTGTAAACTTTCCCAAAACTCATTAATAACAGTATGATTAGATGTACTATATTCTTTTCTATCAAGGATCGAGATTGATGCCAGAAATCTATTACATGAGCTTTCACATTTTACAGTAATAGATAATTTTCCAATACCGAGATGAGAGGATCTAAATGAGCAATATGACCAATGGCAATCATTCACAAATTTCTCAATACTTAAAACCATAAAGATATGTCTTTTTATTTTTATAGGTAAGACGCACCTATTACTAGGATAGTTTTTCATCATTGTATTTTTTTTATTTTGCATCATATCCCTTAGGTTCTTTGTAGTAATTGGTGACCCTTTATTCTTTTACTTCACATAGCTTTTCATTTTCTTGATAGCTGGAAGTTCTCCAAATGTATGAAAGGTTAAAGGACTTAGTACCATCCATTCCGGTGTGGTTGGATTCTTATGTTCATTTTTTAAGGATTCTAAGTTTTTCTCTATTAAGGGTGGATGAGATACTTTTGAGGATTTCTATGTTTTTCTCTCATAATGGTGGATGAGATACTCTATTCATTTTTGAATAAGATTATCGCAAGTTTCTTTATCAAACTCATTTTCAAAGAGATATAGAGATATTGTAGTACACTACTAGGGATAACTTGTGCTCATATTCTTCTATCAAAAGTAGGGAAGAGCAAGTGTCTAATCAGATCAATCAAGCGATAGGGGTAGAAACTTTACTTTGCTAGGACGGAGTTGTTGTCGATTGAGTATTAGCCGAGGGGCCCTTTTTTATTTTATAAGGAAAGAGATGGTAGTTGGGTACAAATAGGCCTGTGAAAGATGAGTAGGCAAGCACGCGGGTTGTACCGATCAACTTTGAGTTGTTGAGTGATGATTGGCCGAGGGGACTTCGATCATGTAGCTGGGTATAAATAGGCCAGTGAAAGATGAGTAGACAAGAACACGGGTTGTACCGGTTAGCTTTAAATTGTCGGGTGGTGAATGCACCATATCTTAAGAAAGAAAGTGGAGGGGCTGTCTTATAATAAAGAGGGTACTCTCTTCTATAATGTGCGCTATATTATTGTGTCCTTTTTTTAAGAAGTGATTCGGGATTAAGCCATATGGCGACACCTACCAAAAGAAAGGGGAACTTTCATAGTCAAATGCGTACGAGGAAAGGACAATTATTCAATGAACTAAAATCTACTGGATGGGGTTCCATATTCGTGAAAAGCCGGGTTTAAACCATGTTATGGCACCAAGCCAACCTAACAAAAATAGGGGTATAAATAATATATTAAGAAAGAGAAAGGGCTTCCAATGTTTATAAATAGAAGCCACTTTCTCTATTTAGCAAGGCGAAGGGAGAGATGCATATAGCCACCATCAAAAGATTTTCTCAAATGAATCAAAGAATTCTCTATGTAAAAAATGAAAACCACCAATGGCCACAAACTCTGCATGCCTTTTTAGAAAATATGCCCGTTATTCTTCCAGAGCTGGTGGAACAACACATTCAATAGCTCCTAAACCAAATAAGCACTTTGGAAGAAGAGGTGAGGACCCTTATCCAAGAAAGAGAGGACCTTATAGTTAGGATGGCCTTCCGCATCCGTGGCAAAAACAACTAGGAGTCAGTCGACTCTTTGAAGTTTCAAAAGGTTTGAATAAGTGTATGTAGATGTTTTGTAATGTGTTTTCATTAAAGGTGCTCTTGTTCTTTCTGTAGATCTACTCCTATGCGTTGTGTCTTTATTATTTATGTATCACTAATGCTCTTCTTTGTAATGTTATGTTGAGTGGCAAGTCTATATGTGTTTCCCATATAAGAAAATGCTTCTAGTGTAGGAATGAATAAAATTTGCTTTGTTCTAGTTCATTCTCTTCCTCTATTCTATGCAGAAAAATTATTAATTTGAATTTACTAGTTCGTACGGGATGAATTACTTTATAAGACTATATAAGACTATAAAGCTACAATTATGAGCTCAGATAGACACAACCTATTTTGAAATGAAAATGACTCGTACCACTTTCAAAAGAAACATCGTCCATGGGTATGCAAAGCTAGTAGCTGTGAGAATAATCATCCTGATTGGGGTATCTGCATTTGAAAGTCCTCATACAATAAGTACTTAATGCCTTTGAAATTTGGTTTTACAACCTACTTCTAACTTTTTGAACTCCCTACCAGCTTTTATAAGAGGAAAAGATCACTCTGTCATGCAGCAGAGCAGTGTTCATCTAACTCAAAATTCCATAAGATAAGAAGAATCGTAGCGTAGGGTCGACATAAATGATCGGTAAAAATAGTCTAATGAGAAAGCATCTGTTCACATTCATAGTTTCAATAAGTTTTCTTTTGAGTTTTGAGATTGGCCTAGTCTTCAATATACCCTTATAAAACCTAAAACCTCACTCCCTCACTTTCTCCTTCTGATAGACTAGGTTTTACATCTTATTTTTGGCACCTTGGCTTGGGGAGTGCTCTCCGTTTTTTGTGTCAGCAAGGAAAGGATAAAAGCAATCGGCTGAATGATTGTTATTCTACTTACAGTTACAGTTCCTCTATCAAAGCAGAACAAGTCTAATACTCCAACCCAGGTTTTCGGGGACTCCATTTCGATCTAAACCCAAAAACTCATATATTTATATACAAAATTACTTGTTTTTTAACCCTTTATCATTAGGGAGGTCTCCTTACCTTCGGTTTTATTCAAGACCTAATCAAGGGATTTCCCCATTTTACTTTTGGTATACAGAGATTTTTTTATTACCCTTGGTAAAGCAATCAAAAAAAGACCATACCCACTTTCACCATATCACACTCGATAAACCCGACTCCTAATATACAGAAATGTAATGAATGGATGGATTCCTTCATTCATCATAATAAAACCATCTAGCAACTAGTGGTAACAAAACCTCATTATTGTGGAGATAGTCGATGATTGGGACTCGAAACATTTTATTTGGAAGAAATGCTTTCACAAACAGTAGAAAGAGACCATGTTCGATACTCACTTAGATAGACAACCAGTCAACCTCAATACCCTTAACATAATAGTCCTTTTTTATGCTTGTTTTCTTTGTATACAGACTAGATGAAATGAAACTAAAAACCCCATAGTATGCTTGAATAGAAAGATAATATAAGACCATAGCTAAGTTCTCTTTATCAGACACGTGAGATATATCAGTGTTAGAGCATTGATTTCTCCTTTCATTCTTCTGTGCGAAGACAAAGTAAGAAGAAAAAAGAAATTTATTTCAGAACTATGAGGTGAGATGAAAAGAGAACATAAAGAGTTTTGAAGAAAGCTAAGGGAAAGTCAAATCATTTATTTTTTATTGACTATCTATATATACAAAAGGAATAATTCTAGCTAAAGAGATGAGATCCCTAAGCTTGACTAATGGAAATAAGGGACCAAACTTTTCTCTATAACCATAATATAAAACAATTAAACCATGAATCTTCAAAGCGGACTTTAAAGAAATGCCATATAGGGAAAGTACAGCTTCAAATCTGACTTCTAACACCCTTATCTTAGATTTCTCGTTAGAGCAAAAGTAAGGCATGAAAAAAAGACCTAAAGGTTAGTAAAGGCAACCTAAAAGGCTAAGGAAGAGTTGGGGTAGTATTGTGTGTGCCAATTGAAGTCATTTGAAAATATCCTTCGTATGTGCCCAGTTTCCGATCAAGCTAACAAACAATAAAAAAGACCAATCACTTGCTTATTCGCCAGCTTGGGTTTTGGTTGTAGATGTGATTGATTATACCTTTCTGTCATTTGGTGTAATACAATGACAAAGATCTAGGCATGCACATTCATGGAGAGGCCAAGTGATAGGTTACGGTTCTGTGACAGGTGAATTTTTTGGTTAGAAATACCTTCTTGGTTGACTCTTTCCTTTGATAGCATGTTTTATCAATGGAAGGTTTTTAATGAGCTATGACTTTTCTTTTTGATTGATTATCTTACAGATGAAATTTTTGGACAAGAATTCCTTGGTCGAGTGTTGGAATTTCGGGATCAAAAAATCTTAAGAATTGCCTCTTTTACTTTCATCTTTCGTTGATGAATTCAGACCGCCCCTCTATTTGAATGAAATCCCTAGGTAATATGAATGCTATCGATCGGATCTTGGAAATAAGGCACAAAAGCCCCTGAGCTGACCTCATTTCATTTTGACCCATGAATCTTTCTATCCATTAATCTTTATATTAACCAAAAAGAATTCTCTTATTATAGTCTTATTTCTAACTAATACAAGAAGAATGCTACAAGAGGTTACTACTTGTGTTATTCCTTATACCTTTCCTCACCTCCATCTTTAACTAAAAAGTGGTTTAAGGAACGCCCTTCGCACCTTAGTTTTTGTTTTAGCCTTCGTACCCCATCCATTAATGTTGCATCCACTCCCCGCCTTAAGAGTTATTGCTTAAAGTAAATTTGCCTTCCTAGCTTGCCCTTTGTTATTACTGTACAGAGTGGGGAAGAAGCACTACTAAAGGTCATTACTGTGTTGGATCAACTACTTCAATTGGAGCATTCTGGTAAGCTTGATCCTCGGATTAAGTTCTTTTTCATTAAAATGTGATACCGAGGGGTGGTCTAATGGTGAGACCCAGATGGGAAAGAAATATATGGAAATAATTTAATCTTAAGAACTCTGATTCAACCATTTCTGTGTCATTGATTAGGGTCTCTCCCCCTCTAGAGATTCCGTTAAAAGCAAAACAATTTCATAGAGTGACAATTTTGTCGTCCTTCATAATTTATTCTCTTTTTAGTCTAATTATGGTATATGTCATGTTCATCTATTCTACATTCAAAGTATGAGCATCCTTATCAATGTGCCATACCCAGGTTGTCATCTTTGTCTTTGTATTTGTCTTTTTATGTGTCTTAGTGGGACCTTTCCTCATGAATTGCCTTCTTCAAGGCATGATCAAGGGGCATATAGGTTTTTTATTCTTTAATTTGTGGTGACCCTAGAATCACAGTAGAGAAACTATTGGGTTAAGGGACCCATCCCAGACAACTTTGGAGTAGAGTCACTTCTAATAGCTTCAGTAAAGCTCTTAAAAGATTAAAAATATCAATCGGTGGAAAAGATTTCCTGTGGTCAGTTCTTGAGTCGATTCTATTTTAGGTTCCCCAAGATAACAATCAATGGACTCTTTCTGGGCAGGTTGATGAAAAGATAAAGTACCTAAAGCTGGATATCATTGTTGTAAGACTACTTTATTGCATTAGATTAGCGCCCTATAGATCATCTCTTCGGAGGGTTGGAGAAGTGTTAAATACTCCTTTAGGAAATAACTCCTTGCCATCTTTATGCCTTACATGTGGCATAAATAGCATAATCAAAGCAGAGGTCACAAGATGACCAAAAGTCCAAAAAAACCCACTCTCCCCCAGTGTGCTTTCGAGAACACATACATCGGTTATTGCATTAACATCTTCTACAGATAGTTTTCCAAGAATAGCAAAGGAGATTCCACCAAGAACCTTTATTGCTAAAAGAGTTAAATCAAGTGCAGTACTTACTGTAACAAGAACAACGTGAACTCATTCTTAAGAACTTGTAGCGACAATGTGGTAATGTCTTCCACGCAACCTTTTCCTGACAAAATTTCTAGTGGGGTTTACTATGGTATAGGCGTGAACCATAATTACAAAGAAGCAAACTCTTTTGCAGATTGTATAACCAGCTCCACAATTTTTAGCTTGCATTTCATTCATTCTGAATTGCCTAATTTGACTCGTGCGTTCTTGCATTTAGATAGGTTAGATATTTATTATATTAGGAAAATTATTGTAAAGAAGTAGTAAGGGAATGAAACCCCAATCTAATCTTACACGAGAGAGAATAGTACTCAGAATAGAGTCCATTGCATCCCATAATAATGGATGGGCAGCCCTCATACATTTAGAATAAATTGCTAAAAACTCGAAAGTCTATCCATTTTGAGTGGGCAAAGCCTTATTACCATATTAATAGGAGGGGTGCAAGGAATTGATGCAACGAATGCCATAGCAAGTGAATCAGAATAAGCCCTATCCTAGCTACTGATTGGAAATGTTTAAATAAGAATATGCCTAGCGTCTTTCACTCTCTCTTATTAGAAGAATGAAGGGGTACGACCCCACTCATCTCGAAGACGTAGCACTTTCAACTAATCCATACTTTTCCTCTCTAGCTAGTCAAGTGGCCCAAGGGACACCTCAATCTTATTCTATTTTTTATCCTGCTTCAGATTCTCTTTCAGCTTTGGAAATAATCCCTTATTCCTATTGGTTAAGTAGCCCAAGCTCCTTAAAGTGTATTGTTCCCTCTCCTATAAAATAAAGAGTATGATGCACCAAGCTACCCTATGTAAAGCTTTCTTTGACCCACCTTTCCTTACTGACTTTCCTAGTTTTTAGATAGAGCATTAAGAATCATGTCAAAATATACCAAGATCAGGGCCCAGGTTCTCTTTCTTCAAGAAAGGGTAGCTTTAAACAACCTAGTTCAAAACACATCAAATAAGTAAATGACTCTTCTTCCTTAGTGTACCCATTCATTAAGGAATTCTTCCTTGTTTCATATGTGTTATAACTCATAGCTCATAGCTCTAAGCCCCAATTCCTTAGTGAAAATAGTTGTCGCCTTTAAATCATCAAAAAAAGAAATGAAGGAACCGCTCGAAAGGGACCACGCAACAAAGGCTCATAACCAGAAAACATAACAACAATGTCTCCTAGATGCAAAAGAATAGCTCCCAACTAAAAAATTTTCTCGATCACTCTCTAATAGAAAGCCATTTTTTCTTTCACAAAAACTCAACTTGTACATCTTTCCTAAGCGGTTGACTACATGGACCTAATCAACCCGCCGAAAAGGGCAGTCTTTCACTGTTGGAAACTTTGATTTATAATGGTAGGATTCTATCTAATCATTCCTAATTTTTAAATTGCACTCAATCAACATAGTTTCCACTCATTCCTTCTAGACCGCCTCTATCTAGTCACTTTTGTTCAAATCTTTCTTGTGATTTTCTATTCTCTTATGAGAAATGGTTTGCTTCGTTTGAGCCATTGTCTCTTAATGCATGTAAAGGAGCTATCATCGCTCAATGCATGCATGGAATGTCATATTTTTTGGTCAAAATATCCACAATAATGTCTTGGTTAGATTTTTCACTCGAAATAAGGGAAAGGTTAATTCAATTCTCGATAGAAATAATTTTATGAATTCTCCCTCAAACTGGAAGATCATTTTGAATTTTCAAACATATTCAAGGGTTTCAATGTTATTATTATAATTTGGCCAACACAAGATGAAACTTTACCATTGTGGAGCGGCTTTTTGCAAAAAGATGAGAGGGAAACTCAGTAAGATATTGAAGAAGCAAAATATATGAGATCACAAATGCAGATTACTCACGGCTAGGCTAAATATGAATTGAGATGAAAGCTTTATAAATCCCTTTGTAAAGATCCTAATCTTCTTAGTGATATGCCGAACAAGCATCATTAGTTGTTGTCTAAGTTGGCAAGAAAGAGTTCTTTTGCACGAGTAAGAAACTGATGTACTTACACGGGTTGCCTTCATTCCGTATATGACTTCTTCCAAATTTCTCGTATCCTTTTTCATGGATTAGCATCTCGAGGTCCTTTGATAGGAATAGAGAAATCATCTAGGTAGCAACCACCAAATAAATAGAACAAGGGTTAGCTTTGCAGGAGGTCTACAAGCAAGGTAAGTAGGTCCACTACCATCTAGCTCCAAATCAAAAAGACCTAACAAACTAATCCCTTATCTAGGATCGTAGATACTAATGGGGCAGAAATCAAAGTTGGGGACACCTCTACCGCCTGTGTCTATTTTCTATCAAGTATGCTCCCTATACATAGACTACGTACAGGGTCTTACTCTTGGAAATAGAATATCACCGTGTGAATATAACATTACATTAAGTTACTAATAAAACTCCCAAAGGATCGGCCACTATTCTAAATAGAGTACGACAGAGAACTATTGTTTAGTAAAATATCGAAGTGAGAAATTGTTCACATCATTAACTTCAGGGTGTGGGACTGAGCCTTCTAAATGATAAAGATGAAAAAGTCAACGTTTTGTTGGAAAAAATAATGCAAATATCATATTGACTTTCTCTCACACTAATTCTAAAGATAGATAGGAAAGGTTGGATAGAATTTTATTAAGTCATTCTCTCCTTTCTAAAGTTGTTCAAGGTGGCCCCCAGAACAAAGACTCACTCCTATTTTCCCTCTTTTAATGAAGGACCCTCGCATCGATTCCTATTCATTTATAGGTCTGGAACTAATTTTTTTTAATTTCAAGCTCAACCAATGGAAAAATCCGTAGCCCAGGTGACTCGCAACCTCCCTTCTACCCAAATAAATAAAATGGTATGAATCAAATCAAAAATCTTTTTGATTCATTTTGGGTGCAGCTGTACTACCCCAGGAAATTCTTTGTTGAAATTTTGTGCGTAAACGTGTTGGGTTTTATCTTCTAGAATGAATTATAAATTTTTTATGCATAATGTCTTAGATTATGACCCACCATTGCATAGAGTAGCGAATAACCTTTCCAAAGATATGTGGATCATCCAAAACGGACACCCAAGCGATGAGTTATGAACATTCCGATCAAATCGTGAATAGTATGAACAGTAAAACGTGCAGGAAAAAGTACTGAGGCCTGGCGTATTTTTGCTCTAACTTTAAATGATCATAAATCATTATACATAATGATCTGAGTGATCTACTATATATCAACGGAAAGATATGTGAGTTCTCTTTCCAATGAAATTGGTTTCATCCAATTTGTCTATCGGAGCAAAAAGTTATGCACGATCTACTTCAGCTTACCAAAAACAAATTTTTGGGTCAAATTCAAATGATCATAAATCCTCGTACAAAATGATCTGGGTGAGATACTATATATCAACGGAAAGATATGAGAGTCCTCTTTCTAATTAAATTGGTTTCATCTAATTTGGATATCAGAGTAAAACGTTATGGTTGATTTACTTCAGACTATGAAAACAATCCACCAAAGGACAGATTCGAGAATTATTTGATTTTTAGGGGCGTTTTGGTCATTCCCCCTCACCCAAAATCTGTCCAAACCCTATATTAAAGTCTATTAGAAGAATTATATGTTATATTTCATCAAATTCCCTCAAAAAGAAAACCCTAAGCTCCTACATCCAACTTCAAGAACCTCCAAAGTTCACCATTAATTCTGCAAATTTATTCAAGATTCCAAGTTCCTAGTTCAAGAACTCCAAGAGCCATCATTCAAAGGCACGATTAACATCTCAAAAATGAGTATCGATCTAAAGGTCATCATTCAAGGTATGTGGGGGTTTTCAACAAGAACTTTCTTTCGTTCTTGTGCCCAAAAGTAATTTTCTTTACAAAGGCATAATTTTTAATTAATTTTTTATGAATTTGAAGCATGAACCCATATCTTATGATGACTATTATGAAATCTTGATGTTTATGATTTTGAAAGATGAATTTACATGTGTGGTGATATAAAGCATGAATCTTGAACGATATTTATCATGATTTTGATATTTGGGTCATGAATCCCCATTGGAAATTGTGTTTTTTTAGAAAGTATGTGTTATAAGAACGTTGATGTTGAATATTTGAGATATTTTGAATGATTTGACCTTTTGGTCTAAATGGAGTTGTTTTGAACTCGAGTGTGAAAGAAATCCACAACGTGGTTGATTTTGATAGATGGGAAGCATGATAGCTCCCGATGTATATTTATATATTACTAAAACTATTTTGTTGTGGATTGTCTTTGAAATGATTTGAGCTAAGTCCAGGAGAAATATTTAGCACCGAGTGGGAGGTATAAAGTGACCTTACTTCCCTAGAACTACGTGCCCCCATAGGAGTAAGCCTAAGGCTGATTTATATAGTGATCACTAGTTTGTGTGGATTTGATATCGATAGTCCTACTCTGATAGCAAGGATAGGACGGCTCTCCCTAACGTGGGTTGTACGTTGGACTCCATGTAGATCACATGATTTATGTCGGTTATAGGATCTCCCAGTGTGTGTGTATTTCCTTGTGTCTATGGTGAATGGTGAAGTGATTTGAAAGTAGAATTGTGAAAGTTATTCTTTCGAAAGATTTAAATGATATTTACATTATGAGAATTGATATTCTTAATGAACTGAAAGTGATTGACAAATTATATGATGACTCACATGTGTTATTGTACTTATTTCATCCTCTCATTATTATGATGATTTTCTTCGGGCTATGTGAGTCTTTCATACATCCTGCATATTTCTTATAAATATTTATGATGATGATGTTTACACGACTGCATACACCCCTATATACTCAGTTTCTTTCCATGGTAATGACCCACATCTTTGGATGTGGGCTGCATTTTCTCGAAATGTAGGTTCAGGTGCTCAGTTCCAGGTTCGACAGTGATCCTTCAGGCATGCTGTTCTACATCCTCTATTGTGGTGAGTCCTCATGTTCTGAGGACCTGATGTCTGATGTTGGTTTCACGAAATTGTTTACATTTGATAACTGAGTATGAGTCAGTTAGGGCATGTCTCAATGGCTCGCTGATTTTATTGATTTTCTTAGAGGCTTGTTAGACTAGTATAGATATTGGGAGTTGAATAATATGTCGTATTTTTTTATCTTTTTCAAATTCTTTTATTCTTGGATGATGATTACTCTATTGATATTTGAGGGTTATTTATGGAAACCCCGTTGATTTGTTTTGAACTGAATGAAAATGGCTGAAAAAGTTATCTTGGGGCTACTCATAGCCTTAAGCACCGCGTAATGATCCGGGACAATTTTCCAAGGCATTTCCAACTTGGTATCAGAGTCGAAGGTTTTAAGGTGTTCTAGGGAGTCTGACAAGCCGCGTTAAGTAGAGTCTTGATCATCGGTTTGTAGCGCACCACATCTATGAGAAAAAGGCTACAAGAAATTTTAGAAAAAAACGTGATTCTTTCTTTTAGAAGTCTATCGTGCTTAAAGTGTCGCTCTCTACTATTGATTTGTGCTCTTCTCTTTCAGAAATATGCCTCCACGTTGAGCGAGAAGAAATAATGATGGTCAGCAACCTCAACCCGCTAACCCATTGAATGAAAATGTGTCTCATGCTGAATTTTGGGTAGCTTTTCAGGCACTGGCCCAGGCTGTTACTACAAATATTCAGGCTAACCCGGCCCTGGCTCCACAACAATAGGGAGGTAATTCAGCTGCTGCCAGGATCCGTGACTTCTTGTGGATGAATCCACAGGAATTCTATGGTTCCAAGTCTGATGAGGATCCACGGTTGTTTTTAGAGGAGGTGCGGAAGATTACTCAGGTGATGCATGTATCTGAGGAACATAGTGTGGAGTTGGCTGCCTATAGGTTGAAAGACCTTGCTTATGACTGGGTTGTTGCTTGGAGAAAAGGTAGAGGTGAGGGAGTTGTCCCTACAACTTGGCAATAGTTCCAGGATGCATTCCTAGATAAGTTTTTCCCTTTGGAGATGAGGGAGGCGAAGGTGAAAGAGTTTAAGAACCTGTGATAGGGATCTATGACTGTTAGGGAGTACTGTCTAAAGTTCAATCAGTTGGCCAAGTATGCTCCTGACTTAGTGGCTGATAATTGGGCTAGTATAAGTAAGTTTGTGGCTGGAGTGTCTAGTTATGTGGTTAAGGAGTATAGGCCTGCTATGCTGAATAGTGAGATGAATCTTTCTAGGCTGATTAATCATGCCCAACAGATTAAGGAAGACAAAATTAAGGAGAGAGATAGAATGAGAGGGAATAAGAGAGCTAGGTTCGAGCAGCACGAACAGGGTCAGACTAGATCGCAGAGAGGGAGTCACCCTCAGTATCAGGATTGTTTATCTATGCCAGCACCGTCATCTACTAGTGCTCCCATGCTTAGAGGTAGGCAGGAGTAAAGTAGCAGGTCATATGTATCCAGGTCCTAGTACAGTGCTGGCAGTAAGCCAAATCATCCCCTGTGTCCTAAGTGTGGTAGGGCTTATTTGGGTGAGTGTCGGGGTGAGAAGAGGTGTTGTTTTCGATGTGGTGACATGGGTCACAGAGTTAGAGATTGTCCACAGGATGGACAAGGGCGTTGTGACTATCGCCCTCAGACCCAGACTCAGACTGTTAGTGCTCCAGTTCCAGTGACTCGCCCAGCCCAGCTCAGGGCACCTCTTCTAGCAATGCTGGCGGGCAGTGCTAGAATTGATTCTATGCTTTACCACCCTGCTAGGAATAGGAGGACTCTCCCGATGTTGTTACTGGTATGCTTCGTATATTTTAGTTTGATGTGTATGCTTTGTTGGATCCTGGATCCATTTTCTCATATGTTACACCTTTGATTGCTGTGAATTTTGAAATGAGTCCTGAGATTATTCCTGAGCCTATCCTAGTTTCTACCCCAGTGGGTGATTCGATTGTTGCCCAAAAAGTGTATAAAAAGTGTCCTGTTATCGTTCTTCATAGAGTCTTGTTGGCTGATCTGATTGAGTTAGACATGGTAGATTTTGATGTGATTGTGGGTATGGACTGGCTGTATTCTTCTTATGCCTCTATTGATTATCAGACCCGAGTGGTCAAGTTTCAATTTTCGAGTGCATCCGTATTTGATTGGTCTGGGAATTTTGTGTTACCCAAGAGTTATTTTATCTCTTACCTCAAAGCTAGAAAGCTTATTTCCAAGAAGTGTATTTACCATTTGGCTAGAGTCAAAGACACTAAGTCTAAGACTCCAACTCTCCAGTCTGTTAACGTCGTTAATGAGTTTTCTGATGTCTTTTCAGATGATCTCCCAGGGATACCTCCTGATAGAGAGATAGAGTTTGAGATTGATCTTCTTCCCGATACTCAGCCCATTTCTATTCCTCCTTACCGTATGGCCCCTGCAGAACTTAAGGAGTTGAAAGAGCAACTCAAAGATCTACTAGACAAGATTTTCACAAGGCCCAGTATTTCTCCTTGGGGTGCTCCTGTGTTGTTTGTGAGAAAGAAAGATGGCTCTTTGCGTATGTGCATTGATTACCGCCAACTGAATAAAGTCACTATAAAAAATAAGTACCCCCTTCTGAGAATAGATGATTTGTTTGACCAATTGCAAGGTGCAAGTTATTTCTCAAAGATAGACCTTCGTTCCGGCTATCATCAACTCAAAGTTAGGGGTGTGACATCTCAAAAACCATTTTCCAAACTCGTTATGGCCATTTTGAGTTTCTTGTTATGTCTTTCATATAAACTAATACCCCAGCAGCTTTCATGGACCTCCTGAATTGAGTTTTCAGACCATATCTGGATATGTTTGTCATAGTGTTCATCGATGATATACTGGTGTACTCCCATAGTAAGGATAAACATTATGATCATCTCCGAACTGTCTTGCAAATCCTTAGAGATCATAAGTTGTTTGCCAAGTTCAGTAAGTGTGAGTTTTGGCTAAGGTCAGTTGCTTTTCTGGGTCATATCATTTCTTCCGAGGGTATTAAAGTTGATCCCCAAAAGACTGAAACTGTTAGAAATTGGACTAGTCCTATTTCTCCGACTTACATCAGAAGATTATCGAGTTTAGTTGTCTATTACCACTGTTTTATTAAGGGTTTCTTCTCTATAGAATCTCCTATGACTAGGTTGACCCAAAAGAAAGTGAAGTTCTTGTGGTCCGAATCTTATGAGAAGAGTTTTCAGGAGTTGAAGACTCGACTCACTTCAGCCCCTGTTTTGACTTTGCTTGATGGTGTTGATAGTTTTGTAATGTACTGTGATGCTTCGAGAGTTGGTTTGGGTTGCGTATTAATGCAGAAAGGTAAGGTGATAGCTTATGCTTCTAGAAAGTTGAAACCCCATGAGAAAAATTACCCCACCCAGGACCTTGAGTTGGCTGTTGTTGTGTTTGCTTTGAAAATCTGGAGACACTATTTGTATGGTGTCCATGTTGATGTTTTCACTAATCATAAGAGTCTGCAGTATGTGTTTACCCAGAGAGAATTGAATCTTAGGCAGAGACGATGGTTAGAATTATTAAAGAACTATGATATGAGTGTGTTGTACCATCCGGGCAAGGCCAATGTTGTGGCATCCGCCACAACATTG
>NC_061118.1:57414217-57462486 GCF_002878395.1 Capsicum annuum | reverse complement strand
TGGTGTCCATGTTGATGTTTTCACTAATCATAAGAGTCTGCAGTATGTGTTTACCCAGAGAGAATTGAATCTTAGGCAGAGACGATGGTTAGAATTATTAAAGAACTATGATATGAGTGTGTTGTACCATCCGGGCAAGGCCAATGTTGTGGCGGATGCCCTAAGTAGAGTGTCCATGGGTAGTATTTCGCATATGGTAGAAGGTAAGAAAGAGTTGTCTTGTGATGTGCCTTGTTTGGTTAGATTGGGGGTTAGGTTGTTTGACTCTGCTGAAGGTAGTATAGGGGTTCAGAGTAGTTCTGAATCCTCCTTGGTTTTGGAAGTAAAGGAAAAGCAATACTTAGATGCTAGTTTGGTCAGACTGAAGGAGTCAGTCAAGGACCAAAAAGTAGAGGTTTTCTCCCAAGAGAGAGATGGTTTGTTGAGATTGCAGAGTAGATTGTGCATCCCGAATGTTGATGATATGGTGCCACCAAGATGTACCGAGACTTGCGGGAAATCTATTGGTGGAGTGGCATGAAGAAAGATATAGCAGCGTCTAAGTGTGCAACATGCCAAAAGGTTAAGGTTGAACACCAAAGACCTAGTGGTATGATGCAAGAGTTTAGTATTCCCACTTGGAAGTGGGAAAAGATAAATATGGACTTCGTGATTGGTTTACCTCCTTCCCGGCGCCATCATGATTCCATTTGAGCTGTGGTTGATAGGTTGACTAAGTATGCTCATTTTTTGCCTATTCATACTTCATATACTACTGAGGATAACGCTAGATTATATATCCAAGAGCTAGTCAGACTGCATGGAGTTCCCTTGTCTATCATTTCGGATAGGAGTGCTCAGTTCAATTCGCAATTTTGGAAAGCTTTTCAGAAGGGTCTTGGTAACCAAGTGCTTTTGAGTTCTGCTTTTCATCCGCAGATCGATGGTCAGGCTAAGCGGACCATCCATACCTTAAAGGATATGTTGAGATCTTGTGCACTTGACTTTAAGGAAAGTTGAGATGATCACTTATCATTGACAGAGTGTGCCTTACAATAACAGTTTCCACTCTAGTATTGGCATCGCTCCATTTGAAGCCTTATATGAGAGGAAGTGTAGATCACCCATAGGTTGGTTTGAGGTGGGTGAAGCGGCTGTGAGTGGTCCTGATTCGGTATTTGAGGCTATGGAAAAAGTTAAGTTGATTAGGGAAAGGTTGAAAACTGCGCAGAGTCGTCAGAAGTCATATGCGGATGTTAGAAGGAGAGACCTTGAGTTTGAAGTTAGTGATCTAGTGTATCTGAAAATTTCACCCATGAGGGGGTAAAGATATTAGGAAAGAAGGGGAAGCTTAGTCCCCGTTATGTTGGTCCTTACAAAATTCTTAGTCATGTTGGTAAGGTAGCTTATCAGGTCGAGTTGCCTTTCGAGTTGTCCTCTGTTCATCCAATATTCCATGTCTCCATGCTTAGAAAGCATATTAGCGATGCTGTGGTAGTGGATTCCTCTGTGAGTGCTGACATTCCAGAAAATCTTTCTTTTGATGAGATTTCTGTTGAGATTCTTGATTTCAGTGTCCGAAGACTAAGGAACAAAGAAGTTCCCTTGGTCAAGGTGTTGTGGCAAAACCAATCTGTTGAGGGTGCAACTTGGGAAGCTGAGGCGGATATGCGATCCAAGTACCCGCACCTATTTTCCGCGAACTCCAATCAATCCGAAGGTACCGTTCTTTCCTAAATCATGCACTTTTGATAAATGTTGCAACAGTTCAGCTGTCATTTATTATGTGTTCACTGTAGTTTCTTGAATTTATGTATTCTATGTTGCATTCGCAGTGAGAAACGATGTGGTGATGAGTCTAACGAATGGTTTCAGCTGTATGCTCTATTCCCTATCTAATCTTGGCATTTCTAGCATCATTGAGGATGAATGTTTCCAAGGGGGAGATGATGTAATACCCCAGAAAATTTTTCATTGAAATTTTGTGCGTAAACGTGTTGGGCTCTATATTCTAGAATGAATTATAAATTTTTTGGGCGAAATATCTTAGATTATGACCCACGATTACATAGAGTATTAAATAAGCTTTCCAACGATATATGTATCATCCAAAAAGGACACCTGAGCAACGAGTTATGAACATTCCGATCGAACCGTGAATAGTAGTGAACAGTAAAACGTGCAGGAAAAAGTACTGAAGTCTGGCGTATTTTTTCTCTAACTTTAAATGATCATAACTCCTTGTACATAATGATCTGGGTGATCTACTATATATCAACAGAAATCTCTGCGAGTCCTCTTTCCAATGAAATTGATTTCATCCAATTTTTCTATCGGAGCAAAAAGTTATGGTCGATCTACTTCAGCCTATCAAAAGCTAATTTTTGGGTCAACTTCAAACGATCATAACTCCTCGTACACAATGATCTGGGTGAGATACTATATATCAATAGAAAGATATGAGAGTCCTTTTTCTAATGAAATTAGTTTCATCTAATTTGGATATCGAAGTAAAACGTTATGGTTGATCTACTTTAGACTATCAAAACAGTCCACCAAAGGACAGATTCAAGAATTATTTGATTTTTAGGGGCCTTTTGGTCATTCCCCGTCACCCAAAATCCGTCGAAACCCTATAGTAAAGCCTATTAGAAGCATTATATGTTATATTTCATCAAATTCCCTGAAAAAGAAAACCCTAAGCTCCTACATCCAACTTCAAGAACCTCCAAAGTTCACCATTAATTCTGCAAATTTATTCAAAATTCCAAGTTCCTAGTTCAAAAACTCCAAGGACCATGATTCAAAGGCACAATTAACATCTCAAAAATGAGTATCGATCTAAGTTCATCATTCAAGTTATCTGGGGGTTTTGAACAAGAACTCTCTTTCGTTCTTGTGACCAAAAGTAATTTTCTTTACAAAGGCATAATTTTTATTTGATTTTATATGAATTTGAAGCATGAACCCATATATTATGATAATTATTATGAAATCTTGATGTTTATGATTTTGAAAGATGAATTTACATGTGTAGAGATATAAAGCATGAATCTTGAACGATATTTATCATGATTTGATATTTGGGTCGTGAATTCTCATTAAAAATTGTGTTTTTTTAGAAAGCGTGTGTTATAAGCACGTTGATGATGAATATTTGAGATATTTTGAATGATTTGACCTTTTAGTCTTAACGGAGTTGTTTTGAACTCGAGTGTGAAAGAAATCCACAACGTGGTTGATTTTGATAGATGGAAAGCATGATGGCTCCCGATGTATATTTATATATTACTGAAATTGTTTTGTTGCAGATTGTCTTTGAAATAATCTGAGCTAAGTCCGGGAGAAATATTTAGCACCGAGTGGGAGGTATAAAGCGACTTTACTTTCCTAGAACTACGTGCCCCCGTAGGAGTGAGCCTAAGGTTGATTTATATAGTGATCACTAGTTTGTGTGGATTTGTTATTGATAGTCCTACTCCGATGGCAAGGATAGGACGGCTCTCCCCAATGTGGGTTGTACGTTGGACTCCATGTAGCTCACATGGTTTATGTCGGTTATAGGATCTCCCAGTGTGTGTGTGTTTCCTTGTGTCTATGGTGAATGGTGAAGTGATTTGCAAGTGGAATTGTGAAAGTTATTCTTTCGAAAGATTTAAATGATATTTATATTATGAGAATTGATATTCTTGATGAACTGAAAGTGATTGAGAAATTATATAGTGACTCACATGTGTTATTGTACTTATTTCATCCTCTCATGATTATGATGATTTTCTTCGGGCTATGTAAGTCTTTCATACATCCTGCATATTTCTTATAAATATTTATGATGATGATGATGATGTTTATACAACTGCATACACCCCCATATACTTGGTTCCTTTCTATGGTACTGACCCACATCTTCGGATGTGGGCTGCATTTTCTTGGAATGTAGGTTCAGGTGCTCAGTTCCAGGTTCGACAGTGATCCTTCAGGCACACTGTTCTACATCCTCTGTTGTGGTGAGTCCCCATGTTCCCAGGACGTGATGTCTGATGTTGGTTTCATGGAATTGTTTACATTTGATAACTGAGTATGAGTCAGTTGGGGCATGTCTCAATGGCTCGCTGGTTTTATTGATTTTCTTAGAGTCTTGCTAGACTAGTATAGATGTTGGGAGTTGACTAATAAGTCGTATTTTGTTATCTTTCTGAAATTCTTTTATTCTTGAATGATGATTACTCTGTTGATATTTGAGGGTTATTTATGGAAACCCCGTTGATTTGTGTTGTACTGAATTAAAATGGATGAAAGGGTTATCTTGGGGCTACTCGTAGCCTCAAGCACCGTGTGATGCTCTGGGACCCATTTTCCAGGGCGTTACAAACTTGGTATCAGAGCAGAGAAGCCAAATTCAATCGAGGAAAGGGGGCTTACTTTTCCTGAGGCTGATTCGTCCTATTAAAATTTAGCTATGTTAATAAAAGAGAAAAAATTTATAGATGAGATGGACGCCTAAGAGATGAGGGAGAACCCCCAATTGCTTAAGGGTCGTACTCTATCCCACTTGGTGGATGAAAACTTCTATTGTTTTAGAATTCTTTCTCCCACACACCTTTTTTGCCCTCTTTCTCCAAGGAGGAAAGAATAATCTAAAAGAAGATATTGACCTAAATTTCCATTAGATTCATTCCTAAGCTTGCTTTGTTGCAGCAAGATAATCACTCTGACAGTGTTGGAGAGAAGAAAAAGTGGTAAAAACCTCTCTTATTCG
The DNA here is from genome assembly GCF_002878395.1 of Capsicum annuum. NCBI lineage: Eukaryota > Viridiplantae > Streptophyta > Magnoliopsida > Solanales > Solanaceae > Capsicum > Capsicum annuum. The sequence continues at coordinate 57,457,748 of NC_061118.1, read as the reverse complement.
ATCACCAAGAAGATGGACGACTCTTTAGTAACCCACGGTGATCTGACCCCTTCGATGCTCTTTTTGTTGTATGCCCCCTTCACTCTTCGGAGATGGAGGAAAGGGTACTCATATTTTAATACACAAAGGGCCTCAGAATGCTAAAAGGTGGGGAAGAGTTGTCAAAATAAAAAAGAGAAATAAGTAAATGACTATAAGTAACCAACGACTCTCTCTTCGTATACAACCTATATCCCCAACACTTAATCAGAATTTGAAATATTATCCAACCCTGACCAATCTTGGTTATTGGTGGGGAGTTCGGTTTGTTAGTTGGTATTTGTTTAGTCATTCAGATAGTGACTGGCATTTTTTTAGCTACGCATCACACACCTCATATAGATCTAGCTTTCAACGGCGTAGAACACATTATGAGAGATATTGAAGGGGGATGGTTGCTCTATTATATGCATGCTAATGGGGCAAGTATGTTATTCATTGTGGTCCACCTTTTTATTAATCGTGGTCTATATCATGCCAGTTATAGTAGTCCTAGGAAATTTTTTAGATGTCTCGGAGTTATAATCTTCTTATTAATAATTGTGACGGATTTTATAGGATATGTACTACCTTCGGGTCTGATGAGCTTTTGGGTAGCTACAGCAATTACAAGTTTAGCTAGCGCCATACCTGTAGTACGAGATACCATAGTGACTTGGCTTTGGGGTGGGTTCTCCATGGACAATACCACCTTAAATTATTTTTTTAGTTTTCATCATTTATTCTTCTTTATTTTAGAAAGTGCCAGTCGTCTTCATATTCTTCTTCACAAGAAGAACTTTTTTTGTCTTGGTTCCAATTCAATACTAAACAAGTCCGAACTAAATGAATACTTGTGTAAGAAATTCCTTGAATCGGTTTGTCATTTCCATAAAGGATATAATTGACAATTCTAAGTTTGCATCAATATGGATCCAATAATCCATTGGGTGTACATTCAGTGATGGATAGAATTGGTTCTTACCCTTATTTTTATGTAAAGGATCTAGTAGGTTGGGTAGCTTTTCCTATTTCTTTCATTTGGATTTTTTATGCTCCTAATGTTTTGGGGCATCCCGACAATTATATACCTACTAAATCGATTTCCACCCTGCCTTATATTGTTATAGAATGGTATTTCCTACCGATCCATGCCATCCTTCGTAGTATACCTGACGAATTAGGAGGTGTAGCCGTAATAGCACCAGCTTTTATATGTCTGTTGGCTTTACCCTTTTTTAAAAGTATGTACGCATGTAGTTCAAATTTTTGCATGATTCACTAAGGAATATTTTGGTCACTTATGGCGGATTTCTTACTACTAGGTTGGATCAAATATCAACCTGTGGAGGCACCCTTTGTTACTAACGGACAAATTTCTGCTTTAGTTTTCTTCTTATTCTTTGCCATAACGCCCATTCTGTAACGAGTTGGAAAAGGAATTCCTAATTCTTACACGGATGAGACTAATCACACCTGATTAGTGAGAAATTCTGACACCAATCATTTACGAGTAAGTATTAACCAAGAATTTACAAGCGGGTCGTGGAATAATGGAAGAGGAATTAGAATAGAAAGAAAGAGATGGATTTCAAATTAGAGTAAGGGCACGCTAAGACTTTCCTTTTTGTGCTTTTGATCTGCTTACTTTTAATAAAGAGAAAAAAAAAGATAGGTGAAAAGTCTTTACAAGAGAAGACAGAGCGAGAGAGAGCACCTTCGCTTACCTGCTTAACTGTACCCTCCTATCGTACCTATATAGCCTTTTCTTCAGTTATACCAGTTTCAGTTTTGCTTCTAACTACCGATGGGAGAAAGTTTTTTTCTTACATCCAGTGCTACATCTAGAGGTCTAGTCCCCTAGGTTATTTTATATCTATAGTCTGAGTCTGAGTTCTATTCAACAAGCCAATTTTGTTAGATCACTTATAGTCCCCGTAGTGTCCAGTAGCTCTCTCTTTTTCTTACCTTAACATTAGGCAAGCTAAAGACATAGGCTTGAAATTCAAGTTAAGGTATATCCATGCTAGATTACTCTCTCTGATATTGCTATTATAGCTCAAACTTATACAAACTTAACTGAAGGTGCGTGCTCAATTAGGGAGAAACCAATAAAAGTACTTTTTCGAAAATAAAGGATTGTTACCCTTTTTTTCCCTTACAGCACCACCCTTGAAGATGAACCAAATTCTTGTTCAACAAGTGACAATCATTTTGGTACCTTACTATATGTTTGGCCTCTATTTACTCTTCTCTTATATCCGTCTATGTTTCTAATGGTAAAGAAAGAAATTCTGACAATAATGGCGATAATGGAAACAAAGTATACGGTAAGGCCTCCCAATCCAAGAACCCAATCAGGAATCTTCATTCCTCTTTTATGATGATGAATTACACTATTGTCCTACATAAGCCTTTGTAAGCAAACAATCGTAAAAAGGAAAAATGGAGAAGTAGTCTAAGTAAAGCTAAGGTAAAAACATAGGAATTCCTGTGTATTCGATCTAGTGCTCTCATTTTCCCCTAAAAGAAGCATGATGGATTATTGTGACTGTGCATTGACTATCATGCACAGAACAAGATAACTGTGAAGATAAAATACGTTATTCCCTTGATCACTGATTTGTTCAATAGATTAGGGAAGGATAAGTTCTTCACGAAGGTAAATTTGTGCAAAGGATATTACCAAGTGTGCATAGCTGAAGAAGATGAGCCCAAGACCACGTGTGAAAGAAGGTATGGAGCATTCGAGTGGCTCGTGATGTCGTTCAGTAAGGCACCAGCCACGTTTTGCACTCTTATGAATAAAATTTTCCAGCCATACCTTGATGAGTTCGTGCTGGTATACTTGGAGGACATAAACATTTATAGTAATACCCTAAAGGAGCACGTGGAAAATCTACGTAAAATCTTCCAACTACTCAATTTTACATCAAGAAAGAGAATTAATCTATTGTTAAGGAGGAGGTAGACTTTTTGGGGCATATCATAAGCCAAATCAAGATGGACGAGTCCAAGGTTTCTGCCATAAGGGAGTGGGAGGTTCCTTCTTCTATGACCGAGTTATGGTAATTTCTGGGGCTCGTGAACTACTATCGTTGGTTTAATTAGAAAGGGGTATTTCTCCATTGTTGCATCCGAAGAAGAACCGTCCTTGGGAGTGAATGGAGAGCTTCCAAAGAGCCCTTGAAGAGTTGAAGGCCGTCTCTATGTACCAAAATGGGGGAACTTATGGCGCACTCTTCTAAAAGGAATGTCATGATACAAAGTAGGATGGTCACCCGGGGCAACAAGGCACGTGAGCACTCTTGGTGTTGGCATATTATTGGCCGTAAATGAGAGAGGAGATTGAAGGCTATGTACAGACTTGTCTTATTTGCAAACAAGACAAAGTGGAGAGCAAGGAGCCTAGTGGACTTTTGGAACCTCTACCAGTGGCAGAGTGACCATGGGATAGTGTCACGGTGGACTTCGTCACAGCACTTTTGTCCGATTCCATAATGGTCATGGTTGATAGATTCTCAAAGTATGCAACCTTCATTCCCGCATCACAAGATTGCAAGGCTGAAGAAGCAGTTTATTTTTTCCTTAAGAACGTGGTAAAGTAATTGGGACTACCACAGACTATCATAAGTAGCCGAGACCCGCACTTCATAGGCCTATTTTGGATGAAGCTTTTTCCACTCTTGGGTTCGGAGTTGTACTTCTCCATGAGTTTTCACCCAATCAGGTAAATGCCATACTTGAGTCTTACTTAAGGCACTTTGTGAGTGGAAACCAGTGGGATTGGGCTAGTCTTATTGATGTGGCATAACTCTCTTATAACTTGCAAAGGAGCAAAGATACGAGGTGTACACCATTTGAGTTAGCAACGGGGAAATAACCACATACTCCCCATACTTTGGTGAGTTCTTACAAGAGTAGAAGTCCCGGAGCATATCGCTTGGCAAAGAATTAGGAAGAATATACTGACACCGCCTGCTCATACTTAGAGAAGGCTGCTTATAAAATAACGAGGTTCGCTGATAAGAAATCAAGGACTTATTGGTAGATCAGCTAGCTCGCTCTCTAGTATTTCATTGATTTTTTCTGCCCCTCACTCTATAAGGCTACGCACCTATCTAGAACGTATAAAGAAAAATAGTGGTAGATCAACTGGATAGCATGGAAAGAATTCAAGCCCAATTATTATATTTAGTGAAAAAAGATCTCCCTCTAACCCTAGTGAACATTCAAATATCTATCCTACATTCATTCGGGAAGGTATTTATAATGGTTTAAAGACCATATCAATGGATCTTTCATCTTTTAAATAAGGTATGTCTTGTCTAAGCAAAATTTGGGAAATGATACGTTTATTTTCATGTCTTCGGGCTCCTTATTTCACCAATCTGTGGAATATATACATGAACCATTTTGGGATTCTAACTAGAACCACCCTTTTTTTAGATCCACCTCATATCAATAACCATCCCCCTGCCACCTATATGTAATTTGTGACCAGTACTTTTGAAGTAGACACCTGAATACCGAGTATAGCTCGTAACAATATATCTTCTGAGGCATACGACAATTCTTACACGGCCTGGGGTTTTAATTTACCTACTAAAATATCACTCGTCTCTACCCAAGATCCCAACATCATAATTCCATTTTTGTCTAAATAGCGAAGTAAATGGGCTTCTAAATGCGGTATTTTATTAGTGACTTTTTTAGGGCCTTGACTTGTCACATGAGTCTGAATTTCATATTTTCATATGTGAAAAGAAGAATAAATATCTTCATATACCAAACGCTAGCAAATAAGTACTGCATCTTCAGAATTGTAACCCTCCCATGGCATATAAGCTACTAATATGTTTTCCCTCAAAGAAAATCTGCCACCAACCGTAGCAGCACCATTCGCTCAAATTTGTACCATTTTAATGCATTTACCCCGAGTAACCTGGAGTTTTTTATGTATACAAGTTTTTTTATTGGAACATTGATATATAACTAATGGAATGCTTAGAATTTATCCATTACCCATAAAAGAATCTTGTCAGTATTTGCATAAATGGTCCTTTCCTCGCGTTCAGCTATAGCAAGAGCCCCCTAATCTAGAGTTATTTGTCATTCAAACCCAGTTCCAACAATGCATTTCTCATAGAGAGAAAACAAACTACGTGACGTTGCATATTAGAACTCATTAAAGCTCAATTTTAATCATTATGTTTGATAAAAGGAATGAGGAAAGCTCCAATAAAAAAATATTGAAAAGGAATAATACTTCGAAGATGAACCTGTTCCCATGCAATAGTCAAGAATTCTTGATGGTATCGAGCTAGAACAACCTATTCTTCCTAAATATCCTGATTTAAGGCTAATGAATTTCTTGCCACTACCATATAGTATTCATCTCTACTTGGTGATAAATAAAGCATCTGTACCCGATTGACCACTCAAAAATTTCATAAAATGGTCTTTCTATAGACCCCCAATAACCAATACTCGCATGAATTGCTAATGATCCAATAAGTCCAACATTGATTCCTTCAGATGTGTCAATTGGGCAAATACATTCGTAGTGACTAGGATGGATATCTCGTATATGAAAACTAGCAGTGTGACCTGTCAGTCCTCTAGGGCCTAAATAACAACATTTTCTCCCATGAACTATTTGTGTTAATGGATTAGTTCGATCCAAAACTTGAGGTAATAAGTGGAAACCAAAAAAAGATTCATAAATAATTGTTAATGGAGTTGAGGCTACCAAATTATGTGGTGTCGATATCAATTTATGCCAAATTGCTACACATATATTCCCCCAAACCATATTTTCTAAATGAACGAGAGCCAATCCAAATTGATCTTGTAAAAGATCTACTAATGAATGAATACATTTATTTTTTAAATGATTCATATTGTCAGGGGCACCCATTCCAAATTTTAGCCCAATCAAATAATTGACGGTTGCCAATATATCTCATAGTAACAAAAATATATTGTTCTGGGGTATATCAAGGTTTAGTCTTTAGTTTACATTTCATCGACGATTCCTTCCTAATTCACATATTTGTTTAAAGAATTTCTTTTGTAATTCATGGTGTAATTAGACAACACCTTGATTCGAACATAGGAGTTACTAAGAGTCAAATTCGAGAAAAAAAGTCGATTGTAAGGGAAATCCTTCAAAAAGTTATGCAAGGACATCCTACATTGCTGAATATAGCACCTACTCTGCATAGATTAGGCATACAGGAATTCCATTCCATTTTAATGGAGGGGCTGTAACGCCCCGAATCTGGTACCCAGAATGCCACACGGTGCACATGACCCCGAAGAACCATTAGATAACCCATGACTGATATTTGTACCTGTACACTGTATAAATGCAGAAATAAAGGATGAAAGGCCATAAGTTTCAAACCAGATAAAACATAACATTTGGAGATATGGTATATCAATACAAAAACAACTGAAATAATTGTCTGAACATGCTAGTCTAAAAGCCTCTAAACTGTCTGAATAAGAAGTTGATGGGACATGTCCCCAACTAACTCCAACTACTGAAATAAACTAAGTAATGACATAATAAAGTAATGATCGTGTCCTCGAAGGATGAGGAGTCACTACTAACTCTGACTGGTAAGACTGGTATACTACTGATGCTCTGGAGCTCGTGCTTCTGAACCTATGATATAAAACACCATAGCGCAAATGCCGCAGTACGATTGAATGTACTGGTCTGCAAGTGAGGTAGGCTGAATACAAGGGTTTATATGTATAAACAATACTATCTGATAGAAAAACATGAACGTAAGGATACATGCATGAATACGTGAACTGTATCTGAGATCAAGACATCACTGATCTGAATATTGATAACATAGGTTTCGTATAACTGTTGTACTATTATCCAAATGACTGTGTCTGACAATCCTATTTTTGATAGAACTAGCTGAGTCCCATACTGAACTGGGTGATTGTATCTGACAGTCTTGAATTTTGTAGAACTATCTAAGTTCTATTACTGAGACTGAGACTGAGACTGAGATTGAGACTGTAACTATGGGAAGTAGTCATTTAACTGACATGCCCCAAATAAAGCAATATAGCTGAGTTGGGGTCCAATCTATAACCCCAATTGGAAGGGTGTCAATACCGCGCCACTGGTAAAGACAAGCTATGAGTGATCCCTCATTTAACAGGTACTCTAAGGAGAACAGTGGGACCCTCATCTAACAGGTTAAGCCACCGTATCAACCCTCATCTAACATGTTAGTGTCTCAACCTACGCTGGCTATGTAGTTCTAGAGCGCAAGGATTGCTTCTAAGAATCACACCCTCTACTCGCAGGTGAGTTCTCATCCTTGAGCTCACTCGGTGCTGAATCCTACTCCCATCTGATTAGACATTAAATTAATTATACTGAACTGACTGGACTGAGTTTACTGAGTTTTTTTAACTGACGAAGTATCACTAAGATCTGATAACTAACTGAGATTACTGAGATTACTGAGATTTCCTGAGTCATGAGATTGACTAAATTCTACTGAACATGACTTAACTGAGAGTATCTTGAAAATATGACACTAGCTCTAGGCACACAGCTAAATTGTTGGGTACAAGTACCCCCAGGACTCAATAGCATAAAACTAACAAGACATGACACTTCTTGACACATGATCATAGTTAATAATTCATAGTACAATCATTGGGGATATTCATGAAATATTTGCATGCCATAAGCTCACACATGAATAGAAGTGCATTTAAACATGTCATAATTTCATAAGCCTGATCTCATGAGCATTACATCAATCCATCATAAAGTATAACAATAATATGGGAGTCATTTGAACTTAAGCGTGAAACATAGGTTCATCATTTTGGTCACAATTGAGTCATAAAGCATGTTTCCTATTCTCTTAGGCATTTTATCAAACACCTTGCATGCATAACTATAAGCTTAGGCTTGGACATTAAATTAATTCATCATGGTTGCATAAATCAACACAATTTAGTAGATTTTAATCCACATGCTAGCATAAATTAATGAAAACACATTTAATGATTCCCCCTTGGGTATCATACATAAAATCAACATGATCGTAAACAATCCACAACATAAACATCACAATTTATAATTTAAAATTGAATTCTTGAGCTTCATGGATGAAAGAAATATATAAATGAACACTTGACATACCTGGGTTGATGATTTCTTAAAGATTTGTGGAGGAAAGCTTGAATTCTTGACTTGGAATTAAGCACCTAGGATTTTTTGTTCTTGGGGATTGATCTTTGAGAGAAACCTTAATTGGATGTTGTGAATGAATGATAAAGTTATGAGCTATTGTCTGGTATAATTAGGGGTTAAAACAGGTTGAAAAAGACCCAAATACCCTTTTAAAAATGGCTTTAAATTTTTGAATGGGATCTGCAATGGCTCGTGTGATGGTCCATCGCTGGCTCGATGGTCCATCATTCTGACCGTCGCACATGGGCCAGAATAGGGACTCACTGCCTTAGTAGCGATGGCTTGGGCGACGGTTCGTCAACCTGTCTGCCGCACCTTAGCCAGAAGATTGACTTACTTACTTAGATTCGACGGTTTAGGGGACGGTCCATCACTAGATCGACGGTCCGTCAACTGTCCTGTAGCACCTGGGCAGTTCTAACAGCTCTCAGTAAAACGTTCATAACTTTTTACTCTGATATCGGATTTGGACAAAATTTGTATCATTGGAAAGCTAATTCAATTTTTCATATGATAAAAATTTTAAATTAGGGAAATTCTATCTAATTTAAATATTAATCATTTAGAAATTCATCACTAACTTTTTTGGAGACTAGATTTGACTCAAAGAAAGTTTTGGGTATTATAGGGATGCGCTATTTGTTTATATCCATTAGTTTGCAAGGGATTTGATGCCCATTTTGATGGAGGTCAAATTGCTATTCATATACCTTTATCCTTGGAGGCTCAAGTAAAGGCCCGTTTACTTATGTTTTCTTATATGAATTTTTTTTCTCTAGCTACTGGGTATCCTATTTTCATACCAACGCAAGATATGCTTATTGGACTCTATATATTAATGAGAGAAAATAATTGAGGTATTTGTGTAAATAGATATAATCCATGTAATCATAGAAACTATCAAAATCAAAAAAAAAGTGACAATAGTTACTATAAGTATACGAAAGAACCCTTTTTTCAAATTCCTATGATGCAATTAGGGATTATCGGCAGAAACGAATCAATTTAGATAGTCCTTTGTGGCTCCGGTAGTGACTAGATCAACGCATTATTGCTTTAAGAGAAACTCCTATCGAAGTTCACTATGAATCTTTAGGTACTTTTTATGAGATTTATGGACACTATCTAATAGTAAGAAGTCTAAAAAAATAAATCCTTTTTATATACATTCAAAAATGATGTCATGCTTGCCTTTGGCACTCCGGAGAAGCAAATCTTGATTGAACCTATATTTGCTCAATGGTTACAATCCACTCAGGGTAAAACTTTATATGGGTTCGATGTACTTTTATCTTCAATGAGTGGCCAAGCATTCAATGCGGGTCGAAGCATCTGGTTGTCGGGCTGGTTAAATGTTGTTAATGAAAATAGTGATTCATTATTCTTAAAATTAGGTCCTGGAGACTTTTTAGTTCATCATGCTATTGCTCTTGGTTTACATACAACTACATTGATCTTAGTAAAAGGTGCTTTAGATACACATGGTTCCAAGTTAATGCCAGATAAAAAGGATTTCGGTTATAGTTTTCCGTACAATGGCCCAGGACAAGGTGGTACTTGTGATATTTTGGCATGGGATGCATTTTATTTGGCAGCTTTTTGGATGTTAAATACTATTGGATAGGTTACTTTTTATTGGCATTGGAAGCACATCACATTATGGCAGGGTAACGTTTCACAGTTTAATGAATCTTTCACATATTTGATAGGCTGGTTAAGGGATTATTTATGGTTAAGCTCTTCACAACTTATCAATAAATATAACCTTTTTGGTATGAATAGTTTGTCGGTTTGGGCATGGATGTTCTTATTTGGACATCTTGTTTGGGCTACTGGATTTGTGTTCTTAATTTCTTGGCATGGATATTGGCAAGAATTGATTGACACTTTAGTATGGGCTCATGAATACACACCTTTGGCCAATTTGATTTGCTGGAGAGATAAAACAGTGGCCCTTTCCATTGTACAAGCAACATTGGTTGGATTAGCTCACTTTTTGTAGGTTATATATTCGCTTATGCAGCTTTCTTGATTTCCTCTACGTCAGACAAATTTGGTTAATTAATGTGTGTATCCGCGATAATCTCATTTCTTTCAACGGAGAGGGGGTCCACCTTCTTCTATTTCTACATCTAGGATTCAACTTTTATCATGGATACTAATAGGAATTCAACCATTATGGCAAAGAAAAGTTTGATTTAGAGAGAGAAGAAGAGGCAAAAATTGGAACAGAATTATCATTCGATTCGTCGATCCTCAAAAAAAGAAATAAGCAAGGTTCCGTCGTTGAGTGAAAAATGGGAAATTTATGGAAAGTTACAATCCCTACCACGGAATAGTGCACCTACATGCCTTCATCGATATTTTTTTTAATCGGAAAGCCAAGATCTAACTATCGAGATTTTGGACTATCTAGACACATACTTCGTGAAATGGTTCATGCATATTTGTTTCCAGGAGAAACAAGATCAAGTTTGTAAGGATTAATGTTTCATTTCTATTTCTATGGTCGATGGTCATAGAAGCCCCTTTACTATTCTATATAAATGGGCTATTCTATTTGTACAGATAGGGTGGAGGGGCGCATTTGATCCTTATTTATCTATTAGTTTTCAGTTCTTATCTTCGGCATGGGGTAGATCAGTTTAGTAGCTCCCAAGGCTCATAACCTTGTGGTAATGGGTTCAAATCCTGTCTCTGCAACATCTTGTTTTTCCAAACTATTTTAGGGTTGACTCTAGTAACTAGTAATTAATTCCCGCCTTTTGCTTTTTGGGGGTAGAAGGCAAAAAAAACGTGGGGGAGGGATAGAATAACTACACTATCACGGTCAACTATACCAAATCCTTAATTTAAGGATATATTTAATGCTATTTATAAAACTAAATAATAAATAGTAAAAAAATTACTTTATCTTCGATCTTGGTCAGATAGCGGGAATCAAACCCGCATTTTCTCCTTGGCAAAGAAAAATTTTACCTTTTGACTATATCCATATTTTTTTGTTCTTGATACACAATATGTACCCACATATATGATATATAACTTGATCTTATTTGTGCAGTGTTGGGACGCATATTCTCTTTGAAACGATTCCAATTACTTTTTTAATTATATTCTTTTTATTCAAGAAGTTTGAACCCCCCCCCCCCCCCAATTTTTGTTTTTTCTTTATTTGATTTGCATTTTTTGGGGGGACTTAGATTCAAATTTAATGTGTCTCACAACCGAGAAAAATTAGGAGGTCATTTTGGTTCAAGAGATGAGACAAATAAGGGTACCCACTAGAAAGACTAATCCAATCCATAAGGATGTACCAAAAAATACAATATTTTTGTTACTTGATCAGCCATCAGAAGAAGCAAATACAACTGGTACGCTAATCAATAAGATTAATGAAGTAGCAATTAATGCAAAAACAGCCAATTGGAAATCAAGAGTTATGTTTTTAATCCTCTAAGCTACCAACAAATGAACTATATAGCATTTGACCCCTCTATCAGCCAAAAAATATTAATTGTCATAAAATATGTCATCGAGGGATTTTACTTTATCATAAATTCATTGATTCTATATGACTTATTACTACTCCCTCTTTGTCACTTTATTCATACATGGAGTGGGGTGGAGATAGGAGAGAAATAAAATTTTATTTTTATTTTACAAATAGGCATGCTAGATCATATATCTATATACGGATAGAATAATCGATTCTTATTTTTTATCTTCACTTTTGCCTGAAAGTGGAGGAATAGCTCATTAATTATAACTAACCACTTCATTAAACATTTTTGAATATAGAATGAGAGAGATATATATGATATAGAATCAAATATAGAACTGTAATAAAAACGATTTCAAATGCCAAAAAGAAATGAAAAATAATATTTACCATTCAAATTGAAAATGAAAATAAAAAGAATATTAACAATATTTGCAATCACTATTTAATGATATTAGTATTAGAATTGTTATTAGAATTGTGATAAATCGAAATTCTAGATCACTATAGTAATCCTTATGCTCTAGAATCTAGAATATTCAATATAATATTAAATAGTTAATAATTCCAATTTCAGTAGTTTAGGAAATCACCATGCATATAAGATTTCTGTGATGTGGGCCCGCTTAGCTCAGAGGTTAGAGCATCGCATTTGTAATGCGATGGTCATCAGTTCGATTCCAATAGCCGGATTTTTTGGTACCATGTACCTTTATCCTTGGAGGCTCAAGTAGAGGCCTGTTTACTTATGTTTTCTCATATGAATCTTTTGTCTCCAACTATTGGGGATCCCATTTTCATACCAACACAAGATATGCTTATTGGACTCTATGTATTTTTGAGTAGAAATCATTAAGGTATTTGTGTAAATAGATATAATCCATGTAATTGCAGAAACTATCAAAATCAAAAAAAAAAGTAACAATAGTTACTATAAGGATTCAAAAGAACGCTTTTTTGAATTCATATGATGCAATTAGGGATTATCGGCATAAACGAATCAATTTAGATAGTCCTTTGTGGCTTCGGTGGTGACCAGATCAACGCATTATTGCTTCAAGAAAAACTCCCATAGAAGTTCACTATGATTCGCTAGGTACTTTTTATGAGATTTATGGATACTATCTAATAGGAAGAGGTCAAAAAAACAAATCTTTTTTATATACATTCGAACCATTGTTGGTCATATTTCTCTTTATCAAGAAATCAAATAAGCTATACATGGGTTTTCTCGGGCCTATTCATATCGTACCTAATGTAATTCTACGATACCGTGGGACTTCGGGGCTCTCTGGTTCAGCTTGGTACATAGTTCTAAAATTTATACGTGAATCAAGATCGATGAAAGAAAGTTTTACAATCACCGACTCAAACCCATTGTCGAATCCTACCTAGCGGAATATAGAGGTACTTATGGCAGAACGGGCAAATATGATCTTTCACAATAAAGAGATAGACGAAACTGCCATGAAATGACTTATTAGTAGATTAAGAGAGCACTTCAAAATGGCATATACATCATATATTCTGGATCAAGTAAAAATTATGGGGTTCCAACAGCTACTGTAACATCAATTTCATTAGGAATTGATGACTTTTTAACAATACTTTCTAAGGGATGCGTCGTTCAAGATGCTGAACAACAAACTTTGATTTTGGAAAAAACACCATCATTCTGGGAATGTACATATGGTAGAAAAATTACGTCAATCCATTGAAATATGGTATGCTACAAGTGAATATTTGCGACAAGAAATGAATCTGAATTTTAGGATGACTGACCTTTAATCTAGTTCATATAATTCCTTTCTCGGGAGCTAGAGGAAATGCATCTCAAGTACATCATTTAGTAGGTATGAGAGGAGTAATGTCGGATCCTCAAGGACAAATGATTGTTTTACCTATTCAAAGAAATTTACGCGAACGACTCTCTTTAATAGAATACATAATTTCTTGCTACGGAGCCTGTAAAGGAGTTGTGGATACTGCTGTACGAACATCAAACATTGGACATCTCACTCACAGACTTGTTGAAGTAGTTCAACATATTATTGTACGTCGAAAGGATTATGGCACCGCCTGGGGTATTTCTATGAGTCCTCGAAATGGGATGATATCGAAAAGGATTTTTAGTCAAACATTAATTGGCCACGTATTAGTAGATGATCTATACATGGGTTCGTGGTGTATTGCCACTAGAAATCAATACATTGGCATTGGACTTGTAAATCAATTCATAACCTTCCAGGCACAACCAATCTCTATTCAAACTTTCTTTACTTGTAGAAGTACATCTTGGATTTGTAAATTATGTTATTGCCAGAGTCCTACTCATGGTGACCTGGTTGAGTTGGGGGAAGTTGTCTTTGATAATAATCAAGTTGAGGTTATTATCAAAGACAGCTTCGCTCTTGGTATTAGTTGGAGTTCCTAAGTTTACATGAATATGCTTTTCATCAATGTCTAGTGTTTTCAAATTAACATAGAATAAGGATAGAATAGTAGCCTGTGTAGCGAGAATGAGATTTTCGTATTATTTTTTATACCAGTCAAGAGTGACCAATGCTTTAGTTAACTCTTTATGTTTAATGACGCCCTTGTGACCCTCTTTAAAGAGATAATAATTCTTTAATCACCGTACTCCTCTGCCTTCCCTGCAAAAAATCTTTCCCGACGGTCGCTCAAGCACTTTCATGCAATAAAAAATCAAAGTGTATCGTATCTCACATCATCCGAATAGGTTTCAAAGCAAGTAGTACGGCGCAATGGAAGAGCCTATTCAGTATCATCTTTGTTTGTGAATATTAATGTGCCATGTCTTCATGTTGTATTATTCCCATTGACTGTGACCAAACTGCATTCCGAGTGTCTTTGTAGAGAAGAGAGAAATCTTCCCCTAAGATAGTCAGGGATAAACCACTCTACAGAACAAAGAACAAGAAAGAAAGTCAAAATCCCCAAAAATAAAAAACAATCAGCCACTGTCACCGACCGGGACTCAGATCGGATACTGGAGTATTATTCTACCACAATGAGATAGGCATCATTGAATCGAAGGCTGGATAGAGAGCATCCCCCCAGTTAAGAGTATTTCTGCCCCACCAACAGCTCTTTCCCAGGTGCTCATGTTACTTAACAAAAAAGCATGAAAATGATGATGTGGAAACCCTTAGTGACTACAATCGTACATTTTTATCTTAAGAAGAACAACCTCTGAATCCAATTTTGTCATTAGGATAGGAGGGAAATCGACAGCACGACAGAGAGTTTTTTCGGCCACCATGGATGATTTGGGGAACCTTTATGTCATCGTTTGCCTCTGAAATCTCGGGTTTTTGAAAATGAATTTATTTTTATTTTCATATAGATCTATGGGTAAACTGATCACCGTGTGAGATTTCTTTTGTCATTTTTTTATACTCAATTTTTACTCTTCATCTTGAAAAGAAGCCTCTCTTAAGTTCAAGAGTTTAGAAAGGCTCTTAGACTTCCTTAGAAGGAGATAAACTAAAATGATCTTATGTATGGGTATCGGTTATTATATAGACTCAATCTAGAGAAAATAGGGCAATGAGTTGTTAGAATGAATGAGGTCACTGCTTAGCTCTATGAAAACTAACCTTAGTGTCTATGTCGCGGGAAGGAAGCCTATTGAATCAGTTTTTAGCAATAGAAGGGGAAGGGGAATATGCCAATAAACTTGTTGTAGGGGAAAAAGTTGGGGATGGCAAGGTTCTTTATCAATGATGCGGTATTACTGCAGTTGTATGGTACTTGTATTTTCTTTCTGCTGTTAACATGCTTTGATGGCATAGAATCAATAGTTGACACGCACAAAACAGAATAGAAAGATGGGTTTTTTGAACGACTCCAGTACTATCTCATCCGCTACTCTATCTTATTGTCCCCCCCCCTTTTCCAAGTATGATTTCTATTTTATAGTATGACACAAGAAAAATCTAAGAGCGATTCCATTGCCAAAGGCAAAAAGGTGGCACCAGTTTGTTCGCCAACTTTTGTACTTTGCACCAGTTGTGACTGTTGACTGTGATAGTGACAGGTGAGCCCAACCTGTTCCCTAAGTGTTGGCACTTAGTCATCACATAATCTTTAGGAAACAGGTCCCAACATACAATTTATCAATCATCAAAACTAAGGACTTAACAAAGTCCTTGGGCTAAGTTTTGCCTCTAAGGCAAGTGTTATAGAATAACTCATCAATCAAGACACAATGTGGTAGTACAACTTTTGCCCATAGGCAGTGCCAGCTCTACCTATTGAAAAATAAGCAACCGTCTTAGGTCCCTAAATTTGAGGGGCCTCATTTTTTTAACAATAATATATTGTAGACTTTTATGAAAAATATTAAATACTATTTTTAGAAAAAATAAAGTTCTTATATACAAGTAAATAATTATTAGAAGAAGGTTGATGTATTTAAAGTATTATGTCTCAAAAAAAATTAAATGGATTAGTTATATTAACGAAAAAATAATTATTAAAAAAATAATTATATTAACTATTTTGCATCTCAAAAAAATTAAAAATATAATCCTTATTTAAAAAAATATCATTTTTTCTTAAAAACTTAAGATCTCCGTAAAATTTTTGCCTTAGGCCATCGACGTGCTTGAGCGGCCCCTGTCCATGGGACAAAACTTGTTGTTTGGAAGAAATCAAAAAAATATATATATATTAAAATTTGAGAAAAACAAAAATGATGACAAAAAATATTAGAAAAATAAATAAAAAGAAAAGAAAGAAGTAGAAGTCGAAAGGAGAAAATAAAAAATACAGATTGACAAAAAAAGTGAATAAAAAAGAAAAAAGCAAAGAAAAATAAAATCTGAGAATAATTTTTAAAAAGAGAGAGAGAAGAAAAAATAAAAACTAAAGAAAAATTTAAAAAAAAAAAGATAGAGAGGAGAAAAGGAAAAAAATAAAGGTTTGAGAAAAACTTCTTCAAAAGAGGGAGAGAGAGAAAATAAAAAATAAAATGAAATAAAAAAGAAAAAAATAGAAGTCAAAAGATAAACAAGTATGTATAGCTATTTAAAAATATTTAAAGTATGAAGGAATAAATAGATATTTGTCTTATACATAAAAAAAAACGAAAGACTAATTTTGTAAAACTTTTTATATAGAAGATAAAAAAGGCAAAATCGCCCGCTATGAATTTACCCCATTTTATGAACCAATCTATCATTAATATAAAATATTATGATCAGTATGGTATGGTATGGTACAATACTATGTTTGGATAGACTGTATCGTTCACTTCTGTTTAATAATAGTTTTTTGTTTGGTTTGATGGTATGGTATGGTACTGTATCGTAATGGATAAATTTACTAAAATACCCCTAATATAATATTAGTGTTCTCACCATTATTTTATAGAACTCGCCTTTCTCTTGTTAGGTGTTTTCATATTCCATAGCGTTCCTGTAACACCCATCCGTTTCAGTGCAAAATTTTAATCAGCAAAAACTACTTCATAAGATTTTTATGCTTGTGTTCTTTGATATTACTACTAGACCATTGCTTGTAAAATCATTTCTAATTCATATTTCACTGAGAATTTATCTCCTTGGAGTTGCTTGATGCTTGAGTATTTCATGGAATGTTGAATGTTTGATATTCAACTTTTTTCTTTTTGGATGAAGGAGTTTTAACAATTTTTAGACTTTTTTCCTGTTACATCTGGAAATAATTCCTAATTCGTTATGTTTTTTTTTTCCGTAGAATTCTTGAAGAAATTGCAAAAATGACGAAGTTGAGATACTAATGTTGAATCTCAAACTTGGGAAATAATTGTGCATAAAAATTATAACATATTAAGGTTGTAAGTAAAATGACGTAAACGGTAAAATAGGAATAGAAAATATTATATGAGGGCATAGTTGAAAAAATAAATAAGAAAACCATGCAAAACCACCAAATTGGTGGCTCTAAAAATTGAGCAATTCCATGGTTCCCAAACCAGGAAAGATTATCATACCATACCATGCCTTTTAAAAAACAATCAAAACAAACATGATTTTCTTGAAAATCATACCATACATACCACAGAAAACCACCATCCAAACAACCTGTTAGGGGAGATTCTGCAGTAGCATTATGACGATGTTTGATTCCCTGGTAAACCTAGAGACACAAAATACTATTGATATACTCAGATCTCCCGAATTACTTAAAAAAAAAAAGAACTTCCAAATAAGAACTGACTGTAATAAAGCTGTTAATAGTTGTGTCAAAGCACTTCCTGATTTTCCCTTCCCATTTTGTTATCTTTTCCTTTTATATTTATTTATAATTACTTCCCCACTTGACATAAATTGCAATGAATGGCCACGAATTCGAGATGGATACTGTTACTATATAAGAAAATAAGCTAATTTATAATAATATTTTTAAAAAATATATTAAGAAGAATTGTCAGCATCACATGCTTATATACTTCATACCAACACAACATTAATCATCACTTTTCTCCCTTCCTTTCACGGTTAGCACTCCAAAGGGTAACACATAAATAGGGTTTTCAGCGCATTAGTTTCTGCGTCAAGTATTTCGATGCTCATCTTCTCTTTCTTTCAAAACTCAAAAATTTTTCTATGTATTTCTCTATTCACAAACCCTGATGGAAAATACCTAGCTTATAGTAGCTTTACTTTCTTCCGACCTTTTTTTAGTTCTTACTAATTAACATAACGAAAACTCATCTTGAAAATGGTCAGTCATTTTTCCCCCTCTAATTATCTATTTGGGTTTTATTGGGGTCAAAGAAAATATTTTTCATGGAAAATATTTTCCTGAAAAATATTTTCCTGAAAAATAAGTTGGTTTTCTACTTACTTTTTCATGTTTGGTTGGTGAGTGAAAAATATTTTTCGAAAAATATTTTATGGTGTTTCGTTGGTGAGTAGAGAATAAATTTTTGAAAAATATTTTCTAGTGTTTGATTGGTGAGTAAAAAAATATTTTTAAGAAAATACTACTAACTTTTAACTAGTATATCAGTGTCTCTAACAACTCAACAATTTGTAAGAAATAATTTAAGCATAACAAATAATATCAATATCGAATACTAAAATACTACAATCACTAAATTTAAGCAACTAAGTATATATTAGCAAATATAGGAGACACTTTTCAACATTTTGTTAGGATAATCTCAAGATACTACAATCAATAGAAATATAACGGAACGACAAGCTTATTCAACCTTGTGAAACATGTTACATCGATGACAAGATAAAATATGCAATTAGCAAAAGTAACATAGGTAAGTCTTCCTCTATGATTATGAAAATAACAATACATTCAATGAACATTGAAAATGAAAAAAATTCGGACTTCACTATTTTTTATTTCAAGCAGTGAAAAATTAAAGTAAAGCACAGTGAAAAATATTTTCGAATAATGTAAATTTTTTAGAAATGTGAATTTTTTGAGTCATGTGAATATGAGTATTGTTGGGGTGGGGATGGGGTCATAAGTCACATTTGTCATTTTCTGAAAAATGACTTTCCTTGGCTCATGAGGAAAGTCATTTTACATCAAATTGAGGAAAATGAGTTGCTGTGGAAAATATTTTCCCAACATTTCATTACAACTAAACAAGAGAAAATCGAAAAACATTTTTCAGAAAATATTTTCCATCATACCAAACACACCCTAAACTAAGGAAAAACCTCATTTGACCCTGTTAAACAATAAAATTTCAAGATCAAAAAATAAATAATGTGAGACAAGAAAAATATTGCAACAATCGATTTTATTGATTTCAATGTGAGTGTTACAATATCTATGAATCTTTTGATTCGCCTTTTCAAATATAAATTCAAGGGCTAATTAAAGCTTGATCTTGAATTTGAACTTGATTTGATAGACTTGAGGGACTTGATCTTGACTTGTGCTTGAATTCAAGGGCTTTTGAGCTTGTTCTTAAATATTGCAGTCTTGATCTAGAATCTTGATGAACTTGATTTGGATGTTTGAGCTTTTAGAGAAATTGTGGCGTTTGATCCACGAGCTTTCTCTTGCTACTTGTTAGAATTTTGGGGTCCCTTTTTTTCTAAATTATGAGACTCCTATTTATAGTTATAGGAAAGGAAGAGTCATGATGAATTTAGACTTCCTTTAACCAATCAGATTTAAGTGATGCGGCGTCGTTTTATGGGCTTTTATTTCATGGGTCTACTGCATCATTTTGACATGTGGCACGGTCTTATTGGCTCCTTCACTTGACTTGGCATGCCACGTCATTTGACACGTAGCGCTTATTTAGGCCTCTAGAATATGACAATATCTTGGGCTTAGTAAAGTGGGCTCATAATTTGTAGCCCAAATTAATGGACTAACCCAATAAATATTGGGTCTTATTTAAATCCATACACATTTGGATTTAAATAATTAATTTAGTTATATTAATCAGCAATATTTATTTGGGACTAATATATTTAAAATTTAATATAATTCGAATTTTGTACGGATTTAAATTTAATAAAATTGCATCGCCCACAAATGCCCCCTACTTCAAGACTTGTCGAGACAATTAATATTTTGGAGACTAGTCTTGAAGTATGATTATTTAAACATGTTTCCTTCGTGCTTCAACAATTTTCCATACATAAGAACACCTCATTCAAAAATGTTAAAGCCGAACCATATTGATGTTGCCTTTCAAAATTTTCTTATTTTTTTTCCATGAATCTCTATACTTAAGACTCGTTGATGAGACATGATATCCAATTCCAAACAGTTTTAGAAGACTTTTTCATTGTTTCACTTAATCAGAAATAAAACTTTTCTGATTTAAGCTTAGATTGGAGAAGGAAACAACCTCCAATTTGACTTTGAATGGGAGAAGGAAACAACCTCCAATTTGACTTTGTATGAGAGAAGGAAACAACCTCCGATTTGAATTTGTATGGAAGAAGAAAATCAACCTCTAATTTGAATTTGTATGGGAGAAGGAAATAACCCCCAATTTGAATTTGTATGGGAAACAAAAACAATCTCCAATTTGAATTTGGAGATGAAAGTTATCCCAATCTGAATTTATATTGGAGAAAGAAACAATCTCCAATTTAAATTTGGAGATGGAAGTTATTCCAATCTGAATTTATATTGGAGAAGAAAATATCCATCCTACAACTCTATAAAAGGAGGTAGTTTTTCCACTTTTTCAATATCAATTTTGGGGTTTTCAAGCTATCAACAATATTGAGGTAATTTCTTTCCCTCCTACTTTTCTCTTATTTTCGTCACTTTTTTTTCAGCACTGCATGTTAGTGGTAAAAAAATTCATATCTAATTGTAGGAATATAAAAATTATGAACCGTTTGATATTCCAGAAATTAGACTTTGAGATATATAACATATCCAAAATTCAGTTTTTAATTCCTTCAATATAAATCTCGATAATTTTTTTGAAGTTAGCCCTGAATTTTATCATGCTGAAAATTTCGGATCTGCGCGTCTTTACTAAAACTTTCATATCTTGAAGTAGGAAGGATGAAATCACAAGCCGCTTGATTCTTTTGAAACTAGACACAAATATATATAGCATATCCAAAATTCATAATTTAGTACAATCAATATATTTTCAGATATTATCCTGAAATCAACATTGAGTTTTGATGTATCAACAATTTCAGATTTACGTGATATCACGAAAAAAATTATATCTCAATGTGAGAGTATCAAAATTATGATCCGCTTGATCCTATAGATGTCTGAAACATGCGTGTATAACATATTCAAAATTTGAATTTTAAAACTTCTTGAATTTTTCTAGATGATTTTTTATTTTGAAGGTGATCTTATATGCTGTCCGGCAGAGAATTTTAGATTTGCATCGCCTCACCAAATGATTTATATCTTGATGTGGAACCATCACCATCAAAGCGAGTTTTGATTGATTAAATCTATATTTTGAGGGATTTATTCTCATCAAGGCATCTTATATCAATCCAAGTTAGTGATATACAACTTTTAAGATTGCAGCGCTCTGATAGGTAACATCCTTTCTATTTGTGTTTTTACTTTCTTTCTTATCCCCCCTCCCTTTTTCTTGCAGGGTTGAAACAAATAGCAATATGAAATAATTGACTTAGGGTGCGAGAGTTTACCTTTACCTCCGTATACTCTAAGATCGACCAATTTTGACTTCAAGACGTTGGACGTCGGCTTAAGGTGTGCGAGGCTTCGTCACCTCAAGACCCGACCAATTTTTTTCTTGAAGACGGTGGACGTCGGCTTAAGGTGTACGAGGATTCATCACCTTAAGAACCTACTAATTTTTTCTTGAAGACGGTAGACGTCGGCTTAAGGTCTGCGAGACACCGTCACCTCAAGACCCGACCAATTTTACTTGAAGACGGTGGACGTCGGCTTAAGATGTGTGAGGCTTCGTCACCTTAAGACCCGACCAATTTTGCTTGAAGATGGTGGACGTCGGCTTAAGGTGTGCGAGGCTTCGTCACCTTAAGACCCGATCAATTTTGCTTGAAGACGGTGGACGTCGGCTTAAGGTGTGCGAGGCTTCGTCACCTCAAGACCCGACCAATTTTTCTTGAAGACGGTATAATTTTGTTTAAGTATGGGCCCTTTCACTGATTCATTTATGCAATGATATTCTCTAAGTATGGACCCTTTCATTGATGCAATTATGCGTTGGTCTTCTTTAAGTATGGGCCCTTTATTGATCAGCTTAAGGTGCAAAAGGACAAATTTTGTCCACCTTAAAGCATGGAAATTTTGATATCCTTTTAAGGATAAACCTGTTAGAGGCCAACTTAAGGTGCAAAGGGATAAATTTTGTCCACCTTAAGGAATGAAAATTTTGATATCCTTTTAAGGATAAACCTGTTAGAGGCCAACATAAGGTGCAAAGGGACAAATTTTGTCCACCTTAAGGCATGGAAGTTTTGATATCCTTTTAAGGATAAACCCATTAGAGGCCAGCTTAAGGTGCAAAGGGACAAATTTTGTCCACCTTAAGGCATGGAAATTTTGATATTCTTTTAAGGATAAACCCGTTAGAGGCCAGCTTAAGGTGCAAAGGGACAAATTTTGTCCACCTTAAGGCATGAACATTTTGAGATCCTCTTAGTTGTAGGCTTGGAAAACTTTGGCATTCCAAATCCCATTGAAGGAACTCTCTTTCTTGTCGACGGGTTGCCCCCATTGAGTCACAGATATTTAGAGTAAGTCCAAAATTTAATTAGAATAGTTTCATACTTGGTATCAATATGGTAGATACTGCAGGAACATATATTTTTTTTACACTCATGCAACTGAACTCAGAATGAAATTCCAAGCGCCTATGTACCTCAGTGAAGAAGATCAAGTCACAACGTAGTTCTGGGTGAGTGTTTTTTTTTGTGTGTCCTAACTTTTGCCTAGGCCGCCTTTTTTGAGGTTTTCAACCTAGCGGACTTTCATCATTTTTTTTAGCTGTACATAGTTTATACTCATGTAGGCCAGGAGTGGACATGCAGTTTATACTCGTGCCTTAAGGAGTGTACATGCAGTTTATACTCGTGCCTTAAGGAGTGTACATACAGTTTATACTCGTGCCTTAAGGAGTGTTATCTTTCTTTAAGGATAGTACTTCTTCAAGAACTTGGCGTTGATGGGGCCAACCCTCACACCATCTGCATCGACAAGCTTGTAAGCCCCATTTGAATAGGCCTCTTGTATGATATACGGTCCATCCCACTTAGAGGTGAATTTGCCTCCAGACTTATGAGAAGTGATAATGGGCCTTCTTACTGCAAGGACTTGATCTCCAACTTTTAAGCACCTTAATCGAACCATTTTATTGAACGAACGAGATAGACGGGCTTGATAACATTTAAGATTTTATTGAGCCTCCAGCCTCTTCTTATCAAGAGCTTCTAACTCCGCAAGACGCAACCTAGTATTTTCTTCATAAGTGATCCCTTCTTGAATGGCCAGTCTCAAAGAAGGTATTTAACGCTCAAGTGGCAGAACTGATTCAACTCCAAAAGCAAGTGAATATGGGGTTGCTTACGTCGGGGTACGGTAAGTTGTCCTATATGCCTACAAAGCTTCTTCCATCCACTCATGCCAGTCTCGTTTGGATTTGGAGACGACTTTCTTCAACAAGTTGCATAAAGTCTTATTGAATGCTTTGGCTAGACCATTGGCGGCAACATGGTACATATAAGACTTGCGATGCTTGAAATCAAAGAGATTACAAATCTTATTCATCAGTTTGTTATCAAACGGCTTGCCATTGTCAGTTATTATATATTGAGGGATTCCAAAGTGGTAGACGATATTTACTCGGATGAAGTTCGCAACATTTTATTTCTTTACTTCCTTAAGAGCAACAGCTTCGGCCCACTTCGAAAAGTAATCTGTTGTGGCCAGGATGTATAAGTGTCCACCAGAAGACTTTGGTAGTGAACTAACAACATCAATTCCCCAAGCATTGAATGGCCAAGACGCTACAATTGGATGTAGTACTTCTTGGGGTTGATGTATGAAGTTTGCATGGCATTGGAAAGTTTTGCATCTTCTAGTATAGTCCAAGTAATCTTTCACCATTGTTGGCCAATAATATCCCATCCTTTTAATGTGAAAATAGAGCTTCGATCCAGACTGATGTGATCCACAAACTCCCGAGTGCGCTTCTTGCAAAGCTTGAATTGTTTTTTCCTTTCCCAAACACCATAACAGTACTACTTCAAATAATCTTCTGTAAAGTGTGTCTTTGTAGTAAAGGAAGAGGTGCACGACGACGAATGTCAGTCTTTCTCCTTGGATCTTATGGAAGTATCCCATAACATAAGTAATCAATGATAGGTTGTTGCCAATCTTATTTTACAGCTTCAGACATGGCAACGAGGTATTCAACCTTATTTTCTACATCCTCATCTGACGGCGGTACTACCCATTCCTGGTGGACAGTAAGTTGGGTTTGATTTGGAAGAGTTAGGGTTGAGGCCAAAGCAGCTAGGGCATCAGCTTACTTATTTTCTCTCCTTGGCACATGTTGGAGGGTTACTCCTTCAAGCCATCCCATCAAATTTTGTGCATATTCATGATATAGTCTTAACTCAGGCTTCCAGACTTCATAACTTCCCAACAGTTGCTTTATCACCAATTGGGAGTCACCAAAAACTTGTAATTATAGTTGTTTCATGTCAACAGCCATCTCTAATTTGAGTATGAGCACTTGATACTCAACACCATTATTGGAGCAACGATTCGTCAAGGTAAAATAGTAGGGGATGACCTCTTCTTGTGTAGTGACAAACACTACGCCAGCACCAGCCCCATCTCGATGTACAGCACCATCAAAGTACATATTCCATGGGGATCTAACTTCAACAGCCATTGCATCTTCATCAGAGAGTTCATCGGTCAACTCTCAATCATCAAGTATTGGGTGATCTACCAAGAAGTCGGCCAATGCTTGTCCTTTTACAGCTTTTTGGGTAACGTACATAATCTCAAACTGTTGAAATTGAAGGTACCACCTTGCAAGTCGATCACTTAAGACTGATTTTAACATAACAAACTTGATGGGATTTGCCCTAGACACGAGACAGATAACATGAGCTTGGAAGTAGTGTTTCATCTTTTGGATAGAGAAAGCAAATGCCAAACATAACTTTTCAATTAGAAAATACTTCAGCTCATTTGGTGTCATCATTCTACTCAGATAATAAAGTGAGTTTTCTTTGCCTTCACTATTTTCTTGACCTAGTAGTGCTCCAACTGACCTCTCTTGTGACGTGATGTAGAGTATCAATGGTTTTCCAGGTATGGATGCCTCAAGAACTGGTGGATTCATTAAGTATGATTTGATACTCTCAAAGGCATTACTACAAGCTTGGTCTCATTCGAAGGGAGTGTCTTTCTTCATGAGATGACTAAATGGTTAACATTTTCCAGCCAGGTTTAAGATGAACCTTCTTAAATATGCTAGCCTTCCTTAAAGGCTTTTTAACGCATGAATATTTTAAGGCTCAAGCATCTTCAAAATTGCATCGACCTTTTTTTGATCAATTTCAATTCCTCGGTGTCGTACAATGAAGCCAAAAAACTTTCCAGAAGTAACTCCAAAGGCCTACTTCAATGGATTCATCCTAAGTTGATATCTTTGAAGTAACTCGAATACCATTCTTAGGTCTTTTAAGTGGTTGTCTTTCTTTCTTGACTTCACTACTAGATCATCCATATAGCATTCAATATTTTTATAGAGTAGGCCATCAAAGATGTTCTGCATAGCCCTTTGATAAGTGGCACCAGCGTTCTTCAAACCAAAAGTCATCACCTTATAGCAATAAATACCTTTGGGCGTATGAAATACAGTGAGTTCTTCATCCTTTGGCGCCAAACGGATTTGATTGTAGCCGTATGAACCATCCATGAAGGACACTGCCTCATAACCAGTGGTGGCATCAATCATCAACTCTGGTATAGGGATTGGAAAGTCATTCTTAGGGCAAGCATTGTTGAGATCCCGAAATTCAACACAAACTCGAGTTTGTCCATTCTTCTTCTGTACTGGAACAATACTTAAAATCCATGTGGGATATTTGACTTCACGAATAAACCCCACTTCAGTGAGTTTGTTAACTTCATTTTTAATTAATGGAACCAACTCAGGCCTAAAGTGCCTTTGAGCTTGCTTAACAGGACGAGCACCATTCTTGACCCCCAACTGATGGACTGCTACTTTTGAATCTAAGTCAGGCATTTCCTTATAGCTCCAAGCGAATAAATCCATATATTCTTTGAGTATGTTCATATAAGCAACTTTCTCCTCTACTTCTAGAAACGCACACAGGTAAGTTGGTCTGGGATCTTCATCGGTTCCAAGATTAACTTCCTTCAAAGGATTTATTGTGGCCTTTAATCCTTATTCAAGTTGCGATGGAGCATCTCCAACATCTTTCTTCTCTTGAGGATCATCGTCATTGATGGATATATGATAACACCTAAAGACATCTTCTATCTCTTCATCAACCTTTATTTGAGACAAGACATCTTTCTTATTTTGAGTCGTAACATGATATGAGGAGCCAACACTCTCTTAATCTTCTTCGTGTTTCTTGGTATAAACCACAATATGCACCTTTGCTTTTAACACCTCATTGCATGAAACTACCAATTCCGTCTGTCGCTTCATTATAAAAGGAATCAAACTTTGGAAATCTACCTAGATTTTAAATGAAGAGTGCAACATCGTGCTTTGATGACTTCTTTAACGTTTGTTGTTTTTCCTCTTATTTATAGGACCCAACCTTTCGAACACAGAAATTTTTGCGGTTGATTCTCCAAGTTGATCAAATACGGTGGGTGATTTATTAGCGGCAGTGGATTCTTCTTCCACGGTGATGTAATTACTGACTGCCCTTCTTATGGAGATACGAATTAGAGGTGGCTGTACGTATCCTAGTCCTTCAAGTGCTTGCCTGGTATTACCCTCGGATGGAATATTGCCCAACCTTGATGACTCATTAGTATTGTATCCAGCGCCTTTACAAATAGCTTGTATGCATTTATATCAAAGCCCTCTTTTGTATACTTCGTAGGGAGTGCCATATCTGGTGGCGAATTTTGAGCCACAGACTCCCCAAGTGGCCTTGAGGATGGATTTATTGCGTCAATCTTCCTGATAGGTAAAGTTAGCCCCTTTAGCGTATTATCTTGGGCATCAGGTGAGTGATCTTCCTCTTTCTTTACCTTTGGTACATAGTGAAAAATAGAAGCTGCCTTCTTTTTCGTAGGAGCGACATTTTTTTATTTGAAGTGAAGAAGGGCTTCTTGTTGGTGAATTTTTTGAAAGTCACCGCGACCTTCTTAGATACAAGATTGTCACACTTGGTCTTGGTGACATCTTCAATCCTTTTCTCATCTACAATATGATTCTTTAAGTAGAATTTTGCATCGGCAAAATGCGACTCAGCTTCAGTGAATGGCTTGTCATCGGCGACTATCGTTCTTTCTACTCTGTTTTCGAGGTACTTCAAGTATTGATAGTAAAAGGAAGAGATAATTTTGTTCCCGTGCACCCAAGGCCTACCAAGCAATACATTGTATGAAGTTTTGGCATCGATCACATGCATCAATGGGTTTGATTGAAAATCATCCATACTAATTTCCAAATTGATAGATCCCATGGCCCTTTGTCCCCTTTGGTTGAAGCCTTAGATCAGTATACGGATTTTATCTAGTTCGCTAGTAGCGATGCCAAGCTCCTTCATCGTACGGATAGGCAGGATATTGACTCCAGATCCTTCATCTATCAAAATTCTATTGATCTTCTTTCCTATAATTTGACCCACCATGTATAAGGGATGGTTATGTAGGGACTGACCAAGCAGAAGATCGTTATTTATGAATGTGATTTTTGTATCACACATATGTGTCTCTTAGCCAAGAATTTCAGCCAATCTTTCAGAAGATGAAAAAACTTCCATGGGTAGATTCTCAGCCTTTGCCCCCTCTTTGGCGGTATTAAAACAAGAAGCCTCAAGGTTGACTTGGGCAGTTTTGTTACAGAACCAACTCGGTAAGAATTCTTCTAAAGTTACCGGACGCCGAGGTTTTTGATGGTGAAGCTCTGTCACCCTTGTCTTTTTTGGAAGTTTAACCAACTTCAATTTCCTTAGTTTCTTCACCACTCTCCTTCTGGTTGGCTGCTCGTACGTCTCCTTTTGCAGACTCATCTTCTTGCGTCTACGTCTAGTCACTAGAGTCCAACCTTCATTATTGTCTTTGTCAACCGAAGACCTGTCAGGCTCTAATATCTCCTCATTATTCTCTTTGACACAAATTTTAATTGGGTCGATCGAGCCAAAAGTGATAGAGATTTGATGAGAACTGGCTATCTCATCGTCGAAGAAGATTTTCTTCTCTTTTTTTAGTTGCATAACTTTATCTTTAAAGACAAAGCATTTCTCAAGAGGGTGACTTATGAGCCTATGATATTTGTAATAATTAGGGTCATTGGTCTTTTCGGCTTTGTTGGGACGTTTTATCTCTGGGAGTTCGATGAGCTTATGCTGAAGGAGTTCATCGAAAATCTGAGCAACATCAGAATCAAGGAAGGGATATTCTTTTTCTTGCATTTCCTTTAACGTTTTTTGATTTGGATGTGCTCCAGAAGTCGTCTTTACACTTTGCTTCTTGCTCACCTTGTGGTGACTTTCACAGGAGACACATCAACATTCATGGATTCTTTGTTATCATTTTTGGGGACAAACTTACCCCATCTCTTGGGTTCTTGCTTATCCTTTCCCCTTCAAGGGTCATGGATAGGCGCTCCTTCCTTTCCAGCAGAATACATGCTCAACTCCATGTCGTGAGCATGAGTAGCTAACTATTCAAAGAATTTTGGCTTAATGTCTTGCAAGATGTAAAGAAGCCCCCAGTGCAATCCTTGGATGCACATCTCTATCGCAGAAGCTTCGCTGAGCCTATCTTTACAGTTTTGGCTAGCATTTCTCCACCGATTGATGAAGTCAATGACTGGTTCGTCCTTTCTTTTTCGAGTATTTGCGAGCTCTACCATGCTCACTGTATGCCTTGTACTATAAAAGTGATTCAGGAACTCATGTTCCAATTGCTCCCAACTATCGATGGAGTTAGGCTCGAGATATGTATACCAATCAAAGGCATTTTCCTTTAGGGAACAAACAAACTGTTTAACAAGATAGTCACAGTAAGTTCCAGCATTATTACATGTCTCAACAAAGTGTGTGGCATGCTGTTTTGGGTTACCTTTGCCCTCAAATTGTTGAAATTTGGGGGGTTGATAGCCGGTAGGTATTTTGAGTCTGTCTATCCTCGCAGTGTAGGGCTTAGCATATGTGAGGAAGGACTTGGTAACAACATCATACTTGTCTTTGAGTGTTCCTTCAATAAATTCCCTCAATTACCCAATCGGGATCATTCCCTCAACAGAAACTTGTACCTCTTTAGTCGATGGTGTTTGTTTCACAGAATTTTATATCTCATGAACCTCTGGAGCTTTTCCTGGTGCATGGCTAGATTCTCCGTCTATCAAGCCTTCTATTCTATCCACTATCTTATCAATTCTTGCCTCTTGATTCTAAACATAGTTGGTCAGGCCTTCAATTACCTTTGTCAGATTCGCAAGCTGCTCCTCCATAGACAAGGCATCAGTTACCAATGATCACCGGAGATGTTGGAGAGTAACACGGATTATCACATAAGTTGATTTTTGAAGTTCTTAGCTTATCTGGTGTAAGTAGAGATGACACATTTGTTGAACGATCATCGCTTTTGGCTCCAAAGTATTTAGAACCGGAATGCTCAAGTAGAGCTAGAGTCTTTTTCAGCGATTCGGCCACACTGTTTTCTCCTTCTGAAGCACTTGCATTGGACTTTGTTTCTTTCGAGGTTGAAGATCTAAAAACTGGAGCTGGAGCGGATGACACTGGATGTGTTTGTTGTCCTAGCAAGCCTGCCTTGCTTCTTGTGACAGCTCCCAGGCTTCCTAAAGTAACACCAAGGATGCTTTCTACTTCAGCAGAGAACTTTGAATCTGCAGCCTTGGAAGCAGTTGATGGAGAATTGACTTTCTTGGAAGTTATTTCATTGTTTTTAAACTTTGAAGTATGAAAAGTTGAGATGAGAGATAGAGATCGTCCCACTGGACGTGCCAAAATTTGTTGGACAATAAAATTTCAAGACCGAAAAATAAATAATTTGAGACAAGAAATTTACTACAACAATCGATTTTATTGATTTCAATGCGAGTATTACAAGCTCTATGAATTATCTGATTCGCCTTTTCAAATATAAATTCAAGGGCTAATTAAAGCTTGATCTTGAATTTGAACTTGATTTGATGGACTTGAGGGACTTGATCTTGACTTGTGCTTGAATTCACGGGCTTTTGAGCTTGTTCTTGAATATTGCAGTCTTGATCTTGAATCTTGATGAACTTGATTTGGATGCTTGAGCTTTTAGAGAAATTGTGGCGTTTGATCCACGAGCTTTCTCTTGCTACTTGTTAGAATTTTGGGGTCCCTTTTTTTCTGAATTATGAGACCTCTATTTATAGTTGTAGGAAAGGAAGAGTCATGATGAATATGGATTTTCTTTAACCAATCAGATTTAAGTGATGTGGCACCTTTTTATGGGCTTTTATTTCATGGGTCTGCTGCATCATTTTGACA
Source organism: Capsicum annuum (assembly GCF_002878395.1). Lineage (NCBI taxonomy): Eukaryota > Viridiplantae > Streptophyta > Magnoliopsida > Solanales > Solanaceae > Capsicum > Capsicum annuum. Next base: position 57,426,790 of record NC_061118.1, on the reverse strand, counting down.
TGTGACACGGTCCTATTGGCTCCTTCACTTGACTTGGCATGCCACGTTATTTTACATGTGGCGCTTATTTAGGCCCCTAGAGTATAACAATATCTTGGGCTTAGTAAAGTGGGCTCATAATTTGTAGTCCAAATTAATGGACTAACCCAATAAATATTGGGCTTTATTTAAATCCATACACATTTGGACTTAAATAATTAATTCAATTATATTAATCCGTAATATTTATTTGGGATTAATATATTTTGAATTTAATATAATTCAAATTTTGTACGGATTTAAATTTAATAAAATTGCATCGCCCACAGACCCGTTAGGCTATGAAATTCAAAAACACATTCATTTGGTATTTTAACAATTAAAAATAGAATTGGAGTTGTGTTTAGCCATAGTATCTTAGTAATGGAATACTTTTGAAGTTAGAAAATATAAAATGTATAAATATTTTTTAAAAAAGAAATAGATTTTATGAAAATTGGGTTATTTTATTAAATAAAAAATTTAACCTTTTTTGAAAGAAAAAATTAAAATGTGCAAAAGGTGAATTCAAAAATAGTGAAAACACCTCTTGAGGTATTTTTTTAAAAAAATTTAAATATTGTAAAGACATATTTCAAAATATTTATGACCAACTGTATTCTAAAATATTGTTAATAATATTTATGGTTAAACGCCTTAATTTATTTGACACCTTTTGTCTAATAAATTCAAAAAAGAACATAAAATTCTTTATTTTCCCCCTTTTTAATTTGTTTGAGTTATTTTGATTTGATACGAATTTTAAGAAAGTAAAGAAGATTTTTGAATTTTATAATCTTAAATAAAAGATATGTTACATGTACCAAAATATTTTTTAATCATACGGTCTTAAAGATGTCTTGTGAAAAATTAAAGCTGAAGTGTTTCTAAAAAAAAAATAACAGTCATCCTTTTTTAAAGGAACTAATAAAATAAAAATAGTTCAAACAAATTGAATCCACACGAGTAATATTTAGTACTATTTAAACTTCTTATTTTACTCCTAATTAGATAATTCATAATGACACAAATATTGATAATGAATTTTACACCATAAAAATTTTTTTTTGCAAACTTTAAACTTCATGTCTGAGTTAAACCCAATCATGTTTCGCTAAATAGTCCAATCTCTTTTAGGGTGCACAGAAGGAAAATGAAGGCAAAAAACTATATGATTCATGTATTCTGAACAACAAAGTGGATATCTAGGGTTCAGGTTCTATATATTGATAGTATCACTACTATAAATTTACTTGTTCATTAAAATTTTCCTCTGAATAATATTGGCGATTATTTTCACTGATATTTTGCTTTACTCAGTGAAAAAAAGAAAAAAAAATTGTGTGTTGACACAAAAATTATTTTCACTGATATTTTGATTTACTCAGTGAAAAAAAGAAAAAGAATTGTGTCTTGACACAAAAATTGTTTTAACTTTTCAAGTAGTAACAAAGACAAACAAATTAAAATGGAAGAATAGATTATAATGTATATAACCTAAATTCAAATGCACACCTAGTCAAGAACAAATTTATGAACTTGTAATCTGTCCTAGATGAGAGTTACGTATAGCATTAGCTTAAGAGTTAACATCACTCATTTAAAAGAGCAAAAATGAAAGAGGAAGATCAGATAGGTCAGTAGACCAACATTGACAAGGCATGCATTTATGAGACTTAATTCTTCCCTTCCTAACACTGTACAGTTAGATTTTATTGAACAAGAAGAAGAGGAGAGAAAGTTACACAAAGGAAATGGAGAATGAAAAGTCTTTTTAGCCCCTCTACAGAAAAATTGAAGAAAAGGCTTAAAAAAAAAAAAAAAAAAAAAAAAAAAATTATACAACCAACAAAGCAAAGAGGGAAAAAAAAAAAAAAATTGACAGTCCACACAAATTCGAAGGGTTCCACTTCCACCACACACGAATGTAGCACTTAAATTAGTAATTCCACAACAAAGATGGCTCAAAACAGGTCGAAATTATTCCCCCATCCTCAGGATATAACCAGCCTGTTTCCATAGTTGAACAATCAGCAAATACAAAATCGTTCTTCAATTCGTCACCGAAAAAACTTGTCCCTAGTCTCGGCAACTCAATAATTTGTGTCAATTCCTCAGATGTTGCCAGGTCTATTGCGGATACCAACGATGATAAAGATGAAGAAGGTGACACATTTGACGATGGTGGAGTTGAAGTAGTGGTTGTAGAAGAATTATTGGGCGAAGTAATATTATTATTGTTATTGTTATCAAACTTGTCCATTGCTGCTGCTTTAGCTGCTGCTACTTGAATGTCACGTGGACTGAGTGTTACTGGTCTAGGAAGTGAAGCAGCTAGTTCAGGAAAGTTGAGAATAGCTGAATTACCTTTTATGCTTAACGCTGCCACATCATGAGCTCTAGCTGCCATTTCTGGATTTGGGAAAGTACCAAGCCAAATACGCGATTTCTTACGCGGCTCGCGGATTTCTGACACCCATTTTCCCCAATTCCTCATTCGGACTCCTCGAAATACCGGATGCTTGCTACTGTCGCGATTTCTCTTTATCTTCTTATTGCTAATTTCCGACTCGTCTTTATTATCTTGTGCTCCTCCTGCTGAATTCATCATTACATGTACATATATATTTACACAAGAACAACTAAAGGAGTAAGAAAAAAAATATATTATATTATTAAGAAGAAGCTAGCAAGAAAGTTGAGGATCAGTTGAATGAATATCAGTGAAATGTAGAAAGCAAAAGGATGCATCCAAGAATACAACTTTTCTTCTTTTTTCTAATACGTCCCGAAAATAATAGTCACCCACAACACTTATAAGGGAAGGAAGAAAAGGGGTTGAGGGGTAGCAGGGGTGGTAGGGTGAGGTGTTGTAGGAAAGAGGGACCCATAGAAGAAATGGGTCATACCCTGATAAACCCCTGTGGTACGACAGGGTCCCCTTCACCAGTAGGAAGCAACCAACCATTATATTGAATTGAATTGAATATGTTACTCCTAACTTGTTTGTGAATGTAGGAAATATAGCTTTTATGGATTTCACATTTCACCTATGTTTCACTGTTCATTTATCCCTCTCCCCCCTTTATCATCTATATCATCCACCACATTTGTCCATTCCACATGTGCCCTTAACAGTCATGTCTGATTAATGCACATATACTTATTTTATTCAGTGTCACAGTAACTAGCTATTCTTGCTATATAAAGTCTCACTCATCATATATTTTATTCCGTATAAACTCATTTACAACTATATATATATATATATATAAAACAAATAACTATACTCTTCGTCTTGTGATTCACTTTGACATTATCAAAAACAGAAGTTTTTTCCATCACAAAGAAGTGGGAAATTTGTATATAAAACATGATTTTCTCACTCATTCACACCGAACAAGTTCACTGGAAAAACACATGGTGCGAAACAAATTCTCATTGAAATACTAAGAAGCTTTCTAATTTTTTTTGTGTAAAAATATTAAGTATTATTTTTTCTTTTCTTTTTTATCAATTCAATCAAAATATTTGTGGGAACAGCGGTAGAACATTTTTCAGTGGGAAAATAGTAGTTTCGTGTTACTAGGCACGATATAAAAGCTTTTTGTAACTTATGGTCCGAAATAAACTATAAATATATTTATGTGCATAAAACCATCTTATTAGAAAAATGAATAGTAAGTTTAAAATTAAATTACTTTAAATATAGAAAGATGTCTTCTTTAAACAATTACAGTGAAAAGTGCATCACAAAATTGAGATACAGAGAGTGATACTAATAAAACTAAAAAATACTAAAAGTTGTTTAGGTTTCCTAATTGCATTTAATCTCTGAGGGGTTATTTGATTTGAAAAGAGTTATTTTGAGATAATTAATTTCTGAATTACTTTTTCTAAAATTAGTTATCCTAGCATATATATATATATATATGGAATAACTTATTCCATCACTTTAATGTGAATGGTGGGATAAATAATCTTGATACTAACTAATACCTCTAATCAAACATGATTAAAAATAATACTTCATTTTATTTCGAAACTATTTATCCTTTATACCTCACACTAAATGATCCTAAGGGGTCGTTTGGTTGGGAATGTAGTTATACTGAGATTAGTTATATTAGGATAAGTTATACTAAGATTATTTTTTTATTGAGTGTTTGGTTTGTTGTATTCAAAGTAATATGCATAGTATAATTTCTAAGAATAAATTAATTGATTACCAAAATACCCTCCATCTTATTTAACTTTTATATATATATATATATATATATATATATATATATATATATATATATTCAAGCTTTAAATATTTATTCTTAAAAATAAAACTTTTATCTTATTTAGCTTAATTTTTTTGTGTGTATGCATTTCCATAATTATATCGTGTGTATTTTAAAAATAAAACTTTCATCTTATTTAACTTTAATTTTTTTGCGTGTGTCTTTCCATGATTATGCCGTGTGTGTTTAAATTTAGTTTGAAATAAAACTTTCAACTTAAGTTTGTTAAAGTAAAAGAGGATTTGTTGTTTATGTTACTTCATTTAAACACATATCACTCATATAATATAGAATATTAAAATTCATTTAATTGATATATACAATATCAATTTTTAAGTGATTAAAAAACTATTTAATTTAAAATATGTAATTCAACAATGGAGTCGGCATTTTTATTATTTTGTAGAGAAATTAAAATATATAAATAAACATAATAATTATTCAAATAAATTTAACATATCATATATTCATAAATAAAATATTTCTTAAATGTGTATGAATCTCTAATATTTCATGTTAAATTACCTATTTTGTTCTAAATTTCATGACATATTGATAATCTCATTTTTTGTTAAAAAAATTCAGCATCAAAAAATGTGAAAAATAATCACTCTCATTTTTCATTATTTCGTATCACTAATATTTGGAGAGTCAAATTATATATTTTTTTAAAAATAATTTTTAAATATTTTTAGCTAAATATAAAATATTTTTTTATTTAATAATTAAGCATGTATTAAGTTAGAAAGGGAATGCCAACATACTTTAATAACTTGTCCATGATTTTATAAAAACACCTTATATTTTATATAAGAAAAATAAAGTAATATATATATATATATACTAGTTTAGGTGTACGTGCCTCGCGCGTGTACCTCAATTTATTGGGTTTAAATATTACACTAAATAGGATATTTGTTTAAATAATAAAGATAAATACAATAATTAAATTCAACATCTTTTGAAGAATTTATTTAATTAAACCTAACCTTTATCAAAAAATTTGTTAGGCCGATCGACATTTATATTTTGATTAAACTTAATCTTTACCAAAAATTCTTGTTAACTATCCTACACATAATGATGTTTAATTAATTAAAATGAATTACCTTTAAATTGACGAATGGATTGTTCAACTTCTCTAGCATGTTCTTCACCATGCAAATCTAGCTTAAGCACAACAGTGATGATGGTCTTCATTTGAAATTTGAGAATTCTTCGAGGTTAAATTATTAGAAGAAATTAATTGAAAAGTTTGTATAGAAACAATAATACGATAAAGAGGTCAATATATAAAAATTTCTATGGAGTATTTTTCTATCGTATTTTAGGAGTATTTTTTTAATTGATCAGTACAAAGAAAAATATTAATTGATTCTCTTTCCATATATTTTAGGAGTCCCGTATATTTTAGGAGTCTATTTAATAAATAATAATTAAATAATAAATTGAAGAAAATAGTGAAAAGACAGTTTTGTCTAAAGAAGGGTCTTTTAATGAAGGGCAAAAAATTCAAATCACTTTTCGAAAGGTTTCATACTTTTAATATGTTATATAGATATAGATATAGATATAGATATAGATATAGATATAGATGTGGAGTATTTCTTTTTCCATATATGTGGAGTATTTCCGCGAATAGGCTAAATAGGAGGAAAAATAACTCTTACCTGCGTACTTTTTCCATATATGTGGAGTATTTCTTTTTCCATTTATGTGGAGTATTTTCATGAATTTTGGGAAAATTTTGGACAAAATTGCGTGTTTCATAGGGCAAATAGGAGGAAAAATATATTTTTCAGCGACAAATAATTATTTACAGAAATTATTATAGGAGAAAAAAGGTGACGATGTTGTCTATTATAGAGTTTTTTAATGAAGGGTAAGAAATTTAATTCATTTTTTTTAAAGGTTTTCACACTTTTAATATTAGGCTAAATAGGAGAAAAAATAACTCTTACCTGCATACTTTTTTCATGAGTATTTCTTTTTCCATATATGTGGAGTATTTCCACGAATTTTGGGAAAATTTTGGACAAAATTGTGTGTTTCACAGGGCAAATAGGAGGAAAAATATATTTTTCAGCTAAAAATAATTATTTAGAGAAATTATTATATGAAAAAAAAGGTGAAAAAACGATTTTGTCTATTATAGAGTCTTTTAATGAAGGGTAAAAAATTCAATTCACTTTTCTAAGGGTCTTCACACTATTAATATATTATAGATATAAATTATAGATTATAGATATAGATATAAATATATATAAAGCGATAATCTAAGAATTTGAAGGGCAGTTGTGTCCTTTTCTAATTTCATTCCAAGGATAAATAATGATAGGATTGTTATCCCACCAAATGGGTGGAAAACTTATCCCGGTACTATTTATTAGTCCCGCGATAAGTTATTCCTAATATTGTCAACCAAACATGCATTGAAAATTTTATTTGGGGATTATTATTTTATCCCGAGATTATTTGTTTTTGTACCTTAAACCAAACGGCCCTAAAGGACTAAGTATCATGTAAGAAAAGCATATGGCCGGCCAAGATAATGTCTTTTACTAATAAAATTAATTAACAGAATTGTTCTTTCGTTTTCTTTACCAATAATTGCAAGGTAATGTCTTCACTAAAAACAGAAGTTTAATAGTTTCAGAGGGTGTTCGTACATTTTCTCATTTTTTATGCTTTATTTTGTTTAGTTACACTACAAATAACTATAACCGCTGTTTCTGTACTTTTTTTGTGTTACAAAACAAGTATTCCGTTTAGCTCAGAATTAAATAGAAAATAGTGAATTGGATTATTATATTTTCAATGCACAGCAGTTCTTGTCGACATTGCAAAATGGGAAAAGTCAACAAGTTGATCAATTCTTTACATTTAATAGACTGTTTTTAGAAGACAAATTTGTCCTGTTTGTAGTGGGAGAAAAAAGTCGATCGATCTCAAGATCACAAACTAGTGAAAGTAGCTTTACAGGATTGAATACATCTCATATATTTTTTTGGTAACTAATGAGTGTACTCAGTCCGTTTTAATTTGTTCTTCATTTTTTGACTTAACACGAATTTAAAAAATAAGGAAGACATTTATATCTTGTAATTTTAAATTAAAGATATGTAAAATATATCAAGATATTATTTACTCTTGCGATCTTAAACATGTCAAATAAAAAGTTGAAATTTAAAAATTGCCGAAAAAGATTAAAAAATATTCTTTTTTTAAATGAATTGAAAAGAAAAGTAAAACAAATAAATTAAAATAAATAAAGCAATAATTACGAAGGAAAACACTAGTAAGATCAAGAAACTAACACAGCTTGCTTTGGTCTCTTAACAAATATCATCAAAGCTGGAGCTCTGACATATCCCCTAAGCTGGAACAAAGAAATAATGCATGAATATTCTAATGCATGTTAGCGCTCTAAGATTACATACAGTGGCACAGTCAACATCTTAACTAAGAGAATTCAAAATCAAAAAATATAAATAAAAGAATTAGTCGAAGGGAATTCAACGTCTGTTATATATAATAAAAAATAATTTTAAACTTGTATAAATAATATAATTTTTTATCAAAAAATATTCGGATGAACTCCCTCACAATTAGCTAGCTCCGCCTCTGTCTATAGGTTACCTCCTTTGTCAAGTTATGCACGGTCACGAACCAAAATCTCAGGGTCGCGATGGTATCTACTCCAAACTCCAATGATAGGTAAGCCCGCTCAACTAAACAAGAAATGAATAAAAAGCGAAAAGGAAAGGTAAATCATTTACTCATAGTCAGTATTTTAAAAAAGCGAAGGTGTGAGGCAAGACATTTAAATTAGCATGGAATGAGGTGTGAACCTCGAGGCGATGAGGTGTAAGCCTAATGAATCTTTCAATTTTTAATTTATAATATACAAAATAGTGTTATAAAGTAAAAATTGTAATCAATTAAAATATAATTAAACAAACTCATATAATTAAAACATAATTAAACAAACTCATAAAAAATAAAAATTCTAATATTATTCTACAAATATATATATAAAGAAATCCTATAATTGCTAATATGGTATGCATCAACTCTAACACTTGGTACTTTCATATAATAAAAGAATTAAATTTTTGTAAAAGATATTGGTATCATAATTAAATATCAAGGACGAGGACGAGCAAATATTTAAGTTTAGGGATATTGTAAAAGAACTGCTATAATTGTTTTGTGTTCTTTGCTCGAGGATGAGCATATATTCACTTGTGGGGATATTTGATGAGATATATTTATTAGTATATCTTTATATATATAGGAAGTATTTTAAATAAATATAAATAAATATATTCTATTCTCGCATATTTTCTAATAAATCTTGCATGAGGAACAAATTATAAAAAAAGAAAGAAAGAAGATATAAGTCAATCAAGGAAGATACATCCGCTACAAGTTCATCAAAGACTACACAAGGAAAGAGAAAGAATTTAAAATAACAAAATTCTCACCAAGGTTCTTGAATTTCTCATCAAAGTTTCATGATATTTGTCATGTCAAAATATTATCAAGCAAAATATCATTAAAATTGCATGATAAATTATCACGTCAATTTTTAATCAAGATCTCATGATATATTGATATTATCTTGTAAAGTAATTCATCAAGGCCTTCATATAAATTTTTCTAGAAATAGGCTTGAAGGAAAGACACAATATACGCCATTAGTCTTGTTTTCTTTTTCTTTTTTTCTTTTTCTTTTAGTAGGACAACATTTTCTTAGTAGTTTTATCTTGTCTCCATAATGGAGTAATTTCTTTCGATTGGGATGGTTGATAAAACTCAAGATATATAGATTTATAATACTATTTTAGTTTTAATACATGCTTTGTCTGCACGTTTTACTTACATCTTCATATTGTACCGAAATAATAACTTTATCTAATTATTATTTTCACATGTATCTATTCTATCTCTAAGTTATTTTTATATTGATTTTGTAATTGTCACGGAGCAAAATTAATATATAATAATGAATGAGTAAAATAGTAGATGGAGAGTAAATTTTAGTAATATATTATTCAAATCTTTAATTTTGCTTCTTTTAGTGCTAATTCTCACAGATGAAATAACTCAAACAAGTTTATTGATTTGATGATCTCTATCTTATTTCTTTTAGTCTTAATTTTCACGGAGGAATTAACTCAAATAAGTTTATTGATTTAAGAGATCTTTATCTTATTCCTTTCAGGTCTAGTTCTCATGGAGGGATTGACTCAAATCATTGATGTAAAGACCAATCGCAAGATATCTTTACACCTTTTAACACAACTCAGGCAAGAAACTATTTGATTCAATTGTCACTAGTCTTAAATTATTTAATTGGCATAACCTCACGGAATGTTAATTAATTATTTCTTTCTTAGCGAGTTAAATATAATTGTATTAGCAATAAACAATTATTCTTTAGACAAAATATATGTGAAAACTGAAATTTTGTTATAAAAATATTTTCAAGTGAATTCAACGATTTTCATATTTTTTAAATAAAAAATTTTAAAAAGTAATCTATATAATTTCAATTTTACCGTTCATCAGTTTGATTCTCTCAAATAGTAATAAAGACAATACATAATTGTAGCCTAGATGGTTTCAATCTCTGTGAGACGATATCTTAAATTATAATAGAATTTGACAGAGTACGGGGAAGAAAATCCTATACATATTTGCCTCGTTAAATATTTGACGCCGTTATCGGAGATTGATAAACATCCACTTCAAATTATTTATCTTATTACTACTTTGAATTTTTTTTTTCTTACTATATCTTCGAGTACTTTGTATTCTAATACTTGGCAAGTTACAAAAAACAAGACTTGGAGATATCATATCATATTATACTAGATTATATTAGATTAATTTTAGAGAAAATAGTCAAAAAGTTCCCCAGCCTATTACTCAATTACCAACTACACACCTATACTTTGTGGGGGTCCTATTACCCCTCTGAATTGTTTAAAATTAAAATTATTACACCCTTAATGACTTACGTGGGAAAAAGAATGTATTTCACTCTCTTTGAGAGAGTGAGTCATCAGAAAATATTAGAATTTTATTTTTAATATTTCTTTTCAATATTTATATATATTATTTTAATTATCATTATATTTTTTTTATTATTAATTTCTTTCTTCTTTTATCACCATGCCCAAATTATTCTCTCCACCACCATTCCACCAATGCCATTATCATAATCACCATCATCTCCACCAAGTCTACCGTTTATCCATTTCTTCATCTTCCTTCATTTTTCACCCCATATAAATTATTAACCTTCTCACTTTTATTATTGTCCAATTCACTCAAATTTTACCTAAATTTCAAGAATTAAGAATCAAACATTAAAAAATCAAGAATCATTAAGACAATATTGTACTGCTAATACCATGTTATCTTTTTTGACACTTCAATATAAGTCGATCCTCTAATTCAAATTATTTATCTCATCTCATCTACCACCATCCCATTACCCCCGACTATGCCGCAAACGCCATTGATGTTTTATGTTCAAATTCATCACTAGAAGAATCTTCTTAATCACATTTTTCAGAAATTTAATTCGTTTTTTCATTTTCAGCTATTAGCCGCAAACTCCATTAATTTTTTTGTTCAGATTCATCTCAAAGAGAAGATTCTTAATCACATTTATTAGAAATTTGACCCACTTTTATATTTTTAGCTATTATAGAATTTTTGATATTGTTTTAACGATGAAAAAATGATAGGATGTGATGAAAAGAAGAAGAATGAAGAAAAAAGTAAACAAAAATAATTTTAAATAAAAAATACACTTATTTATCTGAGATTGGTGTGTGTATATCACAACCCGCTCCAAATCTGGGTGTAATGATTCGGGGGAGGGAAGGGGAATCGATTTCACTTTAAAATAGTCTGAGGGGTTAATAGTATCCCCGCAAAATATAGGTGTGTAATTGATAATTGGATAATAGAGTTGGGGGAAGGGGGGAGGGGGCTTTTGATCGTTTTCTCCTAATTTTATATTTTTTTTATTTTCAAATATTTTGTTTTGTAACGTCTAATTAGTGCTAGAAAGCAAGATTAAAAAAATTAATTATGAGCGAATTCACTTTATGCACTTTAAATAATATGAACTTCAACCAATCAAGTAAAGATATTATTAAGTTGCTAGAAAAATATTGTCAAAAAATATCATTTGTGGCTATTGTGATGTCGATCACCAAAGCTTTGAATGTCAAACAAGTAACACGTTCTTTTATGCGGATTATGAAAGAATAAATGATCTTGAATGATCAATTGATAAAATTAATGAAAGTTTCATTACTAGTGAATATTGTGGAGGAAATCATCTTGGTCATGAATGTCAAATCAGTGTTCATATTTTTTTTTATTCTTCTTATGAACAATCTTATATTGTTTCTAATTCTTTCGGGTACATTGATTCTAGTGAATATGATTGCAATTGAAAATGCAATTAATACTCATAAGAGAATCAAAATATTGAAAGTGAACCATCTCAAAAGGAAAGTGTGAACTTGAAGGAAACTATGCTTACTTTCATAAAAATTATTGATGAAAAGTATACCCAAATTCATCAAATCATAAATAATCTAATAATGCAATTAAATGAATTAACAAGTATGGTAATCTCCTATAAAGATGGTGAACTTTTAGATGAAACTATGTGTGTAAGGATGGAACAATTGACAAAATGAAAGTGTCTTGTGAAAAAGAATCTATCGTTCATAATGAAAAAATTGATCTAATGAAGTAGGTTGACAATACAAATTCGGTTGAATTCAACTTAATACATAATAAATGCATATTTGATTTTTCGTTAACCTAAAAATTAAATAATTTTGAGGAAATTGAGAATGAAGAGGTCACAAGCACAAAAACAATATTATTTAACCATTATTCTTCAATTTCTATTCATAATTATAATTCTGTGGATTTTGTTATTGGAGATTTTTAGAAAAGTACAAAAAATGATCCTCGTGAAAAATATAAAATGGAGTTAAGAATCATTATACATGATTATTTGCCCTCTCGAGACAGGTCTAACACAAAAGCTAATGATGAAAAAAAAGAAAATACATTATAATGATATTGACCGAGTGAGATTCGAGAGAAACCTCAAGAATCAAAAATAAAATTTTAATTCAAATTTGAGGCGGGGGGAAGGGGGCGGAGTTCACAAGCTCCCGCAAGAAAAAAATGTCTATATATAATTATATTTCAGTATGTATTA
>NC_061118.1:57349643-57414117 GCF_002878395.1 Capsicum annuum | reverse complement strand
TATAACATAACTTTTTTATACGCTTTCATGAATTTCGTTATTTATCATGATCATGATATTTTGAACTGAACACTTTTTAGGATATTTAAAAATAAATGAGTCGGCTAAAATTTAATTTTCTTTAGAATAAATTTTCGAGAAACAAATTTCATTGAGTATCATTCGTGAGTTGTATGAATATGTTTTCAAATTCATATTTGTTTATTGGTGATTGAAATTATTATATTTACTAATCTCAAGTTTATTGTATTGCCAGGTTATATTGCTCAATTCTCATGCTTATTCGAAATTTAGAACTTGCCTTGAATGTGATTCGAGATAAAATACTAAGTAAATTTTTAGTTGAGAAATGAAAGTAGGTCTTCCATGTTAGGCCATGACCGAAATCAACCTATCTAAATTATGTTTATCACTAGTCAACCCCCTTGAGCCTAAATGAATTATCACTTATTTTTTTCGATAAATCAAAATTTAACTTGAGCCTAATATTTATTATCAACCTATTTATAAACTCTCTTTCTTTCTTTCTATACAAAGTTTAAATTCAAAAATAATGTGGGAAATAGTCATATTAAATAATAATGATTGTTGTTGAGCACATTAATATTTTAAAGATATTGTCATCCAAAAGAAGAGGTTACAAAGAGAATTATTGACAACAACATCTTGAAAAATAAATAAGAGATAAAAAAAACGATAAAAATGAAAAGAAAAATTATAGAGGTTGATTTGTTTAGAAAAAAGGAAAGCAATAATGTTAAATGCTAAAGTATTGTGGTGTTTATGAAGGACTTGAGTCACTTTTATTCATATATGTCCTATTCATTCATAAACCGGCATTAAAACTTTGTAAAAGTCATACATGATCTCAACTCAAAGACTCCTATATTAGTAGAGAACCACATGATAGGCAAACTTATGACAATTTCGAGTAATTTGAGTACTTCTTTGTTGAGAGTGACAGGATTTTCTACCTATCTCGTACTTTTTCGTTAAGAGTGAGAGAATTTTCTATCTATCCCTTTCTTTTGATTTATATTGATATACTGTGTGATTTGTGGACATCTCTCGTGAGACACATTGAAAATAAGAAAATATTGTAATTGATTCTCAATAGGTGAATATGAGTGTGGTTAAAACTATTTGAACTCGTGATGCAGTCTTAGTAAAAAGAAATTTCTTAAAGTTTTTTATAATTTCACTTGAAATTCTAGCTGTTATTTTGTTTTATGTCCTTGATCGAGGACGAGCAAATATTCAAGCGTGAAAACATTTGATGAGACATATTTATTAGTATATTTTTATATATTAATTATCAAGTAAAATAAATAAATATGAATAAATATATCCTATTCTCGCATTTTTAATCTTGCAGGAAGAAAAAATTATTTAAAAAAAAAAAAGAAAAGAAGATATAAATCAAGCAAGGGAGATACATCCACTACAAGTTCATCAAAGAATACACAAGGACAAGAAATATAAAATAATAAAATTCTCACTAAGGTCTTTAAATTTCTCATCAAAGTTTCACGATATTTGTCATGCCAAAATATCATCATGATTACATGATAAATTATCATATCAATTTCTCATCATGCTCTCATGATATATTGATATTATCTTATAAAGTTTCATCAAGTTCTTCACATAAATTTTTCTGTAATCAAAAGAGTTGGAAGTTAAAACTAAAGTAAACGTAACAATGCGGTAAATTAAAGGTCTTGGGCGATCAATGGAGAGAAATCCAGGGTTAAGGCTCTGTGAACAATCATACTATGCTATAGAATTTCATTGGTTATGTTACTTTTCTAGGTTGTCGATTCACGGGTTTGAGATTATGATTATGGTCATTCGAGCATCTAATGACCTATCTAACTTAGACCCACAACTACATCATTGAGCAGGGATATGAGAACTAAGTAAAATTTATTCATATTTCATCCAGTAAGTGCAACAAATAGGTCACATAGGTATATTTCTATCCTAAATGAAAATTATAACTTCATTCTGTAGAAGATTACAATCCTATTCTATTTACCCCACGTTCTATCCTCTTATTCCTCCTTTCGGCTCACAAGATGACAATGAATGTATTCTAAGGGTTGAAAATTCTTAAAATAGTAATAAAAAGGATAAATAAACAACCAAATATGCTAAATAATCAATACCAAATTAATTCCTAGCAAGAGTAATTATGTTCTTGGCCTTAACCCTAAAAAAGGGTGTTTAGTCTCTCATGGACATAACCGTAATTGAAATGATAGAATACATGTTAAAATTCATAAATAAACCAAAGTAATGAAACAAAATTCCTAATTGAAATGTTCTCCAGCCTCCTTCAAAGTTTCAAGGTCGTCCAAGGTGTGTAACAAAATGTTTAAGGGTCCTATTTATAGGAGGACACAAGTTGCCGATTTTGACATAGCAGCGTGCCACGCCCATATCGTGGTGCCTAGGGCCCTTGGAACTCCCTTATCAAGGTGAGATACTGGAATTGAATTTCTAGGATACCCCCAAGTCCGTTAAAAATCCTAAATTAGTGTCTAAGGTCTGTGGACGCCAATGACTCCAAAACATTCATTTTTTGATCAAATCTTGTCTCATGTGTTTGTCCATCATTTTCAAGCTTTGTGGTGTTGTTTTCACTTAATTTTCAGCTTGTGTATCATCCATATATCATAATTATAAACTCAAAAAACATCATATAACATCAAACATTGCTTACTAGAGCTCAAAATGACATACAATTCAAGACGATGAACTAGAAACTTAAACTAAGAATACTAGTTTTGTCCTTTTTAACTTATTGTTTTGTCACTTGGCTTGTTTAATTGAACCTTAAACACTATAAAAAAGTTATTATACACATAATTATACAATAATAACCTTAGTAACTCATTACGCACACTAGAATTCATCAAGATCAACTGGAATAACAAATAGCTCAAGATAGTAACACTAGTTTTCTCGTCTAAACTCTAAGTGACAAAATTGATTTCAAATTTGTTTGAAAGACACCATAAACATTTTAATCAAGTATTTTAAAACACATATTCTCAATTATAAAAATATTTACTCAATAATCACAAGAGAAGTCCTCAAAACAAAACTAAATAAGCCCAAATAACAATACTAAGGTGCATAAATCCACCTCAAATCATCACCCCACACTTAAATCTTTGTTCGTCCTCGAGCAAATATTTAAGCATCATAATCAAAGGAGAATCCACACTTTTACTACAAGAAAGACACTCAAGCTAGTATTACAATGACTACACAGAATGCAAGTCCTTAAACTAAGCATGTTATACATAATTGAAAGCTCAAGAACACTACTCCAAAACATCCTGGCCTCAAGAATTGACTCACCAAGTTGGAAAACTCATACATATTTCTCAATCAAAGATATCATACAAATCACCCAACTATCATCAAACATGTGCCCTCACCATAAGAGAGTTATCCATGCTCACTCACATAGATGCAGTTTATCATAAAATTACAAGAATCAAATTACGCTCTCTCATAAAGAATCCACTAGTTACACATGATGAACCATAGGCTTGCCCTTAGTGTAGTACTCCGCTAATATCATAATGTTAAGGCTCAAGATCAAATAGGTCTTTATGGATTGTAATGTAAGCTAAGGGATGAGTAGGAACTATTCTAGCCAATAATAGTGACTATCTTCCCTAAGCTCTTTACTACATCATACTTTTCATTCAATCCACTTCTAACAACCAACTTTTACCACTTTTATCTACACACATCTTTTGTCTTACCCCATTTCATTGAGCTTACTTACATACAATATGGAAGGAGGTATTGTCTATTAATTCATGATTCAATTTTTAGCATAAATTTCTTTCACTTTCAACCACAACACATAAATTGTACACACCAATAACTATTACTTTGGGGCTTCAATTTCACATTTCTCCTTCCTATTTTTTTACACTCCTTAACTCATTAAATTTTCACTAAAGCGCTTAGGATCTTTGGATCAAATCGATGACAATCAAATAAAGGAGTTAGGCTACATATGAGGCTACCAAAGAATAAGCTAAAGGTGCAACGGGGCTAACTAAAATTATGCAAAAAGGTAGGTAAAGTAGGGTATGGAACAAGGCTATCAAAAAATTGCCTATATTATCTCCTAAATCCACACTCTTTATTTCACTTTGTACACACACCAGGCAAGTTCTAGACATCACATGCAAAGGAATAAAACAAAATTCTCACATCACACATGGCACATGTCAAGTCAAGTAGGATCATCATAGACTCTCAACCAAACGATAACAAGAATTCAACATTAAGCCAACAACATACAAGAGTCATATTCATGAACCTAGAAGTCTTAAAAGTAGTAATTCACATCACCAACATGCTTTTTACATACAAAACCAACTTGCATCATACAATCACATGTAGCACCAATAAGAACATCTCACTTATCCTACAAGAAATTTTAAATTTACTCTTAAAAAGAAAAAAGCTATTGGGTTCAAGGGGCACTCCATGGAAAAGAACAATCACGGTGTGGGTGAAGTGTGCACCTACTAGGCTGACCCAAACAACTAAAACTAAACAACAGAATCTCTTTTGTAATTTTTTTAAATTTACCCAAAATCTAGGAAAACAACTAAAACTTAAGACCCTACAGCGTCACTTCACCCAAAACTATGGGAATTTCCGCACTCCACATGTTAAAAATCTACTTTGTCCCTATAGTATACTAAAAAGTGGAGATATAAATACTTCCTGAGGCTTCTAGACCTAGCTAGTAGCATCTTTATATATCAAGAGGGTGTGGGATCCCACACTTCGTCTTCGCCATGCTCATTAGCTCCGGTCTTCGGTACTCAAACTTCCCATCAACCTATGACTCAATAAAACAAAAAATATGCAAAGTAACAACTAAAAATACTAAAAAGTAAATACCTACCTTAACTTGAGTTGCCTACCAAACAACACCTGATTTAGTGTCGCGGCAACATCACTACTCATCTATTTTCCTTTATTCTCCCCTCTTACTTGGAGGCCATCTTCTTATTTATTTCTGACCTCTTGAGTGTGAACTCTCAAGGTCAACAACCTCTTCAAAAATAGCCTTTTCAGGCTCATTAATTATCATTCCCTTGGGCATAGGTATTGGTGTCTTGGGTAGCTCAATAAGAAAGTCCTAAGAGGTCTTTGGTGGATCGAGCTCCACCCTCCACACTCATCCATTTCCATCACTGTAATCATACATAAAATTCTAATGGGATAGTGTGTTGAGTGGTTTGTAAAACTTAAATACCACCTCTTCATCATCCAACCTCATTGTGAGCGTACCCTCTTTCACATCTATTAATGCTCCTTCGGTCGCCAAAAATGGATGTCCCAAGATAATCGACTGTAACACCCAATATTTTTATACTAGAACTCTAGCAGTTGTTCTCACGCAAACAAGCCCTAATACAAATAATTTACATGCGGAAATAAGTTTCATGATAATTATCCTAGTGTGTGAAGTATATAGTAGGTGAAGAACATTCATAGAAATCACTTAGAGCCAAGTTGAGCTAAGAACCTTAAATTCGTCCAAAGTTTGGTGTCCAATTCTGTAAGGGATGATTTTCAAAGTGTATAACTTTTGATGTTTGAAAGATTTTTTATCTCAATACACACCAAATTGTAGATAATTGAATTAGATTTCCAACGATACCAATTTCTCCTTAATTCGATATTCGAAAAAAAAGTTATGCCCATTTTTGTGAGAGGCGATAAGGGTGGGCGACGGGCAATGCGCCGCCCAACCAAACTTGGGAGATGGGAAATAAGACGCAAATCCTATCTTGGGTGATTGACTTGGTATCTCCTAAGTCATTGCTAAGCGCCAAAAACACTCCTTTTTGACTTACATGAAGGGTGTTGAAGTCATTTCACACCCTAAATCATCCCTAATCACTCCAAATCATTATAAGAGATTTTTAAATGCATTATTTACGATCCCTAAGCCCCAAATTAGTCAAGTTATGATACAAATCCCTCTTCCATTCCCAAGAAAAAAGATTCAAGTGCTTTTCACAAGATATCAAGGAATTTAAGCTTAAAGGTCTAATCTTTTAACAATTTCATCGTCATTAAGGTATGTGGAATTTATGAACAAGGATACCCTTTCATATTTGTGCCCAAAGTATGATCTTTATTTAATATTTCATATTTTACAAATTAGGGTTCATACCCAATTATCATTGTTTGAAGATTATGATGTTACAAGTGATTTAAATGTTGAATTACATGTCTATTTTCACATATTTATGCGTATTATATGATTTTACAAATTTTAAATTAAGTTTTTAAGCATGATATTATGAGTTTTATTTCATTACTTCAGATATTGTTGAAGTATTTCAAAAAGTATATTGAGCATGATGCTTTACTATGAACTTACATGAGTTTAAAGCATGGGTTTTACGCCCTAAGTTTAAGTATTGATATTTCAAGAAGATTATGATTTTTTTAGCCCCTTTTATGAGTTGTTTACCAATATTTAAGAAAGAAAATTGATCTTTTGATCCTAAGCTAAGACAAGAAATCCACATTATTTATACAGTTTGAGATTTAAAGAAAGAGAAGCATAATTGATTTTAATTACAAACCCTTGTGCTGTTTTAAGATGGATTTCCTAAAGTTCTGAATGATAAGTATGGGAGTAGTATTTAACACTGAGTTGGGTATGATTCCAAAGTTCTCCTTCCCCAGAACTATGTCCCATCGTAGGTTTATGATTTGCCCATAGTGGGCTAAGATAGTGATACTGAAGTTAAGGTTCTATTCTGATGGGAAGGGTAGAACAGCTCTCCCCGACATGGGTAAGAAGTTGGACTCCATGACATCTCACATAGTTTATGTTGGTTAGAAGTGCCTCCCAAATCCGTAATTCCTAAGACAGAATGACAGAATAGATTTTAGAAAGTAAGTGTAAAGGCTCACAAATTTACTCAAATATTGTCTTACATAAGATTTCAGTTATCAGATTTTAGCTTTTAGTTTTCATATGATAAAGGTGAGTCCTTTTTAAACTTAGCCAACATGATTTGAAATCATAATAAGACTACAGCTTTTTTTAGAACTAAGTGTGGTGGATCACACAAATTTTCTTTTACGCTTTATTTCTCTAGAATTATGATTTGTTAGTTTTGATTATTCAAGACAAGGTAATCACTCACATTTAGCATGCAGTGTTGAAATTTTATTTGAATTATTGAATTATTATTTTACTTATGCATTCACCCCCATATGTTCAATACATTTCAAAAGTACTAATCCACTTATATGTCTATGTGCTAAATTGTCTCATAATGTAGGTACAAGTTGTAGCGCACTCATTATATTCAGACAACGTGCAGTTTTCAGCCAGTAGGTGATGAGTCCTTTTGATTCAAGGGATCGAGTCAGTCATATAGTTTTAGTAGTATTTTATTTTTCTTTATTCATTCGTATTGATTTGGGATAGTTGAGGGTCATGTCCTGGCTACCTATAGTCAATATTAATAAAGGCTTTCTAGACAGATAGTAAAGTTGATGTATTTGATTTTAGTTTTATTTTGTATAAGCAGAGTTGTATTCATTTTTTTATAGTTTTGATTTGAAGATATTAAGTAAAATCATATTTTATGCTTACTTATTTCAGACTTATATATTTTATCCAATTGCTTATGAGTTATGCCAGTAAAAAGAGCTTGGGATCACTTGTGGTCTTAAGCACCATGTGACGGCTAGGGGTAGTCTTGGGATGTTACAAACTCTATATCAAATCACAGAGTTCAAGTGTCCTAGGGTGTCTGTGAAGCCGTGTCTAGGAGAGTCTTGCGGAATGGTACAGAGACGTCTATACTTTTCTTCGAGAGGCTACAAAGCATTTAAGAAAAGTTTCCTTTCTTTTATACTCTAGATCGTGCTTTAAAGTTGTTCCTTTAGGAACTTTTATCGATTCATGTGTTAATCCATACTTCTCCATCTATGCTATATTCTTGAGATAACATAATTAGCAAGTTCCAATTCCTCCTAAGATGATGCTCTCAGATTTAGTATCATTAACTTCAGAAGTAACACAAGGGGCTTAAGAGGAGCTTGCTAGTGTGTTATAAGTTCCTCAAGTTGAAAGTTTTTTCCTCATCCCCATGAGTCCTTCAGTTAAGACAGAGTAAGATATATATTCAGATTCTTCATTAACCCTTCAATACAAATTTTGCTCATAAGAGGAGATAGTATGAACCTAGATTGTTAAATAGAGTTTGCGTTCAAGAGATTTTAAAAACCTAGAGTGTTATGAGTTATAAGTAGTAGAACCTTCTTATAGTTGGAAGTATGGGTTTAGAAGTGTAGAGGCAAGAAAGGTGGTTGGGGCGATTGATTGAATGTATATAGCTGAACTTTTGCATACGATTGAGTTTAGTGAAGTGATATGTCTTTGTGTGTCAGATTAGTGGAAGGTAGAGAAGGAGTTATTGATGGTATTTATTGTGTTATAAAAGTATAGGATATTCATGAAGTATTTGGTGGTTGAGTATGGTTAATATAGGCTTCCCCAAATGGCAATGAAAAGAAATTATTGATGCTTTAAGAGATATGGATATAATTTAGGTGTATAGATGAGTAAATAGTCGTAATGTATAGAAGGAGGATATACTAGAAGATTTTAATAAGTTACACCATATGATTATGACCGATTATTATTGTCATGAAGTTCTAGTGGACTAGTGTTTCTTGATATTTTATTTTATAGTTTCCAAGTGAGAATAGTATGTGAGGTTGGGTTGTTAATCATGCCTAGATCTAGACACTAAGTTGGAAGAGTGAATGACTATTAAGGTAGAAATAATAACTGCTTGGTTAGTGATGCTAGTTATATGAAGGTGATCTAGTAGGCTTAAACAGTGCATGTAAGAATTTAAGTTTGTTGATTTCAAATTTAGCATGATGTTGTAGGTATGATGTAGAGGTGTGCCCAAGGTGTTATGGGGCTGCATTATTTTCGAAGTTTATTAAGTATTGTACATGGTTAATAGTACCCTTGAGTTTGTTAAGTGGAAAAAGGTTAGTATATAGTACATGGTGTTTTTAATAGCTAAGTTGAGGAGTTTTAGATAGATGGTGTTGAGTCTTTTAAGTATGATTTTGATTCTTGCGATTTGGAGAAAAATATAAGTATAGAAGTGTGATCTTAGTAGGCTATGATTTTGTGTTTAGTAAGGTAGATATGTTTGCTAATGAGATTGTAATTCTTTGATGATGATTATTGAAGCTAGAAAGTTAAGAATAGTATATATCAAGGGGGTGTTCAGAAAACAAGTAAGTATAGTTTGTTAAAAGGTTGGGAATATCCATGTTAAGTGTTATAATCTAAGCTTGAATCTTTGAAGATTGAGCTTATAGAAAGTAGAGTTGAAGAACTAGATGGTGTGAACTCATGGTATGGTGATACTCTCGAAGATTCTAAGTTAGTAAGTGTTCAAGTTTTTTGAGATGACTATTAGGGCCATAGAAAGATAGAGTTATATCTTAGAATAAAGTATTAGCAGTGGGTTTTACACTTTCAAGTGTAGTCTTTCAGGGTAAGTTTTTTATTTATGTGTATTATTATACCCCAAACTCTAGAGTAAAGTGATTATGGTTTAGATTAGAGTTCAGTAAAGGGTTCCACAGACATAGAATGATGGCTTTAATCTGAGGAGGGGATGATACTAGTGATAAATAGTTGCTGATATGGGTTTTTTCTTGATGAGGAAATATTGTTGCGTGCTTGCTAAATGTTTTTTTATATGAGGCTATAAGTGTGAAGTAAGATTAAGACTAAGCTTTTGGTATGTGTCATGGTTAGTTGAGATTTTGTATGTGTCTTCTTAAGAATAATGCAAGAAAGTAGTTAATGATAGAAGTTTAGAGATTATGAGGAAGATATTTTTATGGGTATTTACCTAGAAGTTCTTATGTGGTTAAAACGATAGGCTTGAATATAATATTGGTATATAAGTAGATGGGTGTGTTGTGTGCTAAATATTTCCTAGTAAGAGGTTGAATTTGGTTATCAAAGTGATAAGAAGAATTATCTTAAAAAGGAGAAGTTGTGAAAATGCTTGGGGTATTGAATTCATGGTTCAGACTAGTGTTATAATGTAATGTGTAGTACGTGGTGATTCAAGTTAGGCTTGAACATGGTGAGAGAATTTAGTTCAGATCAAACATTAGTATATGAAGTTATATGAACCCGGGTGTGCATGGTTGTAAGACCCCACAAAAATCCTCGTCGTCTAAGCCCTTTAAAGCATGCCAAGTGAGGTCTCACACTTAGAAAATTTTAGCAAAGTGCTTGGACTTAGTCATTTCCAAAGCCTTCGAACTTTGGATATTTTATTTACGACCTTCCCGACCTTGGAAAGTTGATTTTTAAGTTGGTTCATGATCAGAGAAATCCATAGTACATCTCGGGTGAGTTTCAGGTTTTTTGAACTAGCATAAGGGTGAGATTGGACGTTCAAAACAGTGATGACTTGCGATAAGCCCGCGACATGAGATTTATTCCCATTTCTGGAAGTCGCGACAACGAGATTTATTCCCATTTCTAGAAGTCACGACATGAGATTTATTCACATTTCTGGGATTCACGATGCGAGATTCATTCCCATTTTTGGGAGTCACGCCATGATGGTCAGTTACATGGGAAATAGAGGCCAAGGGGAAGTATAGTCTTTTTTCCCCATCCCCAATTCGTCCAAACACAAGATTTAAGCCTATTCTAAGCACATTAGGCTTGTTTTTCATCAAATTCTCTCAAATTAGAAACCCTAAGCTTCAATACCCAATTCCAACAACCTCAAGATTCCACCATCATTTTTTTAAATTAGTTCAAGATTCGAAGTTTCCATTCCAAGACTTTCAAGAATTTTCATTCAAGAGTACAAATAGGATCTCGAAAGCCAGCTTGTTCATCTACGTTCATCATCAAAGCTAAGTGGGGTTTGAACAAGGATAAATCTTTCATCCTTGTAACCAAAATTTTGTTTTAATTACAAACTTTTTGAATTATATATGATTTTCCATGAAATTCAAGCTAGGGTTTATACCCATTATCATTATTTGTAAGATTATGAGATTTTTCATGAGTTAGAAGTTGAATTACATGCTAATATTTATGTTTCCATGTATATTGCTGAAATTTCCAGATTTTGAGTTGATTTATCAATAATCATATTATCAAGCATGAATATTTTGATGATTTAACCTAAGATTGATGCATGGGTTATTTACCCCAAGATTTAATAATGGTTACTTCAAGAAAGATGATGCTTTAAGCATCTTGAGAACATATTATTTTTAGATTTTTCAAAAAGCTTTGATCTTTGATCATCATTTTAGCTATGGAATCCACTTTACAGAATTTAGATCAGCTTTATTTACAGATTTAAAAAGATAAATGCATATTTAGTTTTAGATAAATCCTTATGCTAGTTTTAAAAGTGGATTTCCAACAGAATGAGCATAGCAACTAATAAGGGAGTAGTATTTAGCACTAAGCGGAAAGTGTGGGTTTAGCGCATCCTACTTTCATAGAACAACATAGCTAACATAGGTATAGATTATTAGATTATTTCCACTTCTATGTGGATGACAGTTACAGATGTGATCACTTAGCTCAGGTTATACTCCCTGGCAAGAGTATGACACCTCTCTCCAACATAAGGTTTCTTTCTTAGGAGAACGAGACGTTGGACTCCATGTTATCTCACATGATTTATGTCGGTTAAGAGAACCTTCCTTCAGATAAACTAATTTCTTTAAAGCCCTAAGATGAAGTATTTTTCAGATTTTAGAAACAAAGTGTAATGGCTAACAAGATTTAGATTATATGCTTTATTATTCATGATTAGACCTTGAGTTTTCAGATTACTCAAGCTTATGTGAGTCATTTACATTTAGCATGCATGATGTTTTCTATAAACTGTGATGATATTGTTTACCTATTGCATACACCTCCATATACTCAGTACATCATTGAAGTACTGATACACATATACGTTTATGTGCTACATTGTCTCATAATGTAGGTTCAGGTGCTCAGTCTCAGCAGCGAGAGTGATTTTTGAGCATCTCATCTACATCCGTACAGTTTATGAGTCCTCTTAGTTTGGGGACTTAGCTATTCAAATTTCTAGTTGCTAGTAAATGTTTTTTTAATTATTCTCTTTAGACAGTCGGAGTCAGCTGGGGCCTGTCCCAGTAACTCTCTAGATTCAGTTAGTAGAGGCTTGTTGGACTACTAGATTTAGTCTTAGATTTCAGATGTCGTATTTAGATCATTCAATATTTATTTTATCAGATTGATGAGATCAGCATTTTCAGATATACTCAGACTTTTTAGATTCTGCAATTGTCGGTATCATTTAATTATTTTCCCCTATTTTGAGATTCAGAGTTAGTAGAAGGTAGCCAGGGTTAGCTCAGAACTACTTATAGTTCAGAGCATCCTGCGGCATCCCGGGAACCATATTTCAAGGTGCTACAAACTTGGTATCAGATCCTAAGGTTTAGAGAGTACTAGGGAGTCAAACAAGCCGCATTACATAGAGTCTTGATCATCGGTGTGAAGCGCGCTACATCTATGAGCAAGAGGCTGTGAAGCATTTTAGGAAAATCATCTCTTTCTTTCATAATCCATCATACTTATAGCTGTCTTCATCTGCTATTAACTCATGCTCTTTTATGACAGAATATGCCTCCTCACAGAACTAATACCCGTAGAAATAATAACCAACCACCTCAGCTCATAGATCCTTTGAATGAGGATGTATCATTTATAGAGTTTTGGGCAGCTTTTTAGGCACTAGCCCAAGCTGTGACGACTAATATTTGGGGTAACCATCAGGCTGCATCCCCACCTTAATAGGGTGGAGATTTAGCCACAGCTAGAATCAGAGATTTTATGAGAATGAACCCGCCAGAATTCTTTGGGTCGAAAGAAGGTGAGGACCCATAGCTTTATCTTGATGAGGTGAGAAATATCACCTAAATTATGCATGTTTCTAAGAAAGAGAGTGTAGAACTTTCATCCTATAGGCTGAAAGATGTTGCTTATGATTGGGTATCGATGTGAAAGAAGAGTAGAGGGGAGAATGCAGCTCCCATGACTTGGAAAGTATTTCAGGATGCGTTCTTAGATAAATTTTTCCCACTTGAGATGAGGGAAGCTAAGATAGAAGAGTTCATGAATCAGAGGCACGGCTCCATGATAGTGAAGGAGAATTGCCTCAAGTTTAACCAGTTGTCTAAGTATGCCCCTGATCAGAAGGTTGACTCTAGATCAAGCATTAGTAAGTTTGTGACCGGTGTGTCTAGGTTAGTCATTAAGGAATGTAGAACTGATATGCTCAATAGAGACATGGATCTTTCTAGATTGATGATGCATGCACAACAGATTAAGGCAGAGAAGATGAAGGAAAAAGAGAGAGTAAATAAGAGAGCTAGAACAGGGCAATTTAATTATGGTCAGAATAGGTCTGGAGAAGAAAATTATTCGCAGTTTTAGAATCATTCACCTATTCCCGCACCTTCTTCGGCTAGTGCTCCTGCACCCAGAAATAGGCAAAAATAATGGGGTAAGTCTTCTATGCCCAGATAGAAGAGTAGTGCGGGTGGTAAGCCCAATTATCCTCAGTGTACTAAGTATTGTAAGAATCATCCTGGCGAGTGTTTGGCTGGTCAGAAAGGTTGTTTTGGGTGTGGTAAGTTGGGCTACAACATTCGATATTATCCGCAAGCTAGACAGGGAAATAGGGATGCACATCTCCAGACTCAAGCTAATAGTGCACCAACTCCTCTAGGTTGCCCAACCCTTCTTCAGAGTGCTTCATCCAGTACCGGTGGTGGTCAACGTCAGAATTGGTTCTATGTTTTACCATCCCACCAGAAGTAGGAGAATTCTCCATATGTTGTTACCAATATATTTTGTCTTTTATTTTGATGTTTATGTGTTATTAGACCCTAGGTCGAGTTTCTCTTATGTGACCCCATTAGTTGCTATAAATTTTGAGATAAGTTCTGAAAAAATCCCTGAGACTTTCTTAGTTTCTACTCTAGTAGGTGAGTCATTTGTGGCCAAATAGATTTATAAAAAGTATCCTATCACCATCCTTCATAAAGTCATATTAGCAGACCTGATAGAGTTAAACATGGTTGATTTTGATCTTATTCTGGGTATGGATTTGATTCATCCCTATTATGCTTCCATAGAATGCCACACCCGAGTGAGGAAGTTTCAGTTTCTAGATGAGCCAGTCTTTTAGTGGTCATGTAATTTAGTGTCTCCTAAGAGTCATTTCATATCTTATTTAAGGCCAGAAGTTTGTTTCCCAAAGGTTGAATTTACTATCTAGTTTGAGTTAAAGACACAAATTCTGAGACTCCAATAGTTTCGTCCGTCAATGTAGTAAGTGAGTTTCCTGATGTCTTTCCAGAAGATATCCTAGGGGTACCTCTCGATAGAGAGATAGAATTTGGTATTGACCTTTTTCTAGATACTCAGCCTATTTCTATCCCTCCATACTATATGGCTCCCACAGAGCTTAAGGATTTGAAAGAGCAACTCAAAGATCTTTTAGATAATGGTTTCATAAGGCCTAGAATTTTCCCAGTGGGGCACTCCCGTCCTATTCGTCCAAAAGAAAGATGGTTCTTTGTGTATGTGCATTGACTGTCATCAGCTGAATAAGGTCAAATTCAATAACAAATATCCTCTTCCTAGAATTGATGACCTATTTGATTAATTACAAGGTGCCAGTTATTTCTTAAAGATAAACCTTAGATCCGGCTATCATCAACTTAAAGTAAGGGAGTGTGATATTCCAAAGATAGCTTTTAGAACCCGATATGGTTATTTTGAGTTTTTAGTCATGTTTTTAGGGCTAACCAATGCTCCAACAGCTTTCATGGACCTCATAAATCGAGTGTTCAAACAGTATCTAGATATGTTTGTCATAGTATTCATAGATGATATCCTGGTATACTCCCGCAGTGAGGATGCCCATGCAGATCTTCTTAGAACTGTCTTACAAACTCTTAGAGATCATCAATTATTTGCTAAATTCAGCAAGTGTGAATTTTGGCTAAGATCAGTAGCCTTTCTTGGTCATATTATTTTCGCTGATGGCATTAGGGTCGATCCCCAAAAGATAAAAGTCATAAGAAATTGGCCTAGGCCTATCTCGCCATCACAAATTAGGATTTTCTTGGGTCTAGCTGGTTACTACTGCCGTTTTGTTGAAGGTTTCTCAACTATTGCATCCCCGATGTCTAGATTGACCCAAAAAAAGTTAAGTTCCTATGGTCAGATTCCTGCGAGAAGAGTTTTCAGGAGTTGAAGACTCTACTCACTTTATCCCCAGTTCTAGCATTACCTGATGGTACAGATGGCTTTGTTGTTTATTGTAATTCCTCTAGAGTTGGTTTGGGTTGTGTGTTGACGCAGAGAGGCAAGGTCATGGCCTATGCCTCTAGACAGTTGAAGCCTTATGAAAAGAACTACCCAACCCATAATCTTGAATTAGTTGATGTAGTGTTTGCTTTGAAAATATAGAGACATTATCTGTATGGTGTGCATGGTGATATGTTCACAGACCAAAAAATCTTGCAGTATGTATTTACTCATAGGGAGTTGAATTTTCATCATAGAAGGTGGTTAGAGTTGCTGAAAGACTATGACATGAGTGTGTTGTATCATCCAGGCAAGGCCAATATAGTGGCAGACGCCTTTAGTAGATTGTCTATAGGCAGTGTTGCTCATGTGAAGGATGATAAGAAAGAGTTAGCTTGAGAAGTTCACCATTTAGCTAGATTGGGTGTTAGGTTGGTTGATTCAGCTGAAGGGAATGTTTGGGTTCAGAGTAGTTTCAAATCTTCTTTAGTTTCGGAAGTAAAGTAGAAATAAGATATGGATTCTAGTTTGGTCAAACTGAAAGAGTCAGTTAAAGACCAAAAGGTAGAGGTTTTCTCCCAAGGGGGAGATGGTGTGATAACATACCAGAATAGATTATGTGTGCCTTGTGTTGATGATTTGAGATAGAGAATTATGGCAGAAGTGCATGCTGCACGTTATTTTATTCATCCAAGTTCTACCAAGATGTACTGTGACTTGTGGGAAATCTATTGGTGAAGTGGTATGAATAAAGATATAGCCGAGTTTGTAGCAAAGTGTGCGACTTATCAACAGGTTAAGATAGAGCACCAAAGACCTGGTAGTACATTGCAAGAGTTTGGTATCCCCACTTAGAAGTGGGAAGAGGTGAACAAGGATTTTGTGATTGGATTACCCCTTTCGCGTCGTTGTCATGATTCGATATGGGTTATTGTGGATAGATTAACTAAGTTAGCATATTTCTTCCCAGTTCACACATCTAATACCACTGAATATTATGATAAGCTGTATATTCTAGAGTTAGTCAGATTGCATGAAGTTCCCTTGTCTATCATCTCAGATAGGAGTACTCAGTTTATTTTCCAATTTTGGAAAGCCTTTCAGAAGGGTCTTGGTACCCAAGTCCATCTCAGTTCTGCTTTTCATCTATTGACAGATGGTCAGGCAGAGAGGACCACCCAAACTCTAGAAGATATGTTGAGAGCATGTGCACTTGCTTTCAAAGGTAGTTGGGATAAGCATTTGCCATTGATTGAGTTTTCTTATAATAACAGTTACCATTCTAGTATTCAGATGGCCTCATTTGAGGCTCTTTATGGAAGAAGATATAGATCACCCATAGGCTGGTTTGAAGTGGGTGAGGCTGCTTTACTTGATCCTGATGCAGTGTTTGAAGCTATGGAGAAAGTTAAGTTGATTAAAGAAAGGTTGAAGACAGCCCAGAGTCGTCAGAAATCAAATGCAGATGTGAGAAGAAGAGATCTTGAATTTGATGTTGGTGATTTAGTCTATCTGAAGATTTCACCTATGAAATGGGTGAAGAGATTTAGTAAAAAGAGGAAGTTTAATCCCTGGTATGTTGGCACTTATAGAATTCTGAGTCATGTCAGGAAAGTAGCTTATGGGATTGAGTTGCCCGTAGACTTTTCAACAGTTCATCCTATATTCCACGTCTCTATTCTTAAGAAATGTGTTGGTGATTCTACAGTCGTAATTACTTTAGAGAGCTCAGATATTCAAAATAGTCTTTTATATGAAGAGATTCCAATTGAGATTTTAGATTATCAGATCCGTAAACTAAGGAACAAAGAAGTTCCTTTGGTCAAAGTTCTTTGGAAGAATCAGTCTGTTGAGGGCGCTACTTAGGAAGTAGAAGCAGATATGCGAGCCTTCGCAAACTGAGATTTAGCCAAAGATACTACTCTTTCTTGATTCCATTTTTTTCCTAATCGTATATTCAGCTATATAGATGTCCTCATTCCAAGTTCATGCACTCACAGATTAACTCAGAAGCTTAGAATGATTTAGAATCAGTTTAGCAATCCTATTTAAATTGTGCATGTGATCATGCATCCTCAAACTCCTCAGTATTCATTTCCTAGCTAGCGACATTCGAGGACGAATGTTCCCATAGGGGAGATATTATAAGACCCCACAAAAAATCCTCATCATCTAATCCCTTTAAAGCATGCCAAGAGAGGTCTCACACTTAGAAAAATTTAGCCAAGTGTTGGGACTTAGTCATTTCCAAATCCTTCGAACTTTAGGGATTTTATTTACAACCTTCCCGACCTTGGAAAGTTGATTTTTAAGTTGATTCATGATCGGGGAAGTCCATTGTACATCTCGGGTGAGTTTTGGGTTTTTCGGACGAGCATAAGGGTAAGTTTGAACGTTCAAAATAGTGACGACTCACGATAAACCCACGACACGAGATTTATTCCCGTTTCTGGAAGTTGCCACAATGAGATTTATTCCCATTTCTAGAAGTCGCGACATGAGATTTATTCCCGTTTCTAGGAGTCATAATGCGAGATTCATTCCCATTTTTAGGAGTCACGCCACGTTGGTCAGTTACACAGGAAATAGAGTCCAAGGGGTAGTATAGTTCTTTTTCTCCATCCCCAATCCGTCCAAACACAAGATTTAAGCCTATTTTAAGCACATTAGGCTTATTTTTCATCAAATTCTCTCAAATTAGAAACCCTAATCTTCAATACCTAATTCCAAGAACCTCAAGATTCCACCATTATTTTTCTAAATTAGTTCAAGATTCGAAGTTCCCATTCCAAGTCTTTCAAGATTTTTCATTCAAGAGTACAAATAGAATCTCAAAAGCCAGTTTGTTCATCTACGTTCATCATCAAAGGTATGTGGGGTTTGAACAAGGATAAATTTTTCATCCTTGCGCCCAAAACTTTGTTTTAATTACAAACTTTCTGAATTATATATGATTTTCCATGAATTTCAAGCTAGGGTTTATACCCATTATCATTATTTGCAATATTATGAGATTTTCCATGAGTTAGAAGTTGAATTACATGATTATGTTTATGTTTCCATGTATACTGCTGAAATTTCCAGATTTTGAGTTGATTTATCAATAATCATATTATCAAGCATGAACATTTTGATGATTTTACACAAGATTGATGCATGGGTTATTTACCCCAAGATTGAATATGGTTACTTCAAGAAAGATGATGCTTTAAGCATCTCATGAACATATTATTTTCAGATTTTTTAGAAAAGCTTTGATCTTTGATCATCAGTTTAGCTATGGAATCCACATTACAAAATTTAGATCAGCTTTATTTAAAAATTGAGAAAATAGTCTATTACCCCCAACCTTTATCCCAAATCCCAACTACACACTCAACCTTTAAAGGTGACCTATTACCCCCTTAAACTTATTTTTACCGAATTTATTACCCCCTAGTTGCTGACGTGTCAACATGCGTGACTACATTGCCCATGAGCACATCAGTTGATTGCCACGTTATTATTTTGCATGATGTGGCAATGACATGGCATGACATTGCAATGATGTGGCATGGCATGTCAATGACGTGGCATGACGTGGCAGCGTGTGCATCACACGCATTTTCAGATGACTGGCTATCAATTTTTGGGGGCGTAATAATTCCACTTTAAAATAGTTCATGGGGGTAATAGGTCATCTTTAAAGATTGAGTGTCCAGTTGGGATTTGGGGTAAAGGTTCTGAGGGTAATAGACTATTTTCTCTTTACAAATTTAAAAAGATAAATGCATATTTGGTTTTAGATAAACCCTTATGCTAGTTTTAAAAGTGAATTTCCAACAGAATGAGCATAGCAACTAATAAGGAAGTAGTATTTAGCACCGAGCGGGAAGTGTGGGTTTAGTGCATCCTATTTCCACAGAACTACGCAGCCGACGTAGGTACAGATTATCAGATTATTCCCACTTCTATGTGGATGACAGTTATAGATGTGATCACTTAGCTCAGGTTATACTCCCTGGCAAGAGTATGACACCTCTCCCCAACGTGAGGTTTTTTTCTTAGGAGGATGAGACGTTGGACTCCATGTTAGATCACATGGTTTATGTCAGTTAAGAGAACCTCCTTTTAGATAAACTAATTTCGGATGGAATATTTTCCAGATTTTAGAAACTAAGTGTAATGGCTCACAATATTTAGATTACATATTTTATTATTCATGATTGGACCTTTAGTTTTCTGATTACTCAAGCTTACGTGAGTCATTTACATTTAGCATGCATGATGTTTTCTATAAACTGTGATGATATTGTTTACCTATTGCATGCACCTCTATATACTCAGTACATCATCAAAGTACTGATCCACATACACATCTATATGCTACATTGTCTCATAATGTAGGTTCAGGTGCTCAGTCTTAATAACGAGAGTGATTTTTTAGCATCTTATCTACATCCCTGCAGTTGGTCAGTCCTCTATTTTGGGGACTTAACTATTTAGATTTTGAGTTGCTAGTAAATATTTTTTTATTGTTCTCTTCAGACAGTCGGAGTTAGCTGGGGCCTATCCCAGTGACTCTCTAGATTCAGTTAGTAGAGGCTTGTCAGACTACTAGATTTAGTCTTAGATTTCAGATATCGTATTTAGATCGTTCAGTATATGTTTTATCAGATTGATGTGATCCATATTTTTAGATATACTCAGAATTTTTAGATGGTTTTCCACATTTGTCAGTATCATATATTCATTTTTCCCTATTTTGAGATTCAAAGTTAGTAGAAGGCAGCTAGGGTTAGCTCAGGACTACTTGTAGTTCGGAGCACCGTGTGGCATCCCGGGAACCATATTTCAGGGCGTTACAATGGTATACAAGGGAAGAAAGTATAGTTGAAAAGAGTATTTGAGAAGTGTTTCTAAACTTGAAAAGTAATTCTAAACTAGTTTATGTTTAATAAGCCTATGTTTCATGTTACAAAGTTATAGCTATACTGAGAATTCCTTCTTCATATATATCACTCAGATCAGACCCAAGATTCTTTTTCCCTAATGTTATTATAACTTCTTGCAAAGAGTGCTGAAGAAATATTCCAGTTGAGTATAAGCTTTCTGTATAATTCAGTTCGTATAGCCAACACTTTAGTTTAGTAATCAGACAGACAAGTTCCCATGGTTTTCCATGTTTTCTATTCCTGAGGTAATTCATTCATGTCCATACAAGTTGCAAATTTAGTTTAGTCCAAACATTATATTTCAGATTCATCTATTTAGTCATAACTCAGTTCATAAGTGTTCAGAGCATAATCTCAATTTTCTAAGTATTCCAGCCTAGATAGTGTAATACCCCTTGTACAATCTTATTCTTGTTGTGTCATTGTTTGTGCTTGCATGAGTCATCACTTCTTAGCTCTATATGTATGATTGTATCATGAACACCTCAAGTGAGTTCTAAACTCTAAGCATGAATCAGCTCCTGATGGTCAGTAAAGTCAAGTCAACTTAGAATTCAACTTCATGATAGAATTTTTAAAGTTTCAGCTCAACTATATCCTTCATTAGCAGACACATTATTCCATACTATTAATGTTTCAATAATTTTCTACCTATCATTCGAGGATAAATGATTCCAGGGGGGAGATAATGTAACATCCCATATTTTTTAGCCAGAATTCTAACTGTTATTCTTACGTATACAAGCCCTAAAACAAATGATTCCCATGTGAAATTAAGTTTCATGATAAATATACAAGTGTGTGAAGTGTCTAGTAGGTGAAGAACGTTCATAGAAATCACTTAGAGTCAAGTTGAGCTAAGAACCTTAAATTCGTCCCAAGTTTGGTGTTTGATTATACAAGGGTCGACTTTCAAAGTGTATGACTTTTGATGTTTATAAAATTTAGTATCTCAATACCCATCAAATTGTAGATAATTGAATTAACTTTTCAACGATATCAATTTCGCCTTAATCCGATACCCTATCAAAAAGTTTTGCCCATTTTCATGAGAGGCAGTAAGAGTGTGCGATGGGCAATGCGCCGCCCAATCAAACTTGCATGATGGGCAATGCGACGCAAAGACTAGCATGGCCGATTGACTTGGCGTCGCTTAAGTCATTGCCAAGTGCCAAAAATATTCTGTTTTGATTTATATCAAGGGTGTTGAAGTCATTTTACACTCCTAAACCATCCCCAATCACTCCAAATCATTATAAGGGGTTTTTAAATGCATTATTTACAATCCCTAAACCCAAAATCAGTCAAGTTATGATACAAAACCCTCTTCCATTCCCAAGAACAAGATTCAAGTGCTTTTCACAAGAAATCAAGGAATTCAAGCTTAAAGGTCCAATCTTTTCACAATTTCGTCGTCATTAAGGTATGTGGGGTTTATGAAAAAGGATACCTTTTCATTCTTCTGCCCAAAACATGATCTTTATTTAAGATTTCATATTTTTCAAATCAAGGTTCATATCCAATTATCATTGTTTGAAGATTATGATGTTACAAGTGACTTAAATGTTGAATTGCATGTCTATTTTCACATCTTTATACATATGATATGATTTACAGATTTTAAATTAAGTTTCTAAGCATGATATTGTGAGTTTGATTTCATTACTTTGGATATTGTTGAAATATTTCAAGAAGTATATTGATCATGATGCTTTACTATGAACTTGCATGAATTTAAAGCATGGGTTTTACGCCCTAAGTCTAAGTATTGATATTTCAAGAAGATTATAATTTTTTAGCCCCTTTTATGAGTTGCTTCCCAAGATTTAAGAAAGAAAGTTGATCTTTTGATTGTAAGATAAAACAAGGAATCCACATTGTTTATACAGTTTGAGATTTAAAGTAAGAGAAGCATAATTGATTTTAATTACAAACCCTTGTGATGTTTTAAGGTGGATTTTCTAAAGTTATGAGCGATAAATATGGGAGTAGTATTTAGCACCAAGTTGGGTATTATTCCAAAGGTCTCATGACCCAGAACTATGTGCCACTGTAGGTTTATGATTTGCCCATAATGGGCTAAGATAGTGATCACTTAAGTTAAGGTTCTATTTCGATGGCAAGGGTAGAACAATTGTCCCCAACGTGGGTAAGACGTTGGACTCCATGACAGCTCACATGGTTTACGTCGGTTAGAAGTACCTCTTAAAGTCCGTAATTCCTAAGACAGAATGACAGAATAGATTTTAGAAACTAAGTGTAAAGGGTCACAAATTTACTCAGATATTGTCTTGCATAAGACTTCAGTTATTAGATTTTAGCTTTTAGTTTTCATATGATAAAGGTAAGTCCTTTTTAAACGTAGTCAGCATGATTTGAAATCATAATAAGACTACAACTTTTTTTAGAACTAAGTGTGATGGCTTACAAGAATTTTCTTTTACGCTTTATTTCTCAAGAATTATGATTTGTTAGTTTTGATTATTCAAGCCAAGGTGAGTCACTCATATTTAGCATGCAGTTTTGAAATTTTATTTGAATTATTGCATTATTATTTTACTTATGCATTCACCTCCACATGCTCAGTACCTTCCAAAAGTACTGATCCACATATATGTCTATGTGCTACATTGTCTCATAATATAGGTACGAGTTGTAGAACGCTTATCATATTCAGACAACTTGTAGTTTCCAGTCAATAGGTGATGAGTCCTTTTGATTCAAGGGCTCGATTCAGTCATATAGTTTGAGTAGTATTTTTTTTTTATTCAGTCGTATTGATTTGGGATAGTTGGGGGGTCATGTCCCGACTACCTATAGTCAATACTAGTAGAGGATTAATAGACAGATAGTAGAGTTGATGTATTTGATTTCAGTTTTGTTTTGTATAAGTAGAGTTGTATTTATTTTTTTATAGTTTTGTTTTAAAGATATTCAGTAGATTCATATTTTCTGCTTACTTATTTCAGACTTATGTATCTTATCCAGTTGCTTATGAGTTTTGCCAGTAAAAAAGGTTAGCTTGGGATCACTTGTGGTCTTAAGCATCGTGTGACGACTAAGGGGTAGTCTCAGGTCGTTACATAGACACCCTGTCAGCTACCTTATAATCCAAAACAATAAAGTCAGCAGGTATAATAAACTTACCAACCTCGATGAGAATATTCTCGATGATTCCTTTAGGATGGACTATAGTCTGGTCTGCCATTAAGAGTACCAAAGAGTACGGTCTCGGCTTTCCTAAACCCAAGGTGTTGAACATTAATAGGGGAATCAAATTAATACTTGCCCCTAAATCACTCAATGCGTGGACCACCTCGTTGTTACCAATATGAATAGGGAGAATGAACTTCCCAGGTTCCTTAAGCTTTTTAGGCATTTTCTGCATTACCGCAAAGCTGCACTTCTCAGTGAGTGCTACTATCTCAACATCCTGTAACTTAATTTTATTATTTACCACATACTTCAAGTACTTAGCGTACACGGATATTCCCTACAATACATCTAAAAGAGGAATGTTAATGTGAAGCTCTCTAAACGTGTCAAAAAACTTCTTGAAACATCCATCCTTCTTTGCTTTTCTTAGTTTTTGTGGAAATGGTGATGGTGGTCTCTCCTTCTCAAGAACTTTTATTTTTGGGTACTAAGACTTCCCCAAATAATCAAAAACTTTGTCTACAACTGGTTAAAGAATCAACTCTGCATCTACCTCATTATTTGTCTTTAAAGGTCTGGCAATAAACTCTTTACCATCCTTTAACGTGATTGTCATTAATTGTTTTGGAGGTTTATTATCACTTGGAAAAACACCTTGAGGCCTAGTATTTTGTCCTGCTGTAATTGCCCCAACTGATGTTCCAACTGCTTCTGAAGTATTTGTTGATTTTTAAATTCAGCAACCATCTATTATTGGGTAGCCATGATCTTCTTTAATATTTTCTCTATGTTACTGGCTTGTGTGTTTTGTTGTTGCTGATATTGATGATTATTATTCCATGAATAATTTGGTGTCTGAGTCTGCCACTTTTGATTGTAGGCATTATCATATCTTGGCCTTTAATCATTGCCTACAAAATCGATTGATTTAGGATTTGCACCACACATATCTACAGAGTGTCTACTATTTCCATAAACCTTATACTATGCTGGAGTCTGCTGCACTACATTCACCTAAGCCTGAGACTGTTATACACCTATTTTTTTGAATTTTGTCTTCATTTTATTCTGCAGAGCTGATAGTTGGGCGGCTAAGGTTATAATACTATAACTTCAATCATGCATGCAGCATTTTTCATTGAGCTTCTTGAGGCATCACTATGCCAATCTAGATTTCCTTGTGCAATCCGATTCAAT
Source organism: Capsicum annuum (assembly GCF_002878395.1). Lineage (NCBI taxonomy): Eukaryota > Viridiplantae > Streptophyta > Magnoliopsida > Solanales > Solanaceae > Capsicum > Capsicum annuum. Next base: position 57,389,373 of record NC_061118.1, on the reverse strand, counting down.
AAAGTGTATAGATCATCATATACTTTTCCAATGCTTGACCACCTGCAGCTGAATCTAGCAAAATTTTTGTGTAATAGTCAAGTTCCTCAACAAAGGTATGAGTTAGTACCTCCTTAGACTGTTGATGATGTGGATAGTTCCTAAGAAGAACTTTGAAACTCTCCCAAGCATGATATATGTTCTCATCTGGCCTCTATTTGAAACTCAAAATCTCACTGTGAAGTCTCACAGTCTTGCCAGATGGAAAAAAATGGATGAGGAACTTCCAAGCTAAGTCATCCCAAGTTGTGATTGAACCCGTCGGCTCAACATTCAACCACTTCTTTGCTTACCTCAGCAATGAAAAGGGGAAAAGTGTTAGCCTCACATAGTCATTTGACACACCCATAGGGATGAATATGTCACTGATCTCCAAGAAGTTCAGCAAGTGGATTTGTGGGTCTTCATGTGAAAACACAATAAATTGTCTACTGTTGTACAAAAACTGCACCACATTCTGTTTCAATTCTAATCTTTCTCTGAGAGATGGTTTTTGAATGAAGGAGGTCACATTAATTGCAAGTGGGATTGCCACTTCACGATATGTCCTGTGAGCTGGTGGATCCTCTATCATGGGAGAAGGAATGTCTTGTTCCTCGTGGATTTATGGGATACAATGGAGAAGGACTTCTTCTTTTCTCCATTCGTACAAACATTGTTCGGGCTCGAGGTTTGGTTCAACTAATTTTTGGTCCATTGCTAGCTTAGTAGCCTTTAAACCTGTTTCCTACATAGTCAGAACCAATACCAACTGAAAAGCACCAAAGAAATCCAAAAAGTAAAACTAAAACTAAATCAGTATCCAAATTAAGAGTTCCTCAGCAACGGCACCAAAAACTTATTGCGTCCAAGCGCACACGCAAGTGTACATGATCCCACTAAGTAATTCAATGGCCTTATAAAAAGCCGATATTGATCCCTCAGGGACTTGTGTTAACAATTATCTAATTCAAGCTCAAGTATTAAGATTCAATTGGTGCAAAGGTAACCAAAAGAGTTGGAAGTTAAAACTAAAGTAAACTTAACAATGCGGTAAATGTCTAGAAAAATCAATGGGGAGAAATCCAGGGTTAAGGCTCTGTGAACAATCATACTATGCTATAGAATTTCACTGGTTATGTTACTTATCTTGTTTGTTGATTCACGGGGTTGATATTATGATTATGGTCATTCGAGCATCTAATGACTTATCTAACTTAGACCCACAACTACATCGTTGAGCGAGCATGTGAGAACTAAGTTAAATACATTCATATTTCATCATGTAATTGAACCAAATAGGTCACATAGGTATATTTCTATCCTAAATGCAAGTTTTAACTTCATTCTGTAGAAGATTACAATTCTATTCTATTTACCCCATGTTCTATCCTCTTGTTCCTCCTTAATCCTCCTTATGGGCTCACAAGATGACAAGAATGTATTCTAAGGGTTGCAAATTATTAAAATACTAATAAAAAGGATAAATAAATAACCAAATATGATAAATAATCAAAACCAAATCAATTCATAGCAAGAGTGATCATGTTCTTGGCCTTAACCTCAAAAAAGTGTGTTTAGCCGCTCATGAATATAACCGTAATTGAAATGATAGAATACATGTTTAAATCCATAAACAAACCAAAGTAATGGAATAAAAACCCTAATTGAAGTGTTCTCCAGCCTCCCTCAAAGTTTCAATATCGTCCAAGGTGTGTAACATAATGTGTAAGGACCTATTTAAAGGAGGACACAAGCTGACAATTTTGATAGGGTCCATGGAATTCCCTTATCGTGGTGATATACTGGAATTGACATCCTAGGATTCCCCCAAGTTCGTGGCACAACCCTAAAGCAGTGCCTAAGGTCCGTGGCACGCCAATGACTCCAAAACATCTATTTTTTGGTCAAATCTTGTCTCATGTGTTTGTCCATCCTTTATAAGCCTTGTGGTGTTGTTTCCACTTAATTTAAAGCTTTTGTATAATTCATATATCATTATTATTAACTTACAAAGAATCATATGGCATCAAATACCACGTATTAGAGCTCAAAATGACATACAATTTAAGACGATGAACTAGAAACATAAACTAAGACTACTAGTTTTGTCTTTTTGATATTTAACTTATTGTTTTATCTCCTGGATTGTTTCAATTGAAGCTTAAACACTATAAACAAGTTATTCTAAACATAATTACATAATAATAACCTTAGTAACTCATTACTTACACTAGAATCTATAGAGATCAACTAAAACAATACATAGCTCAAGCTAGTAACACAAGTTTTCTCGTCTAAACTCTAAGTGACAAAATTGATTCCAAACTTGTTTGAAAGACACCTTAAACATTTTAATCAAGTATTTTAAAACTTATATGCTCAATTATATAAATATTTACTCATTAAGCACAAGAAAAGTCCTCAAAACAAAACTAAATAAGTTTGGATAGCAACACTAAGGTGCATAAATTCACCTTAAATCATCACCCCACACTTAAATCTTTGTTCGCCCTCGAACAAATCTTTAAGTATCATAACCAGAGGAGAATCCACACTTTTACTACAAGCAAGATACTTAAGCTAGTACTACAATGACTACACAGAATGCAAGTCCTTAAACTAAGCATGTTATACACAATTGAAAGCTCAAAAACACTACTCCAAAACATCCTAGCCTCAAGAATTGACTTACCAAGTTGGCAAACTCATACATATTTCTCAATCAAAGATATCATACAAATCACTCAACTATCATCAAACATGTGTCCTCACCACAAGAGAGTTACCCATGTCCACTTACATAGATGCAGTTTATCACAAAATTACAAAAATTAAATTACGCTCACTCTCATAAAGAATCCACTAGTTAGACATGATGAACCATAGGCTTGCCCTTAGTATAGTACTCCACTAATATCAGAATATTAAGACTCAAGATCAAATAGGTCTTTATGGGTTATGATGTAAGCTAAGGGATGGATTGAACCTATTTTGGCCAATAATAATGACTATCTTCCCTAAGCGCTTTAATACATCACACTTTTTATTTAAGCCACTTCTAACGACCAACTTTCACCACCTCTATCTATGCACATCTTTTGTCTTACCCTATCTCATTGAGCCCACTCACATACAATATAGAAGGGAGTATTGTCTATTAATTCATGATTCAATTTTTAGCACAAATTTCTTTCACTTCCAACCATAACACATTAATTGTACACACCAATAACTATTACTTTGGGGCTTCAATTTCATATTTCTCCTTCCTATTTTTTTCACACTCCTTAACTCATTAAATTTTTACAAAAGAACTTAGGAGCTTTGGATCAAATCGATGGCAATCAAATAAAGGAGTTAGGCTACATATGAGACTACCAAAGAATAAGCTAAAGGCATAACAGGGCTAACTAAGATTATGCAAAAAGGTAGGTAAAGTAGATTATGAAACAAGGGTATTAAAAAATTGTCTATATCATCTCCTAAATCCACACTTTTTATTTTTCTTTACACACACCAGGCAAGTTCTAGACATCACATGCAAAAGAATACAACAAAAGTCTCACATCACATATGGCACATGCTCAAGTCAAGTAGAATCATCATAGACTCTCAACCAAACAATAACATGAATTCAACATTAATCCAACAACCTACAGGAGTTATATTCATGAACCTAGGAGTCTAAAAAATAGTAATTCACACCATCAACATGCTTTTTACATACAAAATCAACTTGCATCATGCAATCACATATAGCACCAACAAGAACATCTCACTTATCCTACATAAAAAAATTTAAATTTACTCCTAAAAAGAAAAAAATACTGGGTTCAAGGGGCACTCCATGGAAAAAACCAAAAAGAACAACCGCGGGATGGGTGAAGTGCACCTACTAGACTGACCCAAACAACTAAAACTAAAAAATAGAATCTTTTTTGTAATTTTTTCAAATTTACCCAAAATCTGGGAAAATAACTAAGACTTAAGACCCTACAGCATCACTTCACCCAAACTATGGGAATTTTCCCACCCCACACGTTAAAAATCTACTTTGTCCCCAAAGTATACTCAAAAGTGGAGATAGAAATATTCCTTGAGGCCTATAGGCCTAACTAGCAGCATCTTTATACATCAAGAGGGTTTGGAACCCTACACTTAGTTTTCGCCATGCTCTTGAACTCCGGTCTTCAGTACTCATACTTTCCATCAACCTGTGACTCAACAAAATAAAAACTAAGTGAAGTAACAACTAAAAATACTACAAAATAAATACAGACCTTAACTTGGGTTATCTCCCAAATAACACCTGATTTAGTGTCCCGACAACTTTATTACCCATCCATTTTCCTTCATCCTCTTCCTCCTACTTGGCGGTCATCTTCTTATTCATTTTTGACCTCTTGAGTGTGAACCCTTAAGGTCAACAACTTCTTCAACAATAGCCTTTTTAGGCTCATTAATCATCATTCCTTTGGGCATAGGTATTGGTGGCTTGGGTAGCTCAATAAGAAAGTTCGAAGAGGTCTTTGGTGGATCGGGCTCCACCACCCCACGCTCATCCATTTTCATCATTGTAATTATGCACAAATCATTGTAATGGGATAGTGTGTTGAGTGATTTTTAAAATTTGAAGACCACCTCTTCATCATCCAGCCTTATTGTGGGTGTGCCCTCTCTCACATCTATTAGTACTCCTCCCATCGTCAAGAATAGATGTCCCAAGATAATCCACATCCTGTCATCTGCCTTATAGTCCAAAATAATAAAGTCAGCAGGTATAATAAACTTACCAATCTTGATGAGAACTTCCTCGATGATTCCTTCAGGACGGATTATAGTCTAGTCTGCCATTTGAAATACCACAGAGTGCGGTCTCGACTTCCCCAAACCCAAGGTGTTGAACATTAATAGGGGCATCAAATTGATACTTTCCCCTAAATCACTCAGTGCATGGACCACCTCACCGTTACCAATCTGAATAGGGAGAGTGAACTTCCTAGGGTCCTTAAGCTTTTTAGGCATCTTCTGCATCACCATAGAGCTACACTTCTCAGTGAGTGCTACTATCTCAACATCCTGCAACTTAATTTTATTAGTTACCACGTACTTCAAGTACTTAGCGTACATAGTTATTCCTTGCAACACGTCTAAATTGATTAAATAATTTATTAGGGGTCGTTTAGTGTGCAGTATTAAAGTAAATGATCCCGGGATAAAATAATAATCCCCGGATTACTATCCCAACACAATTTATCTTTGGTATAAAATTATAAAATGACAAAAATACCCTCAAACCCTATAATTTTCATTTCACATACATACATATATATATATATATATATATATATATATATATATATATATATATGTTATTTATGAATATATTATACGTTAAATTTATTTGAATAATTATTATGTTTATTTATATATTTTAATTTCTCTAAAAAATAATAAAAATGTTGACTCCATTGTTGAATTACATATTTTAAATTAAATAGTTTTTTAATCACTTGAAATTGATATTGTATATATCAATTAAAATAAATTTCAATATTCTATATTATATGAGTGATATGTGTTTAAATGAAGTGACACAAACAACAAATCCTTTTTTTACTTTAACAAACTTAAGTTGGAAGTTTTTATTTCAAACTAAATAAGATGTAGTTAGATTTATTTTTTTTAAAATATACACAGCATAATCATGGGAAGGCACATGCAAAAAATTTAAAGTTAAATAAGATGAAAGTTTTTATTTTTAAAATACACACGATATAATCATGAAAATGCACACACACAAAAAAATTAAGCTAAATAAAATGAAGTTTTATTTTTAAGAATAAATATTTAAGGCTTGAAAAGAAGTATATATATATAAAAAAAAAAAAAAGTTAAATAAGATGGAGGGTATTTTGGTAATCAATTAATTTATTCCTAGAAATCATACCATGCATATTACTTTGAATACAACAAACGAAACACTCAATAAAAAATAATCTCAGCATAACTAATTCCAATATAACTTATCCCATCATAACTAATTCCAGCATAACTATATTCTCAACTAAACGACCCCTTTAAGTATTAAATTAAAAGTTAAAAGTATAAAGGTTCACAACCTTTTAACATCGGACGTCGTCTTCTCTGATAAATGTTTAATGGTTAAACACTATTTTACTTATATAAATGATATGTTATAAAACTGTGTTAATTAGAAAAATTTAAAATAATGATATTAGTCTATGGTGTAGAAAAGGTTAGTCATGGTTTCATATTTTAATTTGTACTCCTGAATTTTATAGAATTTTTTTTCTTGACTTAATAATTTTCAGTATTCATTGTACATAGAAAGAAAAGAAGAGGCCAAAATAAAGAACAACTTTAATTAGTTTATACAAAAAGAAAACGTAGAGCAAAATAAAGAAGGATGCTGATAACGAAGAAGCAGAAGGTTGAGAAAATAAAGCAATAAAGAAGAAGAAATGAAGAAAATAGTTGAGAAATAATGATGAAGAAGGGGAAGTGTTGAGTTTGAAAAATATAAAAAGTGAAAAAGTAATTTGTCAATAAAAAAGAATAAAAATATATTATGTGGATAAATTTTTAATAGACAGACACACCTAAATATGTTTTTAAATATTTATTTGAGCTAGTCAGCTTCTAGATATTTTTCTCAAATTAAGCAGGAATAATTTATGTGTGTTTCTCACACTCTGAATAATTTTAATATAAAAATTAAAAAATATAAATTTAAATGTGTTTTTAAAACTTCATCCCAAAAAATAATTCAGACACTTCACTCAAAAAATAATTCAAAGTCTAGGGAATGGTTAAATGAGTAGATTTCCAAAAGAGTCACATATTTGTTTGCCACGTGTTTCTTTAGTAAAATTAATGAGTAATTTGTATCAAAATATAACATAAGAGGTATATTGAATGGAAACTAAAACAAAGGGTATAGTTAAATTATTTTTTTATATAATGAGAGATATATTTGACCATTCTTTTTATTTATATACAATTTATATTTTAACTGTTTTACCTAGGTTATTTAATACTAATACTTTAAATTATGTTCTCTTTTATTACTCCCTCCTTTTCGAATTAGTTGGCCCATATGAGTTTGACACACTCATTAAAAAAATATTAATTAGGTGTTTAATTTATTAAATTAGTCTTATTAATTATACTTTGAAAATATAAATTTGAATAAATATATTTTGTTTAGTCATTTAATATCAAGGATAGTATTAGAAGAACATAATAAAATCTTCTTGATTTCATCAAAGAAACAACTAAATTAAAACAAATATTTTTAAAAAGAGAACCAACTAAAATAAAACAAAGGGAGTACATATATATTATGTCAGTAAATTAAAAATGAAATAGTCTTTTGGGCTGGCTTTTACCTAAAGCCACTAAAGCGAAGGCTTTGGGCCCTCAAATTTTGGGAGCTCCCTATTTTTTTTTTTTACCAACTATATAGGTTGTTTCTCCTGTAGATTTGTTTTACAAGAAAATATCGAAATACTTCTTAATATTTCTCTGCTTCATTTTAATATCGTTTTAGCTCAAATTTTTTTTTTTTATCATTTTAAGAATTCAATATTAAGACTGATAATGATTTTCAACTTTACTCTTTACATTAAAAAGGGTTTATTTTTAATATTTTTTAATGTTTAAAAATTAAAATTAATAAAGAGAGATAACTTAGTAAACTATATCTTATATTTGTTATTTTGCTTAATGAACATAAAAAAAAAAATTGAAACAATAGTATAATTAGGATGGAGGGAGTAGAAACAGAAGAACTATTTCAATAAGTTTCAAATGTTTCATTGCTTATGGAGTTCCTTAAATAATTGTCAAAATCGAAAGAAATTTTTTAAAATTAAAATTTTCAATATCTTACTTAAGATCAACAAATTGAATGATTTAAGATATACTATTAATTGAAAAGTAATTATTGAGAGAAATTGATAATAAAATAATTATATTCATAATTTTGAATCTCAAAAAGCTATAGAAATGAACTTCAAATAAAAATTGTTATACAAAAATCTTCTAAGTATTTCCTTAAGGCCTCATTTTTAAAATTTTGCTTTGGGCCACTAAGTATATTGAGCCGCCTCTATAATATTAGTCCTTTTTATGAATTTGGTATTAAATCTAGTATAAATAACATAAATACCAACCTTTTAAAAGTAATTATACTCTCTTCCACTTTTTTAATTACTTTACTCTCTATCCCTATTAATATACATAACATAGCCGACATATACATAGCATTCTGTGTATATGTAGAATTTTTGTAATATTAAAAACATAAGTTGTGTATTTGTGTAATTTTTTGTTAAATCTACTGTTACTTCTTGTGGTTGTTTTAATATCATGTTTAGAAGTATATCCTTGAGTTCCAGTCACTACAAGAAAGTGAAGCTACGACCATATTTATTTATTGACATTTAAAATAAATGTCAAAAAATAATGAATTTTTTGATATTTTTGACAAATGTCATAAAAATAACGACATTTTATATACATATCATAAAATAATAATATTTGTGATTTGACATTAAATGTCATGAACACAAGGACATTTGATGCAAAATATCGTTAAAACAATGGCATTTGATACAAATATCAAATATTGTGACATTTGAAACACGTGTTATATTAATAATCGTTAATTATTGATATTTACATCTAGCGTTCGAAATTTAAATCTTTTTAAATCCTTTCATGACTCTAATTAGTATTTAACTCTATAAAGAAGTTATTGGATGCATAGTTGATAGGAGTTGTAGTTGTTTAGTTTATTATCGTACGGCGACAAGACCTTCATATCAATAGATCGGATATTACAATTTTAATAACTTAATAATTATCAAAATCTAATTAAATTATTAAAAAATTAAGATTAAAATAATTAAACAGGCAGAATATGAAACACTAACAATTTCATAATTTCATTTTCAAACGTATTACATGTGAGTTTTAATCATAATCGTTGTTGTTAAATATCTTACCTATTTTTATATGTCCTAGTCTTAGTATAGGTGTGTCACTAAAATATACTGTTAACATGAATATATGTACTAGTCTTAGTGTAGGCTTGGTCGTTGTGTTAATTATACTATTGACATATTAACATTGAATATAAAATATTAGTATTACAAAGACATATTATAATACAAACTTGTATAATAGATTTTAACATATAGTAATATGTACCAATCTTGTGAAGAGGAGAGATTCACGTTGTTGCTTTGTATGAAGTGACCATCAATGAATTAGAATTGTTGTAGTCACTTGCAAATATTAGAATTTATTTATAGTTATCATACTTAGCTTGATAGGAAAAAAATTGTATTGTTTGAGAACCATAATTTAGTGGTGTAATGAGAATTTTAAAAATATAGTTTGTCAAAGGTGATTCTTTTGTTTTAATTCAAAATTCTTTTGTAGTGTATGGCTTGTGTTTCAAAATTATATGGATGATTGTAGTATTGGAAAGATTTTTGTAATATATAAAAATGTTAAAAGAAAGTAAGCAAGGAAGCTGACATTTCATTATATGTCTCAATTAAATTGAACAAAAACTTAAAACATGTAACATTTGATAAATGTCTGTAAATAAATATCACTAACTATTTTACGAAATTAATTTAAACTTGAAAATTTTAATATCACATTTCAAAAAAAGTCGTACATAAAATCGTAAATCATCTAACGACATTAATATAAATGTCCGGAAATTCTTGACACTAAAATTTGCGATATCTGTATTAAATGTAAAATAAATGTCGCTAAGTGATATTGCAACATTTATGACACTCAATATGATGTTTATAAAATGTCTATGTAGGCCTAATTTCTTGTAGTGAATTCTCTTATTTGTATTATATACATAAAATATAGACGTTAACATGTATATTTACTTGTTAAGTTAAGATGATATTCAAATAACAAACGTAAATTAAGAGAAAGATAGGTTTAGCTGGTCAGCCAAAATAATTATCTATAGTCGCTAGTCAAATACACACTATTTTGAATCAATATTGTATATTTTATGTATATCGTACAATAATACACAAAAAATATTGATTTGCTGGCTATTATTTGGTGAGTGGTTATATACTGCAGTTTTCGCGCTAATAAATAGTATCACGAATTAGCATCTTTACCCTATAGTTATCAATCAATTTAATATTTTTAGTAATATCAGCATTATTCTATTGGATTTCAAACTGTAATATATGTTTATGTTGGGTTACAGTGACTTGACGGGTTACACTACCTTGAGGCCTGTTTTGAGTCAATAACTTACATAAATTCCAAAATGTTTTAAAGGTTATAACATTTTATCCCAACAATTTATTAAATTACATCATATCTCAGATTTTAAAATTTATGATACATATTTTTAGCGTTGATACATATGCATTGTGATATATTTGTAATTTAGTGGTTAGTTAAATAAGGAAGTAACTAATTTTCTATTATTACGGGAAGTAAAATTAGGCACAAATCGTGAAAATGATACATCTGGTTTCAGATGTATCACAATGATACATTTTGTAAAATTACTCACTAATCATTAAAAATTCAATCTTACATCAAAATAAACAATTTACATTTGTCAAACATATGTTAAAACTTAAATCTATCAAACATTTATAAATAAATTAAAAATATGAATCACTATCACAAAGTATATGTCATATGTATCACTAGTATTGACTTAAAATGTCATATGCATTATGTCATACGTATCACCAGTATATGTCATATGCAATATTGTGATACATTTGTAATTTAGTGTTTATAGTTAAATAAGGAAGTAATTAATTTTCAACTATTACGGAAAATAACATTAGGCACAAATAGTGGAAATGATACATCTGGTTTCAGATGTATCATAATGATACATTTCATAAAATTACTCAATAACCATTAAAAAATCAATCTCACACCAAAAATAAATAATTTACATTTATCAAATATATGTTAAATGTATCAAACATTTATAAATAAATTAAAAATATGAATCACTATCACAAAGTATATGTTACTATCACATTGTTCAAGTTCTCCTTTTTTCCTTAATGAGTACTGACTTAAAAGTTGAAAAAGAATTCAAAATTGCTAAAAGAAAAGTTGATAAAAAGATTTAAAAAATAATGAAATTGATGAAGAAGTTGCAGTAAAGGAGATGAAAGTTGTGTCAATTGATTATAATTTGGGAGAGATTTTAGGGGATGAAATATTTGGAAAAAAATCTTGAAAGAGAAATAAATTGCATGCATTAATTATGGAGTAAAAGTAAGGTGTAGTTTTATTCATATGTATTAAGAGTAAAATATAAAATTCGAAATGTTAAATAATTGTTTAAAAGGTAAGGAATTTTGGGTAATAAGGTCTCTTAAGTTTGTGGTTTTGTGTAATTTATCCATTGATTAATGGGTAATTTTCAGTTCAACCCGTTGGGTTGTGGATTGATTTTGTTTTATACTCTTTTCGTTTCAAATTACCCGTCCCAAATTGAGATGACACGGCTATTAAGAAAATAATGATTGGTAATGTAACTTTATCATTTTGCCCCTATTAATTGTGTCATGTTGTTAGTTTTAATATTGATGGAGTTATTATATGGCTGATACCAAAATACTTTTTGCATGGATAATTAAGATTATAGGATTACCAAAGCATTTGTAACATTTTTCAAGATTTAATAATTTAATGCTAGTAAAAAAGAGTGATTAATTATTAAGGGTATAATAAGAAAAAAAATTATCTTATCTTGATTAATAAAAAAAGACAAGTAAAATAAGAAATTAAATTAAAAAATTTGGGATAGAGGGAATAGCTAAATTGAATGTTTCCTTATTTGTAAAGATTTCATTGTTGGAACTTGGAGGACTATTAATGATTTTCCTATTAAAAGAGCTACGCATTTAATACATTTTAATTAGGATGGAGAATAATTAAAGAGAGAAAAGAGTGAGAGACATGGGGTGAGATAGAAACATGTTTGAGGGGTCGCTGGGGTTTTACTATTTGGTGGAGAAAACATTGTAATCACAGTGATATCCCAAGGGTAAAAACATCACTAGCTACTTAAATCTTTTATCTACTGTCTTGTCTTATTTTGTGTGCCATATCAAACTTATTGCGTATGTGTTTTTCATATCCAATTAGGTCGAGATTGCAGTTTAGTTAAGACTTTCAAGTGGTGTCAGTTTCAATAAAAAGGAGAAAATGAGATTTCTTTAACCTCTTAATTTGAATAAAAAAAAAAATAATTTTTTAAAAATTTTCAAGTATAAAAATTTATGATTTATTATGTGTAAAAATGAAGATTTATGATAATAAAAGGACATAAAACTTCATAAAAAACTTTGTAAATGTCTAGAAATTATTTTCCATGACTCTCTCTACAAAGAACGGTTTCACCTTATACAATGTTAAAACAAAATCTTCCTGTTTGGAACAAGATAATTGATGTGAATGATAGATGGTAATTAAAACAATTTTACAAGAAAGAATGTGGTTTTCATTTGCATTACTAACGCTAATGTTGTAGCAGGTATAGAAGAATTGCTATAGAATGTTGTATACTTTCTCGGTCAAGTCAAACTCACTATTAAATTAAACTCTCATACAATAATAAATAAGGTATATATCAATGTGAGAGGATTGTTCCATGAATCCACTACTCCAACTAGAAACATCTTCTAAGTAATAATTTTAAATTAAATAAGCTACATGAATTGAAAGGTTGATTGTTTTGACATTTTAAGCTACTTTTAGTGCATGTTAGAATACAAATTTAAATGCATCTAATCAAGTATTTAAAGAGTGACTAACTGGTGAAATGTTCTCATTTCTTTGCACCGTAAAATCTCGTCTTTTTCACTATTTTCTGACGGAGCATAATTAAAATATACTTCCTCCGTCTCAAATTACCTGTTTCAAATTGAGATAACACATTGATTAAAAAAATAATTAATAACATGCCTAATTTACCATAATACTCCTATTAAATGATATTTGTATTTTAATTTGTAGAAAAAATAATTAATGCAAAGGATAAACATGAAAAAAAAATTATCTCTTTTTTATTAATGAAAAAAGACAAGTAAAATGAGAAATCAAATTAGAAAATTTGAGACGCAGTAACTTTTTAATTTTATTTTTCTTCCTTTCTTGGGCGGAGCAATAAGTATGAAAGTAATTTATTATTAGTATTACTACAAAACAAAGATTAAATGAAATTACTTCAAAAATATAAATATATAACATTGTTTGTACAAATTAATCCAATAAATTACTGAATTAAATTAATGTGTTTAGAAAACTAAAAAGGCACTTTTATATTTATATATATGTAAGACAAATTAATAATTTGCTCAAAATAAGAGATAACCAATTACAATTATTGGTCGACGAAAAGAGATGCCTCATAAGTAGTAGGTGCTATGTTAAGTTGGTCCCAGTAGATAGGTAAAAAACAAGTTGAAGATTTCAACGTAGGGGCCATTTCATTATATAATGCAATCGTCTCTTTATATGACAAAACATACAAATAATTAAATACAAGTAGGTCATTTGATATGATTTTTGAGGAATTATATATATTAAATTGTATGTGACAAGATATTTTTGTCTTCTTCTTCCAGCAAGTTCTAACAAAAGAACAAAATCAAGTAGAGAAAATGGATTTTAAAAACAAAAAAAAATTGAAAACAATCAAACATCTATTACTTTCGAGAGAGAAGTACTGTATACATATAGGTCTTTTTTTTTTTTTTTTTTTTTCATCTGATAAAGATTTTGCTAACCCTTTACAATGACAATGGATATTACACGTGACGTAAGTTTGCAAATATGTTCAAAGCGCTATGATATCTTTTATTAAAGAGAAAATGTACAAAAGTTTTCTAACCTTTACCTCAAATTTCAACTATATAATTATATCTTAAACTATTTTAAAGTGGAATGTTTACACCCCTGAACGATGACATGGCAAGAGAGTGTGTTTCACTCTCTTTAAAGAGAGTGAGAACGATTCTTTTTAATATTTCTTTATTTTCTTTATTCATTTTTAATTATTCTTTTTCTTTTTCTTTTCATTTTCTTTCTTTCTTTCTTCTTCTTCTTCTTACACACAATGACATACAAGAACTCATCAATGACATCGAAAATTAATTTATCATTTTTCTCATCGTCAAGCACAAAATCGATTGATTTCGACTTCAAATTCGTCGAAAATTTCAAAATGAGTATTTCATTATTTCCAACTTCAAGATTGTCGAAAATTTTAAAATCGATATTGTCCATTATTTACGACTTCAAAATCATCGTGAATTTTAAAATGGGTATTGTCCATTTTTTTCGACTTGAAGGTTGCTGAAAATTTCAAAATTCTCTATTGTTTCCGACTTTAAGGTTATTGAAAATTTTAAATTCGATATTGTTCATTGTTTCCGGCTTCAAGGTTGTCAAAAATGTTAAAATTGGTATTCTTCGTTGTTTTCAGATTTAAGATCGTTGAAAATTTAAAAATTGATATTGTTCATTGTTTTCCACTTCAAGGTTGTCAAAAATTTTAAATTCGATGTTGTTTATTATTTTCGACTTCAAGATCATCGAAAATTTTAAAATCGATATTGTCCATTATTTTCGACTTCAAGGTCGTCGTAAATTTTAAAATGGGTATTGTCCATTATTTTTGACTTCAAGGTCGTCGAAAATTTCAAAATTCTGTATTATTTCCGACTTTAAGGTCATAAAAAATTTTAAATTCGATATTGTTCATTGTTTCCAGTTTCAAGGTCGTTGAAAATTTTGAAATTGGTATTGTTCGTTGTTTCCAGATTTAAGATCGTCGGAAATTTAATACTTAATATGATCATTATTTCCCACTTCAAGGTTGTCGAAAAATTTTAAATTCGATGTTGTTTATTATTTTCGACTTCATCACACAGTTCATAACCAAAGAATCGACAACAAACCAACATGAGCAATTATTCACCGACAACAAAGATCAAACAACACAAACATTCAATCTCAACATCGCACCTCACTCCAGCGACTTTGGTGATCGCAGATCCGTACCAAGAGGAGCGCCACCTCAAGGCGAGCTCACCCTAACAAAAATCCCCAAAAAATAGTGCTCCAATCGCTGGGAATTTGAGTTCGAAGCCAGCGCCGCCGTTGGTGATCTCCGGTGAAGGTGGTGCCACCGTTGTTCAATGGAAAACGGAGCACAGCCAATGCCAAAAGATGCGCTTTCCTCGGGCGAGCAAAACCTAACAAGAAGCCCCAAAAAAGAGTGTGTCAATTGGCGCCAATTTCAGATCAAAAAACACGCTGTCATTCGCGGACTTCGACGACGACGGCGGCGCTTCGCGGGACCTCTAAATCAGAAATTTCCAATGTCATTCCATGGGAAATCACTCCAGCAATCCAAATATGTCAATTGAAATTGAAGAAAATGATAGAAAGAGAAAGAAAAGAAAATTTAATGAGCTCATTTTGACTTTTGAGATTGAAGAAAACAAAATGAAGAGAAAGGGGAAAAATGGATTGAGATTGAAGAAAAGAAGATGAAGAGAAAGGGGAGAAATGGATTGAGATTAAAATAATTAATTTTTTAGATAATTTGTTTTTAAAAATGATGTGGCAGTGACGTGGCAGCGAGTGCAGCTCACTGCCTGAAATAATATCTGGGCATGAGCTTTTAAGGGTATAAATATCCCACTTTAAAATAGTTCAGGGGGTCATAGGACCCCTGCAAAGTATAAGTGTGTAGTTGGAATTTGGGGTAAAGGTTGGGGGGACTTTTGACCATTTTCTCTTTATTTAATGATGATCAAATTGCAGTTAAAGGGGATTTTATTAATGCCTATTACATAGACTACATTATTGTCCAAAGAAAACATAACGGGAAAGAAAAATCTTTCTTTGCATTGTTAAGTTGATTTATTTGGATTTTATTACTGAAGTATACGTGATGGTGTAAAAATATTCACATAATTGATTTACTTATGAGGTAATGACCGTCAGATAAAAATGATTATAAACCTATGCCATTTGTTGGTTGATAAAACTCCACGCTGACTTTTTCTGTTTGTAGTTTTACATTATTACACAATCCTTCTTCATCTAGTTTTTCCCTTTTTAATTTATACGAACAGTTTATCAGAGAAATGTTTTCATATATTGCCCGAATTTTTCCCCAATTACAAATTTTGTCTTTTATATCAATTTCATTCCATATTTTCTTTCGATTATTTTTTTTCGATATCATATTATAGGTTTAGATGGTTGTGCGGATTACTGTCAGCCTTCAATCCTATAAATCTGGTACATTATTTATAAATATACCCCTAGTATATAATTATTCTCTCAGCATTTAGTAGTAACGATGGATTAATCTGTAAATTTCTAGAGAATTAAAAGTTCAACAAAGAGTTGAAAGGACTGTTGTATTGTCCCGTGGTGTGATTAATGAAGACATTGCTAAATACCTAATGCTGAAGAGAAAGAGATGAACGGAGCAAAAAAAAATTTTTTGGAGAAAATATATTGTGATCTTTATAATTTCACTACTACACATGACTAAGGATAACGAAGGAGGAAGTACTGAGTATGATTTTACACCATATTTGAAAAATATCTGCTTCAACTCTGCTTCTTGCTTATATCTGTTTATCTGCTTTAATTAAATTATATTTTTGCTTGTTATATGTCTGTTATTACTTTTGTATATTATTGGTATCAGAGCGTGAAGATTCTAGGAGACTCTGTTATATATGGTGTCAGACAATATTTCGAGAACTCAAAAAAAAAAATCAAGACCCTACGAAAAATAAATAATATTATATTCATCCATGATTGTATTATCATTCAGTCGTTTATAATTTATTATCATTCTGGCCTTTCCTCGCACTATTTCACTATGGTTTCTTATCATAAAGGTTGCTGATCTATGTCTTAACTTGGATCTTTTAATTATTCCTAAGTTTAATTGCTCATGTATCTGTATTTCAAAATCTTTTTAGTTTGTCTTGGGTAAAACTTGATCTTGTGGGTGTTGAAAGAAAGTTCATGATTTTTTAGTAGATTTTAGCTCTGCTTTTTTTCTTTGAGGGGTTAATTCTACTTTTTTCAATTGTTCTATTAATTCATCTATACTTTTATCTTAACTATCCTTTTGTTTTGCCTTTTCTATGTTTTTATTAAGTTCTAATAGTAATAAAATTATAATATTATTTTATTTTATAATTAAAGAATCTGTTTTTCCATGGGGTTGATAGTTTGATAATCCTTCGAAATTTGGTTGAATCTGTGTTTCCTTTTGTAATATTGCTAGATAAAATTTATCATATAGTGGATCACTCATGAGAGTATAATATTTTTTTATTTGATTAATTTCTTTTCTTACCTATTGTAGTGCTAGATTTTTTTCGGGATATTCTAGGTTACCCTTTTCCTTATTAATTAAATCTTTCACTTTTTTTTCTAGTTCTGCTTGTTGCTTCTTTAGGAAGTCAAAATTTTGTTCTATTTTATCTAATAATTTCTTTTGTTTGTTTTGCAGATCCTCTAATATCTCTAGAGTTTTCAATATTTTAGTGTTTTCTCAAAACGTTTCCGGTAGATTTATTATAAGGTCTATAATAGTATTTAGTTGTGAATCTTCTCCATTTAATATATGTTCTCCGTTGTCGAAATTACATCTAATAAGAGAATTATCTTGTAGTCTTTTGTATCTTTTTTCTGTTGGTACTTTCATATATAAATAATCTAATTTCTTTAAGGTATCTATTTTATTCTAACAGAAATGTATTTCTAGTATACTGTTCTCTTATGAATTTTATTCTGTTATTTTTATATTCTATGCAATATCTAATGCTTTCTAGTCTACACTTTAACAAGTTTATACGTTCTACACAGTTTAATAGATTTATAGTGTTTGAAATTATAATTGCTTCTGACAGGTCTATCATTTCTGCTACCTTTATTTGATTTATTAAAGTTTGTTCTATTTTCAGTATTTCGTCTCTTTGTTTCAATTCTTTATATAAATGATTATATGGTTTTTGTACTTGCTTAGCAACGGAATGTGTTTTTATATATCTTTCTTCCTTATTTTATCCTAAATGAATACTTACTATCTTACATTGTTCTCTGAAACAACTTATTCTTTTGTTGTAACATTCTATATCACTTCTAATTTCACGTAATTCCCACCTTAGTACACTTAAATATTTTTTGAATGGTTCTGATTGTGATGTTTTTAGTGTTGCTAATAATTTCAAATAATTACTTAAAACTATTTCTAGTTCTACCTTTCATGTCCTTTGGTTTATTTCTTCATTCAAATACCAATATCTTAGTTGTATATTTTTAGCAAAAGAATGTCTTTTCATTTATACTATATATGTACCCTGATTTAAGATGTCCTATTAACTTAGATTCTAGTTTAGATAGTATGTTAATTAGGTGATCTAGTCTTAGAGGGTCTTCTTTTGTAATATTAAGTCTCTTATATTCTAAATATAAACTATTTAATTTTTCTCTAATCTCTATGTAAGATTTAGTATTTCTACAAAGTCTTCTCATTAAGCTAGATAAATAGCGTTTTTTCGTCTCAAAATTTCTTCTGCCCTTAGTTCGTCTGTATAGTAGAATATTTTGACCTGTACCTCAAATAATCTATTATCTACTCGTAGTAGTTCTTGATAAATCTCTTCACTTGAATCTGACGAAATTTCAAGTAAGCTACAATATAACTACCTTTTTTCTATTAAAGCTTTATATAAATTTGTATACTCTTTTTTTTTAGGTATTTAATATACCAATAATATTCTGAATCTAATATTATTCATTTTTCATAGGGTCTTGATTTTCTTTTTTGAGTTCTCAAAATATTATCTGACACCATATATAATATAGTCTTCTAGAATTTTCAGGCTCTGATACCAATAATATACAAAAGTAATAACAGACATATAGCAAGCAAAAATATAATTTAATTAAAGCAGATAAGAAGATATAAGCAAGAAGCAGAGTTGAAGCGGATATTTTTCAAATATGGGGTAAAATCCTACTCAGTACTCCTTCCTTCGTTATCCTTAGTCATTTGTAGTAGTGAAATTATAAAGATTACAGTATATTTTCTCAAAAAAAGACTTTCTTTTTTGGCCCCGTTCATCTCTGTCTTTTCAGCTTTAGGTATTTAGCAATGTCTTCATTAATCACACCCCGGGATGATACAACAGTCCTTTCAACTCTTTGTCAGAATTTTAATTCCCTAGGAATATGCAGATTAGTCCATCGTTACTGCTAAATGCTGAGAGAATAATCATATAATAGGGATATATTTATAAGTAATGTACCAGATTTATAGGATTGAAGGCTGGCGGTAATCCGCATGGCCATCTAATCTAATAATATAATATTGAAAAAAATCAACCGAAAGAAAATATGAAATGAAATTGATATAACAGACATAATTTATAAACTGGAGAGAAAATTATAATGATCTTAATAATGACTACTTACATGTCTTAAGAAGAAGTGAGGTTTCTCTTTCGGGAGTCCCTAAAAGCTTTTGCAGCTATGGATGAAAGAACTTAAAAACTATTCACAATTTACTGACTATCTCTAATTTTTTTTATTTAACTTAGAAACAGATTTTGGAAATAAACTTCTTAAAGCTCACAATATCTTTCTCACTCTTGATGTCTCTCTCTAATTTCATTTCTACTCTTCAAGACTAAAATGGGGGTATTTATAGGCATCTGTGGATTTCAAAATCCGAATTTCAAATGGCTTGAAAACTTTATCATGTTGGGTCGATCCCACGGTCACATGGTGATGTCTCCTCATTAATTTCCATCTGTCCATTTATTTCCTATTTATTTATCATTTACATCACTGCATATGTCTTTGATTTTGTCTTTTTGTGAGTATTGTCATTGCTTACGTGTCTAGGTTGTGTAAGGCTTCTGGGGAGAAATCCATTCCAGAATCATCGTCTGCATTTGGATCTTGAGCAAATTGATCCATAACTGAATTATAGTCTTCCATTGTTGGATCATTTTCTTCACTATCTCCACTTGACAGTCCTCAAGGATGGAGATCAGTATTAAAAGCAAAACCAACAAAAATGGTAATAAATTATAAACAACTGAATGATAATACAACCATGGATGGATATAAGTTAACAGATAAATCAGAGCTAATAAATAAAATATAAGGAAGGAAAGTATTTAGTAAGTTTGACTGTAAATTAGGATACTGGATAATTAAGATGCACGAAGACAACATAGAATGGATAGCCTTCACGTGTTCAGAAGGACATTTTGAATGGCTAGTTATGCCATTCGGACTGAAGACTACACCTCAATTTTCCAGAGAAAAATGGATAATATTTTTGGGAGTTATAAATTTTTATATTAGTTTATGTAGATGACATTTTAGTTTTCAGTAATAATATGAGAGAACATCTAGGACATTTACAACAAGTCTTTAATCTATTTGTAGATAATGGAATAATAATAAGTAGAAAGAAAATAAAACTTTGTAAAAATAGTAATAATTTTCTAGGAGTAGTCATTGAAGACGAAAAGATAAAATTACAACCGCATATATCAAAAAAGGTCTTAGAAATGCCAGATAAGTTAGATAAAATAAAGGATTTACATAAATTTTTAGGACTACTAAATTATGCTAGGCACTTCATTAAAGACTTAGGAAAGATAGCAGGACCGCTATACTCTAAAACAGGATCAACGGGATAGAAGACTTCTAATGCTGAAGATATAAAATTCAACATTAAGACCAGACCGCACTTTCCATAAATTCCCTAATACTTTGTATTTCGTCTATATTGTAAATTATTTCTAAATCCTCTTCTTTCTTTTGGTTTTAATGTATATAACCATAATTATCTGTTCTTAATTCACATTTGACAAAGTGTTCTTTAGTTTCGATGAGGTTGAGGTTTCCCATTTTACAGCCTTTACATTTGAACGTTCTATTGTTATTTATTTCATATAGGGCCTCTGCTTTCATTATAGCCTTATTTACTTCAAAACCTTCTTCTAGTATTTCTATATTCATAAGACTAGTATTTTCACATTCATCAATTTCTTCATCGATTTTTTTTCATTCGTGTATTGATAGTTTGTGAACCTTATTGTGGTTTCACCTCTATTATTTATATACATTAAATGATTAGTTAGATTTAGTATTTCTTTCTTAGTGAATCTCTGTAGGTTCCATTCTAATCCTGCATATTCTTCTGAATTTATCTTTAGGGGTTTAATTAATCTGATGCCCTTATTTCCCATTAAACTTACTACATCATCTATTTTTAATTTAAACTTTGTACTACTATTAGTGACAAGTTTTTCTATAAATCCTACACATATTAATAGATTATTTACATTATTCATTTCTTCATATCCTTTAGTCTGAATACCTATTTTTATATATTTTTCAAATTTTAGAAAATTTATCATAAAGTCTGGACTGCAATAAAAGAGTCCTCCATTAGTTGACATGTCTACTTCTGTTATTCCTATTATAGATCTTTTTGAGTCTGACCATCTATTATCATATATTGTAACTAATACCTTAGTTCCTAGGTTCTTTCTAGTTAATCCTTTTAAACCTATTACTATAAGTCCCATGTGCATGAGGCTCATGTTTGAATTTATAACTTGTTTTAAAAATTCTGGGCTTATTAAATTTATACTGACGCTATTATCACCAATTACATACATTTGTTCTTCTCTATAATGTTTATATAATTATGCCTATGAAAATATTCCTTCATTATATAGTGTCTTAGCACTTATTAGTTTTATTTTATCCTGTTGAAAAAGTTGTATATCCTTATCTACATCTACTATTTCTTCTAGCTATTATCTAGAGGTCAACTTTGGTCTATTTATTATTTTAGACAATATGTTGATTTTTAGTCTGTATTGGGTAAAATTTGATCTTGTGGGTGTTGGAAGAAAGTCCATGATTTTTTAGTAGATTTTAGCTCTGCTTTTTCACTTTGAGGGGTTAATTCTACTTTCTTCAATTGTTCTATTAATTCATCTATACTTTTATCTTGACTATCCTTTTGTTTTGCCTTTTCTATATTTTTATTAAATTCTAATAGTAGTTCATCTATAATTTTGTTTTGCCTTTTCTATATTTTTATTAAGTTCTAACACTTTTATCTTGACTATCCTTTTGTTTTGCCTTCAGTTGTTTTTCCTTGACTATCTGTAACGCCCCAAGAGTACACCCTGGGTTTCACACGGTGCTTACAGTCCCAAGGGACCACAAGCTAATCCATGTGCTGGTACCTGCTATTTTCACTGAATAACTTAATCATAAATACGGAAGAATAACTTATAAGCCATAAGGTTTTAATGTCTAAAACAAATACTGAATTATGAATCTGAAGAAATAACTATTTGAGTCTGACTAAATACTGAAATCTGAGATAAATTGACTAACTAACTGACGTGTCAACTGAATTTTGAATACTGAATAACTGACAGTAGTGTCTAAAAGCCTTTAAATTGAATAACTATGAGTTAATGGGACAAGCCCCAACTAACTCCACTAACTACTGAACTAGAGGCATAAAGTAAAATAATTTGTCCTCGAAATATGAGGAATCACCACTACTACTGCTGAGAGTCTGAGAAGTCTAAGTGCAATCCGGGAACTGAGCATCAGAACCTATGATATAATACATCATAGCGCAAAAGAAAGGTATGCGTTCAGTAATTTGAATGTACTGGTATGCTAAATGAGGTAGGGTGACATGCATGGTTTCATGAACAGGAATAATAACTATCTGAATATACATGTAAAACATGGAGCACTGAATAGAGAGCATGAAATCTGTAGATACTGAAAGTATGTGAAATCTATAAATACTATGTATGCATGAAAGACTATAGATATTGGGGATATATGAACAAGCATATAACGTGAACTGAATGAAAATCTATAAATTGAAATACTGAAATAACTGATATCTGTATGCCTTAGTCAAATAAAACTGAGACTGAACTGCTGGTCTGATTACTGGATTGAGACTATGCGAGCTATAATCTAACTGACATTCCCCAATCTGAGCTAATTGGGGTCCAACCTGTAACCCCAGTTGGAAGGGTGTCAATACCATGCCACGGGTACTAACGCTGGCTGTGTGGATCCACTACACTAATGTACTATCCCGAAGGACTAAGGGTGTCAAGCCTGAACTTACGGGTGACCCCTGCAAGATAGTCAAGCCTACACTGATGGGTGACTTCTCATATCCTACATTGGCTATGTAGTTTTAGAGTTTAGGGACTGCTACTAGTGACTCTGCCTATCTGGCGGGGAGGCCGTAATCCTTACACTCGTTCGGTGCTAAGTCCTACTCCCAACTGAATGATACTAAGTTGCTGACTATTCTGAGTTTAATTGACTGATCTAGTAATGCTCATGATATGTATTCTAAAGTTATTATGAAGATACTGAGATGAGACTAAATAAGCAGCTATGGTTTTTGGGTATTCAATACCCCCAGGACTCAAAAGCAATAATAGTAACATGATACTTAAGCTTCGAGGACTTAGCATGAAAACCTTTATCAACTACTCATTCTTGTAGGCATTTTATCAAACACTTGTAGTTCTTAGTTTAATCAAATCATAGGAATGTTATGGAACTTGTAGTAATAGTATGGATTCAACATGAATAACACTAAATCATGATTTAATTCAATGAATCATAACATTAAAACATGAGAAATTAAATAACAACAACAATTTTGTTCATACATGGTGTAGAATCATAGTTCATGGAGATTCATGGTTGAAAGCTTAATTTAAAAATAGAGTAACTTGAAAAGATCATAAATTTGTAATTAAAATTAGATACTTAGACTCCATGTGTGGAAGGAACCCATGGATGAACATTTAACATACCAGGGTTAATGAATTTGATAGGACTGATGGTGAGTTCTTGAGATTTGGCCTTGAATTTGAGAGCTAGGGTTTTTGTGTTCTTGAAGAGAATGGATCCTATTTTGAGTAATTTGAGAATAATGGGAATATGATGCTCTATTAGGCTTTAATTTTATGTTTAGGATGAGTTTAGGGCATAGTAAAATAATCAAATAGCCCCTTGGAAGTTAAAATGCAGAACTGGAAAACTGAAAATCCCGATTTGAGGCCCTGGCGTGACGTGCCAGGATCGCAGAGCCTCGATGGAAAATGATGACTGGGACTTGGAAGCATGGCACGATGCGGAGCTACTGCGGTAAGCCTTTGGAATGCTATTTTGGTCACCTCCATGATGCGCCATTATCGCGGAGGCTGATTGAAAATTGACAATTGTCATTTAGACTGGCTCTGCAACACGCTAGTGACCAAAATGACAGTGTTTAATGACTGAAACTTAAAATTGCCATAACTTCTTATCCGGTTATCAAATTTGGATGAATTATACATCGTTAGAAAGCTAATTAATTTTCCTATGCAATGGCAGACTCTTAGCTAAAAAATAATGGGTATTTTGAAAATTTTATATATGAATGCTCATGTATTGGGACTTATATCATGCTAGGGAAATACGGGTTATTACACTATCTCCACTTGACAGCCCTAATCTAGTTTTCATTCTGGGTCTTGTTTCTTCTCTTGGTATCAAGAAAACTCTAGATCTTGGCTTAGGTTCTGAATTTTCCATTGCTATTTCCTTAGGCTGCTCTGCTAGTAACTTTTTTATAGAGTCCGTTACTATTTGTTCTATATTTCTTTTATCACTTTTTCTTCTTCGCAAATAAAATCATAACCTTTCTTATTTTTATCTTGGGTTGATGAAGACGTTCCTTCGTCTAGTGTCTGGGTTCCTGTTGTCTTAAAACTAGCTGGGAGAATTCTCCCTACACTTTTTGGCAAAGTGCCAGCTATTAATGGATTTGATAAGTCTTTACTAGTTACCATTTGAACTAGACTAGCTGTATCTTTACCCGATACAGTAGGGTTCTTTACATTTATTGGGGAATGCACACCCGCCTTATCTATTTTTAAAGGAGATGGAGAACTCCTTGGAACCACTTGTCGGGTTCCATAAGTATGCTGAGTCTGTTGGGATAATTCAAAATGAAGAATTTTAAGACAATCTTGTAGAATATCTATATGTTCTGTCATTTGACTTTTTTCATTTATAAGGTTCTCATTATCTTACTTTAAAGTCTTATTTGTGTGATTTAATCTTTGAAAGGCCTCGGTCATTGCGGAACAATGATCACAAAACATAATTTTGTCTGTGTTTTTTTTGATATTGTATTGGGGAACTCCTGTCATAATTGGTCTTAAAGGTGGAGTAATATAAAAATTTGGTCCCAATCTTCCTCGGGCATAGTCTAATGCTTCTGTAAGGTCATTGAAGCCTTTATAAAGAGGTGTTGTATAATTTTTTATAGAGTTCATCATCTCGATCCATGTCTGGAATACTCTCTGTGTCTGTCCCTTAACAACAACACAAAATTTAAATCTGTTAGTAGTAATTTTCTTAGTAAAATAATAACTTAAAACATTTAACACTGAAATAAAATAGCTAGTGTCTTTGGGAGTCTTATTGTAGGATATCCATAGATTGTTGATTAGGTATATCAGTTATTTATCCACTCGCACGTATGGTCTGAGTTTGAAAGTTAGGTTTGAGGTCTCATAACTGACCAGGTTGTGTGCCCTAAAAATCATCCGTTCTAGCTTTGAATGTTCCAACATTGTAAGTGGTCTGTAATGAGTATTGCTCATTAACATCCTTAGATAGTCTTGGGAGGACGAGGCTTTAGCCATACCTTTCCCCTTACTTTTATACATACTGAAACAAAATTTGCTATTCATTTTTTATTGCAAGTCTGCTAAGTTGGTCTGCTAAATTATTATCCTTTCCTTTAATATGTCCAAACACAGTATTATTGATTGATGTGGCATCTAAAAAATTTAACCACCTTTTTCTACTACTATTCTTTTCTTTCATTTTTTGATAGAATTTCACTATGACTTCGCAATCAGTTCTTACTAATATTTCAGGTTTATTCAATAAATATAGTTTAAAACTATTTAAACCATAGATTATTGCTAGGGTTTCTGTGTTTATGCTTCTCATATTGACTTTTTCCTTATATTTACCACTCGAATAGGCCCAAATTTTTTCATCTTTCTTTTCACTATATTTATTAGGTTTTGCTTTTAATATTGATCTCCATCCTTGAAGACTTCCATCTGTTTCTACAATTAAATAGTCTATTTGTAACGGTAGAGCCAAGTCTGGGATGTATTGGATCATTCGTTTAAGCTGCTGAACTAATTTTATATCTTCAGCATTAAAAGTCTTCTGACCCGTTGATCCTGTTTTAGAGTATAGCAGCCCTGCTATCTTTCCTAAGTCTTTAATGAAGTTCCTAGCATAATTTAGTAGTCCTAAAAATTTTTGTAAATCCTTTGTTTTATCTAACCTGTCTGGCATTTCTAAGACCTTTTTTGCTATATGCGGTTGTAATTTTATTTTTCCGTCTCCAATGACTACTCCTAGAAAATTAATACTATTTTTACATAGTTTCATTTTTTTTCTACTTATTATATTCCATTATCTACAAATAGTTTAAAGACTTGTTGTAAATGTCCTAGATGTTCTCTCATATTATTACTTAAAACTAAAATAGCATCTACATAAACTAATACAAAATTTTTATAACTCCCAAAAATATTATCCATTTTTCTCTGAAAAATTGGGGGTGCAGTCTTCAGTTCGAATGGCATAACTAGTGTCATGACCCGAGCAGAGGCCCTGGCCGCGATGGGTATCTCGAACCATCAAGGCCCGAGAGACCCCTGTAACTCCCCAACCCACTAGTGATATTGTCCACTCTGGGCCCAGGCCCGCACGACTTTAAAATGTATCTTTAGGGAGTAAGGCTTGCTTACTTATATAACCTACATCCCTCCTATGTTTTGCCGATGTGGGACTCCTTATCCTAAGTTGGGGTGTTACATACAAGATTGTAACGACTCGAGACTACCCCCTAGTCGTCACATGGTTCTTGGAACCACAAGTGATCCCAAGCTAACCCATGAATTGGCATACTGTTAAGCAACTAAATTATAACATAATAAATAACTATTCTTCTGTACGAAAACATACTCATACTGAAAATCCAAAATAGATACAATACTGATAAAGCCTTACAATCTGATAAATCAGAAGGATGGAACTGAAATTACATGACTAACTCTAACTGACATCTATGGAGCCTCTACTATACTAACTAAAGATAGCTAGGACATGCCTCCAATAACCACTAATCAATACATATGAAAGTAAATGAACTGTACATGAACTAAAATAATCTGGAGTTCTCAATGTAGGAGAACTCATCACCTGCTGGCTGGAATCTGCAACTGTTTGATTGTAATATGCGGGCTACAACTGGTATCTATATTATAAAATAATGTAGCCACACAGACATATATGTGGATCAGTACTTCTAGAATATACTGAGTATACAGGAGTGAATGCAAGTAAAACTGATTTTATATGTAATCGTAAAACATACACGCTAAGTGTAAGTAGACTAACCAATAGGCTGGAATAAACTGAAATATCTTAAAGCATGAGTGACAAACATTCTCCGATAAGATGGTGAATCTCTACACTTAGTTTCTGTAAAACTTTACTTTAATAATATAGTGTAACTGAAGCTGGGATATGATAAAATATGAATACTGTATGAATATTGGGTCAGAAACTACGTGATGAAGATTGGAGACTGACATAGACTGAGGATCTGAATATACAATCATGCTGAGCACAAATGCATAAATATACTAACTTATCTGATTAACTCAATAACTGATAGCTGAATACTGGGCATGTAAGACTGAACTATACTTAGTCTAAATAACTTGATTAAAACTGTGGAGTATTATGTATATGAGGAAGGGACTGACTGAGTAACATAAGATAACTAAGCATGAATTCGTGAAAAAATATATTATCTGAGAATGTAAGACCAAGCGTATAGTATAATTATGAAATAGTATGTAAACTGAGGTACTGAGATATTGATAATTGAATAACTGATAATTGTACGATATGGTCAAGCAAACCTGAAATTAAACTAAGTTACTGATTTGATTACTGGACTGAGACTGTGACTAAGACTATAACTAAGACTGTAACTAAGACTGTAATTAAGATTGTAACTATGACTATAACTGAGACTATAATTAAGACTATAACTGAAACTGTAACTGAGATTGTAATTAAGACTATAACTGAAACTGTAACTGAGACTGTAACTATGACTGTAACTGAGACTGTAACTATGATTGTAACTGTGACTGTAACTGAGACTATAACTGAGACGATAACTAAGACTGCAATTGAGTTTTGATAACTGAGTTATTGATAACTGGGTGACTATTTTTGACAGTTCTGATTCTATAGAACTAAACTGAGTTCTATATTGAGCTGGGTGACTATTTTTTATAGTCCTAGTTCTGTAGAACTTTAATAAGTTCTAGACTGAGTCTGAAACTAAAATTGTGGAAAGTAACCATCTAATCGACATACCCCTCTCTAAATGGATTGGGGTCCACCATGTAACCCAAGCTGGAAGGGTATTAGTACCATGCCATGGGTAAACACAAGCTGAAGAGTCACCCTCATCTGGCAGATGCCCTGAATGAGAATGGTGGTACCCTCAACTGGCAGGTAAAATACCTTATCAACCCTCAATTGGCAGGTTGATATCTCAACTTATGTTAAATATGTAGTTCTGGAATGCAAGGACTGCTACTAAGGATCACACCCTCTACTGGCAGGTGAGCCCCAATCCTTAGGTTCACTCGGTACTGAATCCTACTCCCAACTGAATAGATACTGAACTAATCACAAAACTGTACTAAGCTGGACTGAACTATTACTGATCGTGTTAATTGACTGAACTAGACCGAGTTTACTGAGTTCTGTAACTGACTGTTACTATTGTTTGTGACCTTACTGAGACTATTCTGAAGCTATTGTAATTCTAGGTAAACAGCTAGATTTTTGGGTATTGAATACCCCCAAGACTCGATAATAATAACACCAAGACCATACTAAGTCTTTGAGGACATGATAAATAGTCATTATTAAAAGAAACCCATCACTTGGGCATTTCATCAAACACTTGAAATTCATGGTTTAAACTAAGCATAGAGATAGTTTTAGACATGTAGCAATAGCATGAATTCAATATTAAAAATTACCAATTAAGGCTTTAACATGGGAAAATTCATCAAACACATGGGGATCATGAGCTTGGACATGGGAATATCTTAAAAATGGGAGCATAACATGATTACATAACTAAAATCATAAATTGAAAAAGTCACATGTAATTCGCTAGAAATAGGACATGGTTTTTTTTATCAAAACATGTAAAGTTCATAGCTTGAACCTAAGAATGTCTTAAACATGAAGGAACAATAGGGTTCCATGGCAAAATTCATAACTTGAGGATTCATCTTGAAATTGATTGGACATGATATGGGAATTTCATCAAACATGTGGAAGACATGAATTTAAAACATGGAATATCGCTAAACATCATGAATTTAGGATTTATCATGGAATTCACTTCAATAAAGCATGGGAAATTCAAATTCACAGCATGGGGAATTTAAAATCTTGCATGGAATCATACATCGGCTCAATTGAATTAAAAACATCATGAAAACATGAAATTCAACCTTTAAACATACAAATTACCATAATAATGGAAAATTCATTCTTTACTTAAGTAAAAAGGGTTTTTGGGCTCCATGGGTGAAAGAGGACCCATGGATGAACTCCCACATACCTTAAAGCTTTAATCTTGAAGGAGAAACACAATCTTGAAAGCATTCTTGAATTAGGAAACTTGAGTTCTTGCTTTTCTTAAAGAAAGATTGATGAAGTTGTTGGTGTTCTTGAGGAGGCTAGGGTTTTTCATTGAGAAAAAAGATGAATAATTAAGTGTATATTGCTTTTGGAGGGCTGAAATTAAGTGTTATGGGCGGATATGGGTGAGGGAAAGTGACCAAAGTGCCCCTATACCCTTTAAAAACTAAATTAGCATGTGAAACAGTTTCGTAATGCGCTGGCCGATGCATCACGTCGTTATCACATCGGCTTACTGCCTCACACGAAAAATGCCATAACTTTTCGGTCAGGTATTAGATTTTGGCGAAATTGGTATCGTTGGAAAGATAATTCAATTATTTATAATTTGGTGGGTTTTGAGATGCAAAATTCCACGTATATAAAAGTTATACATGTTCTAAGTAGATCCTTGTAGAATCAAATACCAAACTTTGCACAAATCCAGGGCTCTAAGCTCAACTTTGTTCTAAGTGATTATTATGAACATTTTTCACCTCAAAAGCAAATCAAACATGAGGATAAAGATCATGAAACTCATATTTACATGAGAATCATTTAGATTATAGCTTATATGCGTAAGAACGACAGTTCAAAGACTAGCCCAAAAATGTGGGGTATTACATTATCTCCCCCTTGTGAATACTCATCCTCGAATGAGACTGGTTAGACTGAGAGTACTGTACGAAGGTAACTGAGATCATATTCTGAGCATGACTGACTTGGGACATGATTGCATAACTAAATTTGAAACATGATACATGAACTGAATATCATGAACTGAACTAATTTCTTGAATACATGTAGTGACATGAATTCGTTAGAGAGGTCTGAACTGAGGACATACATGACATAAACTAAATTTTACTGATTATTAAAGATGTAGCATGAGCACCTGGGATTGAATATACTGTAAGACATGAGTACTTGAGTCATGAGTTGCATGACCTGAGTTGGGAGTTCATGAGTCATGGAACATGATTTATACTATTGAGTGAATTGGAACTCCTCATAATAGAAACTGAAAGTGTACATGTTTTTTTCTATAAAGTTCATGAATATGAGTTGTGATGAGGGAGATGATATGTTAGGCATGAGTAGATATCGTGATAGCTGTAAAAATTTACACTGATATAAGAATATGTTAGGAATCATCCTCCCTTACTGCTTTTCTACACATACTGGAACTACTACTAGAGTCTGAGAGCCTGACTTGGTTACTTATTCTATAATATCACCCTTAGCTTTAAGCTATCATCTTCAGTCTGTGACCACTTTACTAAACTTTAAACTGAACTGCAATAACTTTACTCTATAGTTTGGGGTATAATAATACATATGAATGATAAACTCATCCTGAAAGACTACACCTAAAAGTATATAATCCACTACTAATACTATCTCCTGGGGTACAACTCTTAACTTTCTATAGTTTCTGCAATCATCATCACATACTTACACTCTTTTCAACACATGCTTGCCTCACAAAACATATCATCTGCTTCTGTTTCTTCATAAACTACTAATATCATATCTTGTAACTCACATCTACACCATCATACTTAATCTTAAATCAATAAACTTAAATTCTTACGTACATTGTTCAAGCCTACTGATTCACTTTTCGTACAACTATCCCCGTGAATATATAATCTACTCAAGCTGGATAACGCTATCCCAACTCTACTATTGCTAAACTTCTGGGTTCATAATTCTAACTCTAGATCATATACTATAAAAGGGATTCTGAGAGAGGATCTGAAAGCACATCTAAATTTGGCTTAATGCACAATTTTCACGAACATGAATGAAATATTTCAAAATTTAGGACATAGGGGCACTAATGGGATACTTTTTTAGCCAACATGCAATCCCATAACTATCTGTGGGGACTGGCTGAGGAAACACTGTCTGTAAGAACTTAAGCTTCACTGTTTCTATCACCTCAAAACTAAGGCAGATTTAGCATGAATAGAGCAATATGAGGATCTGCATAAATTTCTTAGATAATGCTTTTACTGCACGATTTGAGGCTTAAAAGAAGGGGAAATATTTCCTAAATTCCTTGTAGCCTCTCAAAGAGAAGTACAGACATCTCCGTACCATTCTACAAGACTCTACTAAATACAACTTTATAGACACCCTAGTACACTTGAACTCTGTGCTCTTATACCAAGATTATAACGACCCGAGAATTCCCTCCTAGTCGTCACACAGTTCTTGGAACCACAAGTGATCCCAAGCTAACCCATGAACTGGCATACTATTAAGCAATAAAATTATAACATAATAAATAGTTGTTCTGCTGTGTGGAAACATAATCATACTGAAAATCCAAAATAGATACAATACTGATAAAGCCTTACAATCTGATAAATCTAAAGGATAAAACTGAAATTATATGACTGATTCTAATTGACATCTATGATGCCTCTACTATACTAACTAAAGATAGCTGGGATATGCCTCCAACTACCACTAATCAATACACATGAAAGTAAATGAACTATACATGAACTAAAACTATCCTGAGTTTCTGAAGTAGGAGAACTCATTACCTGCTAGCTGGAATCTGCAACTGTATGATCATGCTATGCGGGCTACAAATGGTACCTATATCATGAAACAATGTAGCCACACAGATGTCTATTTTTTCTAATCCTACTTCATTTATAAATTCTTCTCCTTCAGATTCTGAGGAGTCTATGGGTTCTCTTTCTTCTTCGAATACCTCCATACTCCTTATAGAGTATATACTTTCGTTGTCTGACATATATTCATCTACATTTATCATATTTTCATTTACATCTTCTATTAATTATGCATTCCGAGATGTACTATTATTTATTTTTGGACAAGTATTTGCTAGGTGCTCTATACTTCCGCAAGTAAAACATTCTAATTTATTTTTATAAGTTCTACTAGTGTTATAGTTCCTTACATGTTTCTGTCTATCTAGATATGGCTTTCTCACGTTTGATCTCCTTAAGTAGTATTTCTTCCTAGGGCGATAGTCTCTTTTATAATGATCATAATGTTGTGTGGTATATATATTTTTACAAAAGTCTATATCACTTCTTTTTAATTGTTTTTGTATTTGTATATTTGTACATTTTTCTTGTAATATTTCCATTACGTGTTGTATTTTTTTCCCTATTGACCATTTTGTGTCTGGATTTTGTATTACTCCTTCTCTTTTGGACCACTTTTCTTCTATTTCTCTTCCTAGGGCCCCTGGTAATTCATTAAATAATCTTTTTCCTAGAGTCTGATCAATCGAGTTTCGACTAATTGTACAATAATAAAAGTACTCGTTTAGAAATTTCTTAATTTTGACCAATTATTAATATTTTATTGCTCTAAATTTATTAAATCCCTTTTCTGTAATACTACTAATCCACGATTGGGATCTTTATCCATTAGTAAAATATGTACTTTGCTTACAAAATTATATGGGTTAGCTACCATTTCTATCAATTCTTGAAAATCTTCAGGGAATGTTGTCTTATGTGCTTCCCATAATGCTTTAGTAGTCTCTCCTAGGAGCGTTTCTAGATATCTATACATATTTTTTGCATCTGGCTCTTGATTAGCTTGTATGTGTTGTATGTAATCTGCTACCACTATAATTTTCCATATGTCTATTACAGCATTCCATGTCTGGGGGTCATGAGCTGCTAGATTTAAACTACTTCCTTTATTACCACCTTCTTGTAACATAATAGGTTCTTTTATTGGCATTCTTCAACCTCTAGGTTTTATGTCTTATTCTATCTGTTCTTCAGGGTTTACTCTAACTACTCTATATCTTGGTAAATTGCTTGTTGTTTTATTTACTCTTTGCATACCAGTTGTCCTCTGGAAAGGGCATGAAGTACTTGCCGCACTTTCCACAAATTCCCTAATACTTTCTATTTCATCTATATTGTAAATTATTTCTAAATCTTCTTCTTTCTTTTCATTTTTACGTATATAACCATAATTATCTGTTCTTAATTCACATTTGATAAAATGTTCTTTAGTTTTGATGAGGTTTAGGTTCTATATATTTGAACGTTCTATTGTTATTTATTTCATATAGGGCCTCTGCTTTCATTATAGCCTTATTTAATTCAAAGCCTTCTTCTAGTATTTCTATATTCATAAGACTAGTATTTTCACATTCATCAATTTCTTCATCGATTTCTTTTTCATTCGTGTATTGATAGTCTGTGAACCTTATTGTGGTTTCACCTCTATTATTTATATACATTAAATGATTAGTTGGCTTTAGTATTTCTTTCTTAGTGAATCTCTCCAGGTTCCATTCTAATCCTGCATATTCTTCTGAATTTATCTTTAGGGGTTTAATTAATCTGATGCCCTTATTTCCCATTAAACTTACTACATCATCTATTTTTAATTTAAACTTTGTACTACTATTAGAGACAAGTTTTCCTATAAATCCTACACATATTAATAGATTATTTCCATTATTTATTTCTTCATATCCTTTAGTCTGAATATCTATTTTTGTATATTTTTCAAATTCTAGAAAATTTATCATAAAGTCTGGACTGTAATAAAAGAGTCCTCCACTAGTTGGCATGTCTACTTCTGTTATTCCTATTATAGATCTTTTTGAGTTTGACCATCTATTATCATATATTGTAACTAATACCTAGGTTCTTTCTAGTTAATCCTTTTAAACCTATTACAATAAGTCCCATGTGCATGAGGCTCATGATTGAATTTGTAACTTGTTTTAAAGATTCTGGGCTTATTAAATTTATATTGGCACTATTATCACCAATTACGCACATTTGTTCTTCTATATAATGTTTATATAATTGTGCCTGTAAAAATATTCCTTCATTATATAGTGTCTTAGCGCTTAATAATTTTATTTTATTCTGTTGAAAAGGTTGTATATTCTTATTTGCATCTACTATTTCTTCTAGATGTTGTCTTAAAGTTATCTTTGGTCTATTTATTATTTTAGACAACATGTTGATTTTTGGTCTGTCTTGGGTAAAACTTGATCTTGGCTAAGACAATATGTCCTATTAACTTAGATTCTAGTTTAGATATTATGGTAATTAGGTGATCTAGTCTTAGAGGGTCTTCTTTTGTAATATTAAGTCTCTTATATTCTAAATATAAACTATTTAATTTTTCTCTAATCTCTATGTAAGATTTAGTATTTCTACAAGGCCTTCTCATTAAGCTAGATAAATAGCGTTCTTTCGTCTCAATATTTCTTCTACCCTTCGTTCGTCTAGTAGAATATTTTGACCTGTACCTCAGATAATCTATTATCTACTCGTAGTAGTTCTTGATAAACCTCTTCGCTTGAATCTAGCAAAATTTCAAGTAAGCTACAGTATAACTGCCTTTGTTCTATTAAAGCTTTATAAAATTTGTATACTCTTTCTTTTGGTCTTTAATATACCAATAATATTCTGAATCTAATATTATTCATTTTTTGTAGAGTCTTGGTTTCCTTTTTTGAGTTCTCGAAATATTGTCTGACATCATATATAATAGAGTCTCCTAGAATCTTCAGGC
This sequence comes from Capsicum annuum, assembly GCF_002878395.1. NCBI lineage: Eukaryota > Viridiplantae > Streptophyta > Magnoliopsida > Solanales > Solanaceae > Capsicum > Capsicum annuum. The sequence goes on along the minus strand of NC_061118.1, from coordinate 57,353,808 downwards.
TTTGATACCAATAATATATAAAAGTAATAACAGACATATAACAAGAAAAAATATAATTTAATTAAAGTGGATAAGCAGATATGAGCAAGAAGCAGAGTTAGAGTGGATATTTTTGAAATATGGTGTAAAATCCTACTCAGTACTTCCTCCTTCGTTATCCTTAGTCATGTGTAGTAGTGAAATTATAAAGATTGCAGTATATTTTCTCCCCAAAAAAACTTTTTTTTCGTTCATATCTTTCTCTTCAGCTTTAGGTATTTAGCAATGTCTTCATTAACCACACCCCAGGACGATACAACAGTTCGTTCAACTCTTTGTCGGACTTTAAGTTCCATAGGAATTTACAGATTAATCCATTATTACCAGTAAATACTGAGAGAATAACCATATACTAGGGGTATATTCATAAGTAATGTACCAGATTTATAGGATCGAAGGCTGGCGGTAATCCGCATAGCTATTTAAACCTATAACATAATATCGAAAAAAACTAACTGAAAGAAAATATGGAATGGAACAGACATAATTTACAAACTGGGGAGAAAATTACAATTATCTTAATAATGACTACTTACATGTCTTAAGAAGAAGTGAGGTTTCCCTTTTGAGAGTCCCTAAAAGCTTTTGCAGCTATGGATGAAGGAACTTAAAAACTATGCACAATTTACTAACTATCTTAAATATTTTTTTATTTAACTTAGAAACAGATTTTGGAAATAAACTTTTTAAAGCTCACAATATCTTTCTCACTCTTGGTTTCTCTCTCTAATTTCACTTCTACTCTTCAAGTCTAAAATGGGGGCATTTATAGGCATCTGGTGGATTTCAAAATCCAAATTTCAAATATCTTGAAAACTTTATCATGTCGGGTGGGCCCCATGGTCACATGGTGACGTCTCCTTTTTAATTCTCATACGTCCATTTGTTTCCTATTTATTTATCCTTTACATCATTGCATACGTCTTTGATTTTGTCTTTTTGTGAGTATCGTCATTGCTTATATGTCTAGGTTGTGTAAGGCTTCTGGAGAGAAATCCACTCCAGAATCATCATCTGCATTTGGGTCTTGAGCAAATTAATCCATAGCGGAATTATAGTCTGCCATTGTTAAGTCATTTTCTTCACTATCTCCACTTGACAATCCTAGTCCCGTTCCCATTCTGGGTCTTGATTCTTCTCTTGGTATCAAGAAAACTCTAGATCTTGGCTCAGGTTCTGAATTTTCCATTGCTATTTCTTTAGACTGCTCTGTTAGTAACTTGTTTATAGAGTCTGTTACTATTTGTTCTATATTTCTTTTATCACTTTTCTTTCTTCGCAAATAAAAATCATAACCTTTCTTATTTTTGTCTTAGGTGGATGAAGATATTCTTTCGACTAGTGTCTGGGTGCCTGTTATCTTGAAACTAGCTGGGAGAATTCTCCCTACACTTTTTTGCAAAGTGCCAGCCATCAACGGATTTGATAAGTCTTTACCAGTTATCGTTTGAACTGGAATAGTTGTATCTTTACCCGATATAGTAGGTTTCTCTGCATTCATTGGGGAATGCACACCCGTCTTATCTATTTTTAAAGTAGATGGAAAACTCCTTAGATCTACTTGTCTGGTTCCATAGGTATGCTGAGTTTGCTGGGATAATTCAAAATGAAGAATTTTGATACGATCTTGTAGAATATCTATATGTTCTGTCATTTGTCTTTTTTTATTTATAAGGTTCTCATTATCTTTCTTTCAGCTTTAGGTGTTTAGCAATGTCTTCATTAATCACACCCCGGGATGATATAATAGTCCTTTCAACATTTTGTCGAACTTTTAATTCTCTAAAAATTTACAGATTAATCCATTATTACTGCTAAATGCTGAGAGAATAACCATATATTAAGGGTATATTTATAAGTAATGTACCATATTTATATGATTGAAGGCTGGCGATAATTCGCACGACCATCTAAACCTTTAATATAATATCAAAAAAAATCAACCGAAAGAAAATATGGAATGGAATTGATTTAACAGACATAATTTACAAATTAGGAAGAAAATTACAATGATCTTAATAATGACTACTTACATGTCTTAAGAAGAAGTGAGGTTTCCCTTTCGGGAGTCCCTAAAAGCTTTTACAGCTACGGATAAAAGAACTTCAAAACTATGCACAATTTACTGACTATCTCTAATTTTTTTTTATTTAACTTAGAAACAAATTTTGAAAATAAACTTCTTAAAGCTCACAATATCTTTCTCACTCTTGATTTCTCTCTCTAATTTCACTTCTACTCTTTAAGTCTAAAATAGGGTATTTATAGGCATCTGGTGGATTTTAAAATCCGAATTTCAAATGTCTTGAAAACTTTATCATGTCGGGTGGGTCCCACGGTCACATGGTGATTTCTCCTCTTTAATTTCCATCTATTCATTTGTTTTCCATTTATTTATCCTTTACATCATTGCATATGTCTTTGATTTTGTCTTTTTGTGAGTATCGTCATTGCTTACGTATCTAGGTTGTGTAAGGCTTCTAGGGAGAAATCCATTTCAGAATCATCGTCTGCATTTGGGTCTTGAGCAAATTAATCCATAGCTGAATTATAGTCTTCCACTGATGGATCATTTTCTTCACTATCTCCACTTGACAGTCCTAGTCTAGTTCCCGTTCTGGGTCTTGTTTTATCTCTTGGTATCAAGAAAACTCTAGATCTTGGCTCAGGTTGTGGATTTTCCATTGCTATTTCTTTAGGCAGCTCTGCTAGTAACTTTTTGATAGAGTCTGTTACTATTTGTTCTATATTTCTTTTATCAACTTTCATTCATCGCAAATAAAAACCATAACCTTTCTTATTTTTGTCTTGGGTAGATGAAGACGTTCCTTCATCTAGTGTCTGGGTGCCTGTTGTCTTGAAACTAGCTGGGAGAATTCTTCCTACACTTTTTGACAAAGTGTCAGCCATCAACTGATTTGATAAGTCTTTACCAGTTACCGTTTGAACTGGACTAGCTGTATCTTTATTCGATACAGTAGGTTTCTTTGCATTCATTGGGGAATGCACACTCGTCTTATCCATTTTTAAAGGAGATGGGGAACTCCTTGGAATCACTTGTCGGGTTTCATAGGTATGCTGAGTCTGCTGGGATAATTCAAAATGAAGAATTTTGATACGATCTCGTAGATTATCTATATATTCTATCATTTGTCTTTTTTCTTTTATAAGGTTATCATTATCTTGCTTTAAAGTCTCATTTACGTGATTTAATCTTTGAAAGACCTCGATCATTATGAAATAATGATCACAAAATATAATTTTTTCTGTGTCTTTTTTTATATTGTATTGGGGAACTCCTGGCATATTTGATCTTAAAGCTGGAGTAATATAATAATTTGTATATGTATATATATACTAGTTTAGGTGTACGCGTCTCGCGCGTGTACCTCGGTTTAGTGAGATCAATTACTACTAAAAATAATTACGTCTAAAAGACCAACCGTTGGGTGTTTTGTGATGGTAGGTGTAGTACAATGAAACTCTTTATATAGGTAATTTTTTTTATATATATTTTAGGATTCTTAATTTCTTTCCATAGGTTTATATTTTATGTATTTTAGGACTCTTTATTTCTTTTCATATATAATTAAGGTTCTTCCGTATTTTAGGAGTCCTTAATTTAATAAAATAATAATTAGAGAAAAAAATAAAAAGGCGTTTTTGTCTATTGCGGAATCTTTTAATGAAGGACAAAAAGTTTAAATTACTTTTCTAAGTGTGAAGTGTATATATATATATATATATATATATATATATATACTAGTTTAGGTGTACGCACCTCTCGCGTGTACCTCGATTTAGCGAGCTCAATTGCTACTAAAAATAATTATGTCTAAAAAGACCAACCGTTGGGTATTTTGTGTTGGTAGGCGTAGTACTATGAAACTCTTTATATAGGTAATGTTTTTTTTATATATATTTTAGGATTCTTAATTTCTTTCCATATGTTTATATTTTATGTATTTTAGGACTCTTTATTTCTTTTCATATATAATTAAGGTTTTTCCGTATTTTAGGAGTCTTTAATTTAATAAAATAATAATTAGAGAAAAGGATAAAAAGACAATTTTGTATATTGCGGAATCTTTTTATGAAGGGAAAAAAGTTCAAATCACTATATATA
>NC_061118.1:57240728-57346643 GCF_002878395.1 Capsicum annuum | reverse complement strand
TATATATATATATATATATATATATAATCTATAATATATAATATATTAAAAGTGTGGAGATCCTTAGAAAAGTGAATCGAACATTTTGCCCTTTATTAAAAGATTCCATAATAGACCAAATCGTCTTTTCACTTTTTTTGTTCTAATTATTATTTTATTAAATTAAGAAATCATAAAATATATAGGAAGAACCCTGATTAAATAAATATATGAAAAAAACTTAAAATCTTAAAATACCTAAAATATATAAATCCTAAAAATAAAAGATGTTTTAAAATATATGGAAAGAAATTAAGATTTCTCCACTATAGGTAAAAGCTCAACTAATTAAGGACTCCTAATTTTTAAAGATATAGGCCATTTTAATTTTCCTTTTTTAAGTCTCCTTTTTTTAAGTCATGCTGTTTTGAAGCAATTGTGCCTTCTTGTGTTTGGGTTTTGAGATACTGGAAGTTAAACAGAATATTTTTCTTTCGTTTACTTTGTGAACAACAACTAGACACACGAGCGCAACAAATAAGCAAATCTCCTTCGCAATGTTGTAAGAAGACATTGGAATCAGGATTTGGCCAGTTTAGGCTCGTCGTCCCATCTTAAAATATAGAAGTCTACTCTTTAAAGTTTGTTTGCCTCCCTAATTCTTTCAAAAGGTTTTGTCATGCTATTTTTTTTTCTACGTACCAATTTTCAGAACTCACACCCTTTTCTTTCGCAAACATAAATTTTTGTACTAATTGAAAAATGCCTGAACAACGCTTCAAAATTTTTTCAAAAAAAAAAAAAAAATCATTGATCGAAACCCCCTGCATTTAAGCATATCAATTAGTTATATTTTGTTAGTTACGATAACAACCTTTCCTAAAAATAAGAATTTAAGTTAGACAAGGAAACAAAAGGTATTTTGTAAATAATACTAAAATCTGGACGTGAATTCCTTAATAAGGTGAGAATTAATTAGCGGATGAAAGATCCTTGGAAAAAACGTTTGTTTTACTATAAATAATTCAATATGATGGCCATGCAATATTTTTTTTAAAGTTATTGTCTTTTAATAAATTTACAAAATTTACTTTTTAAATAATTTGTATAAAAGGAAAGGGAAGCGTGAAAGTTTTGAAGTACCGTATTTTTTTTATTTTTTTCTATCATATTTTATTTTGATATTAGGAATAGAAAGAGAGTCCTATTAAATACTACCTCAGAATTTTGGTGTCTATATAAAGTCGGCTTCTAATTCTTTGTATCGGCTTCTAATTCTTTGTATTCAACTTTATTATTTGATGTTTTTATTTTTTCGTGACTGGTTTTATGATTCTCCCAAATCCCTTTTGGAGAGCTAGGAGAATATTAAGATGAATAATCTTATGTTAGATTCATCATTGAAAATTTATTTTAATTATTTTTTTATATAGTTTTTTATGCTCAAAATATTGATGGGACCTATATCAATAGCCGAACAAACTTTATATGATGGAGCTTGGAGTGTTCTAGCTATTTTTTTTTATGTGATTTTTGATGCTCGAATCTACTTTTAAGGCAAAGGTTAGAGATTTGCGTTCAACTTACCACTTAAATTTATTATTTTTTGTAAAGTATATATTGTTGATCACAATTATAATATTCAATTTGAGAAGTTACTCTATGATAGAGATTGAAGTATACTAGCTACTTTATTTTTTTTATGTAGTTTTCATGCTCAAAACATCAATGAAATCTATAATTGAAATAAAAAGTTGACTAAATTTTTTGATGGAGATCGAAGAAGATATTATTTGTTGAGTTTTAGATTGATGAGAAATAATAAGAGAATTTTTAATGCAATTGTTTGAGGTTTGCTTTCAACTTTTCACTTAATTTTTTTCTTTTTGTAAAATATATATTGTTGATTGCAATTATAACACTAAATAATTAAATAATTTTTTCAAATATAACATTCAATTGAATTTTTCCCTTACAAAGTTTATAGGGTACAAAAAAGAAAATTAACTAAGCTACAAAATCTTAGGTACTTCTATGTTTTCATGTAGTAGCTACGATAGCACCAAAACATTAATCCAACAACAGAGTACTTTTCCTTAATGCTACGCTGTGTGCTGTTGTAGGAGTATCATATACTCCAACAACAATATTTTTCAAATAAATAACTTAAATAGAAAAAATAGTCAAATGTCCTCCAACCTTTACCTCAAATCTTAACTACACACTTATATTTTGTGAGGGTCTTATAACCCCCTAAACTATTTTAAAGTGGAATTAATACCCCTGAAACATGACAAGAGAGTGTATTTCACTCTCTTTAAAGAGAGTGAGGACAATTTTTTTATTAAAAATTTATTTTTAATATTTCTTTACTCTTTTCTTTATTCATTTTTAATAATTATTCTTCTTTATTTATTTTGTTTCTTCTTCTTCTTCTTCTTGAACTCAACAATGACATCTTCAAGAACTCAACAATGACATCCAATTCAAAACTAATTTATCATCTCCTTCAATATAAGTCATAGTAAACGGCCAAACTACACCAACTACCAGTTTATCCAAACTAACAATCATTTCCCTAAAAGCTCCATTCCTCGGAACACTAAAATTATTAAAACTTACATACTCATTAACCAAATTACCATACCAAGAATCATCGATCTCATGAAATGAAACATAAACTTTCAACAATGCTCTGTACACATTTTGTGGAATCTTGAAATCTTTTAACTTTACATCGATTGAATTTTCAATCTCAAATCATAAATCATCATTCAAATCCACATTTCTTGAAATTGAAACAATCAAATCAGCACCATAATCAAAATCAACACCAAATTTTTTCACAATCATAAATTCAACATCAATTTTCATAGTTGAGAAATTAAAAAAAAAAAAAAAAAGGAAAGAAAAAAGAACAAGATTGAAAAACAACATTTCTACTCGACATTGTATCAAATATTTGTTGAGCATAATCTAACATCCCATTTCTCACATATCCAGAAATCATACAGTTCCTACATTCTTTTTGGGGCATTTCGTTGAACAATTTGTGTGCTTCCTCAGCATCACCTTTCTTGAAAAAAGTAGTAATTCTTGAGTTCCAATTGAACAACGAGTTTGCAATTGAACTCACATAACGAATACAGAAATGAAAAATTTTGTTCCTAAAGCAAATGTGTGAAGCCGTGCAAATTTTCATTCTTGAAGCAAATTTTTTTTTCTAAACTTTGAATTTAATAGTTGACTTTGAATTTACTATATAATAAAGGTTTGAGATTTAACAAAGGTTTGAGATTGCAGAAAATCAAATGAAGAGAAAGGGAAAAAAAAGAACAATAGAATGGAGAATCATTATTGTGGAAAAACATGAAATAAATGAAAAAAAGTGATGAAATTGAAAAGGAAATTAAAAAAGTATAAAAAGTAAAAAATATAATAAATAGAATTAATTAATTTTTTATATTAAAAAAAGTAATATTATGTGGCATGACATGGCAGCGAGTGCAGCTCACTGCCTGAAACAATGTCTGGGCATCAGTTTTCGGGTGTGTAAATAGTCCACTTTAAAATAGTTCAGGGGAGTCATAGGACCCCCGCAAAGTATAGGTGTGTAATTGAAATTTGAAGTAAAGGTTGGGGAGGGGGGAATTTTGGCCATTTTTTCTAACTTAAATATCGCATGTATTGTTCAATTTAGTTTGATGTCTTATTATTTATTTATATGTTGGAGTGTCATGTACTTTTTTGAGTAAAATATATGGTAAAAGATATTAGATGAATTAATAATTAAGGTCATAAATTCTATAATAAAAATAAAATATATTTTAAAACTCTGAAACCAAAATAGAATTCAAATAATTTTAATAGTCTTTGTTCTTTTTCTTTTCTATTTTAAAGCACTGATCTTTTTTTTTTACTAGATTTGGCATCTATGTGATGGTTGTAACAATATAGCTAAATGTGAGAAAATAAGAAATAACGATGCTTATGATGATGAGGTGCTTCTTAATTATGAAGAAGATGACAAAAACATCCATGATTTTACTACAAAAGTCAATGGAAAGTTGGCAAAAACTGAGGCGCTACTATGTGAATCTTTAATTCTCAATAATACTTTTCATTAGTTGTCTTCATAGATTCAGATGACTAAGAGATGGTATGACAATTCACATTTTACTTTCAAAAAAAATTCTGCTACATTATTCTTTCGTGTAATTTTAATTGTTCAAAACTATACTACCATAAATTTTGTACTATCAGATGATTAAAAAAAAACTATGACTCATAAATAAGAATACTATTATAAAACAAGAAAGAATAGAGAGAGTAATTGTTATTTCTCTTGAGGGATGATTTACAATGAAGGAAGCCCTTCTATTTATAGGGGGAATTTGCCCTTAGTTTTACACTAAAAGACAAAGACATCAAATCCTAATAGACATCAAATAGATCTTGATAGACATTTCACTATAATTGATATATATCATAACACTCCCCTTTGAATGTCTAACAATATGCATATAGGCTGCTTCATTAAAAAACTTACAAGGAAAATTCAATGGGACAAAACCGCGTAAGGGAAAAAGAGTACAGCGCGTATTATCCCCCCCTAATAAGAACATCCTTGAACCTTTGCATTCCAATCTTGTGCACCATTTTCTTGAAAGTTGTAGTTGGAAGAGACTTGGCAAATAAGTCAGCCATATTGTCACTTGAATGAATTTGTTGTACGTCAATATCACCATTCTTTTGGAGCTCATGTGTATAGAAGAGCTTTGGCAAAATGTGCTTCGTTCTATCTCCTTTTATGAATCCCCTTTAAGTTATGCTATGCTTGCTGCATTATCTTTATATAAAATCGTGGGTACTTTGTCATATTTCAAGCGACATTTTTCTCGAATGAAATGTATTATGGACCCAACAACACAAACTCTCGGCTTGCTTTATGAGTAGCTATCATCTCAGCATGATTCAATGAAATGGCTACGATAGATTGTTTTGTTGATCTCTAAGATATAATAGTACCCCCATATATGAATACATAACTTGTTTGAGACCGAGCTTTATGCGGGTTAGATAAGTACCCAGCATCAGCATAACCAACAAGATCAGAACTACAATCTTTAAAATAAAATAATCCCATATCGATAGTCCCCTTTAGATACCGTAATATCTGTTTGATCCCATTCCAATGTCTCCTAGTAGGAGTAGAACTATACCTTGCTAGTAAATTTACTGAAAAGGCAATATCAGGCCTTGTAGTATTTGCAAGATACATTAGTGCACCAATTGCACTAAGATATGGTATTTCAGGACCAAGGAGTTCCTCATTCCTTTTTTGAGGTCAGAATGGATCCTTATTCATATCAAGTGATCGAACAACCATCAGAGTACTTAATGGATGTGCTCCATCCATATAGAATCGTTTCAACACCTTTTCTGCGTAGGCATATTGATGGACAAAGATACCATTTGTCAAATGCTCAATTTGCAAACCAAGGCATAACTTTGTCTTTTTGAGATCTTTCATCTCAAATTCTTTATTTAGGTAATCAATTACATTTTGAAGCTCTATTGGCGTTCCAATAAGGTTTATATCATCGACATAGACAACAATTATAACAAACTCCGACGTTGTTTTCTTTATGAAAACACATGGGCGAATTTCATCATTCGTATAACCTTCTTTAGATAAATATTCACTAAGACGGTTATACCAAATGCGTCCAAATTGCTTCAAATCATACAATGATCTTTGCAATCTAATGGAATGCATTTCTCGAGGCTTTGAACTATATGCTTTCAGTATTTTAAATTCTTCAGAAATTTTCATGTATATCTCATTATCAAGTGATCCATATAGATAGGTTGTTACCACATCCATCAAATGCATTTCAAGTCTCTCATGGATAGTGAAACTAATAGGATAATGCAATGTTATTGCGTCCATAACTGGTGAATATGACTCATCATAATCGACACCAGGCCGTTGTGAAAATCCTTGTGCAACAAGGCATGCTTTATACCTTTGTATTTCATTTTTCTTATTTTTTTCGCACAAGGACCCATTTATAACCAACAGGCTTAACACCATTAGGTGTTTGAGCTATAGGTCCAAAAACTTTACGTTTGACAAGTGAATTCAATTCAGATTGAATTGCTTCTTGCCATTTTGTCCAGTCATTTCTTTGTCGATATTTTGTGATAGATCAAGGTTCAAGATCCTCACTATCTTGCATGATTTTCATTGCAACATCATATGCAAAGACATAATCCACTACTATTTCAGGTCGATTCAAATTAGTTTCAATATCACTTGAATTTATGGATAGTTCCTCATTTTCTTGAGTCTCAGGCTCATTAATTCCTTCAGGAATATTAACATTTCTCAAATCTTGAACTTTCATATGAGGATTTTTCGTAGTGTCATGTTGAGCATTTATTTATTTTTCTAGGATTTTGATCCTTAGAACCTAATGGTCTGGCATGCTTCAAGCGTACTTTAGATTCATTAGCTATGACACTAGTGGATGGTCCTTTAGGAACACCAATTCGAATTGAGACATTCTCTGTAGAAATATGTGATTTAGTGATCTTTTTCAAATCTGTAAATACGACCGGCATTTGATTTGCAATTCTCTGCAGATGAATAATCTTTTGTAGTTCTTGCTCACAAATAGAAGCACGTGGATCGAGATGAGATAGTGATGGATTTTTCAATAAAATTTCTCTTTTAGTGTCACTATCTTCTCCACCTAATTTTGGAAAAACTATCTCATCAAATCGATAACCTGCAAAGCAGTGAACGTATCTCCCGTTAATGGTTCAAGATAGCAAATAATAGAGGGTGATTCAAACCCAACATAAATTTCTAACCATCTTTGGGGACCATCTTGGTGCGGTTTGGTGATGCTATAGGCACATATACTCCGCACCCAAAAATTTTCAAATGAGATATATTAGGCTCTTGACCTAAAACCAATTGCAACGGAGAAAATTTATGATAATTTATCTGTCTAAGACAAACAAGTGTTGCAGCATGCAAAATTGCATGACCCCAAACAGAAGTGGGCAACTTAGTTTTCATAAGCAATGGTCTTGCTATCAACTGTAGACGTTTACTTAATGACTTGGCAAGGCCATTTTGAGTATGAACATAGGGTACAGGATGTTCCACTCTTATCCAAATCGATAAGCAATAATCACTAAATGCTTGGGATAGAAATTCTGCAACATTATCAAAGAGAATAGACATAATTTGATTATTGGGAAACTGTGCCCGTAATCATATTATTTGTGCCAATAATTTTGCAAATGCTAAGTTGCGAGATGACAAAAGGCACACATGAGACCATCTAGAAGAAGCGTCTATTAGGACCATGAAGTATCTAAACGACCCACTTGGTGGGTGAATTGGTCCACAAATGTCCCCATATATAAGTTCAAAGAACGCGGGGGACTCAATCCCAACTTTTGTTGGCGATGGCCTCATAATCAGCTTGCCTTGATAACAAGCATTACATGAAAATTCACCATTTGAAAGAACCTTCAAGTTGTTTAATGGATGCCCATTTGAATTTTTTATGATTCATCTCATCATTATTGATCCTGGATGTCCCAGACGATCATGCTAAAGTATAAAAGTATTAGAATCAGTAAACTTTCGGTTTACTATAGAATGTGCTTCAATTGCACAAATCTTTGTCCAATACAGGCCAGAAGATAAAGCAAAGAACTTTTCTATAACACATGTCTGCCCAAAGACATTCTTGGTGATACCAAGATATTCAAGATTCATCTCATCAAATGTTTTGATGTGATAACCATTTTCACGGATATCTTTAAAACTCATCAAGTTTCTCTGAGACTTAGGAGAAAACATGACATTATTTATGATGAGTATAGTTCCCCTAGGAAAGATTATAATGACTTTTTCGAAGCCTTCAATCAAATTAGCACTACCAGAAATTGTAGTAACATTAATCTTGCCCATGTTTAGGTGAGAGAAATATTTCTCATTTTTGAATATCGTATGTGTAGTGCCAAAATCAATCAAACATATATCTTCCCATTTTGACAACTTACTTTGAAAATTATCCATATCTTCAAATAAAATGACATACACCAAATAAGATATATATTAAATTTTTGTACAAAGTGAAAGCTTATACTATAAAAAATTGTTAATCTGACATTACTAAGCAATTAAAAAAATATGTCCAAAAACTATTGAAACAATATAATATTTGATAAGGAATCTAATATGTAATATATTATTTATAATTAATAGTACGGAACAGTATCGTGCAATACATACAATAATAATATAATGTTATTATATTATATTTTATTTAGTACGTTAATATACAATAATAATATAATATTATTATATTATATTTGATAAAGAATAGACTAATATTATTATAGTATATAATCTGAATACATATGGATAAGTAATGACTATATGTGAATATTATATTAAAAATATTAACATGCAAAACTAATATTAATGTTAACATGCAAAACTAAAAATATTAACATGCAAAATATTAATATGTAATAATGAACACAACAGAAGTTCGTGCAAGTTGCATGATCGTCGTAGTCTTTTTCCTTTTTTTTTTTCAATTTAGTAATGACGAAATTGAAATTCCATTCACTTCAATAATAAATTACAATAATATAATTGAATTAATCAATATGAATTAAAAACCAATACTCATGCAAACAACTACTTTTACATGATTTTTATTATCTAACTCTTATCAATAATAATAAAAATTTAAAATCATTCATTCTTCCGTGTTTATGGAACCATCACCAATCAAGTGATCAATCTTTCCTTCAGGGTGCTCCTAAAAGTCTGCCACATCCAAGCATGTGATGTCAAGATTATTTTCAGAGAGAAAGTTAGCTTCGGGATTTCTCTCTTTCTTCTTTAGTGATGCTTGATAAAGGTCCACTAAGTGCTTGAGAGCACGACAGTCACGTGAATGGTATCCTTTTCCACCACATTAAAAATAAGTAATTGCTTCACATTTCTTATCTTTTCGCTTATTGTTTGATGAATGATTAACACCCGAAACAGGATTTCTTACTTGGTCATCACGACCACGACCTCAACCACGACCACGTCCACGACCACATCCATGACCAAAGCTGTGATTTTTTCCACGCCTAGCATAGTGAGCATGCACATCATTCACCTCAGGGAATGGTGCAGATCCAGTAGGTTTATTCTTGTAATTTTTCATCAACAAATCATTATTTTGTTCGGCCACAAGATGATGAGAACTCAGCACAATATATTTCTTAAAATCTTTTTCTTGATATTATTGTTGTAATAGCACATTTGAGGCATGAAAATAGAGTGTCTTTTCCATCACATCGTCATTATTGACCATCTCTCCACATAGTTTTAATTGAGAAGAAATTCTGAACATGGCAGAATTGTACTCATGGACAGACTTATAGTCTTGAAATCTCAGATGCATCCATTTATATCATGCTTTCGGGAGGATGACCATCTTTAAGTGGTCAAACCTTTCTTTTAGGCTATTCCATAATTCGAGTGGATCCTTAGTAGTGAGGTATTCAATTTTCAGAATTTCGTCAAGATGATGATGCAAGAAAATCATAGCCTTAGCACGATTTTGACTAGATGTTGTATTTTTAGCTTTTATGGCGTCTCTAAGACCCATAGTATCTAGGTGGATTTCAGCATCCAACACCCATGAAATATAGTTTTTGGCCAAACTTTGAAGGGAAATGAACTCACACTTCGTAGTATTGTTAGCCATAAAAAGGGAAGAAAAATAATAATACCTTAGCCTTAGCCTTCAAATTTGAGACGGTAAAGTCTCGTGCTGATAACGTGTTATAAAACAAGAAAGAACAGAGAAGAAAAAGAGAATAGAGAGAGTAATTGTTACTTCTCTTGAGGGATGATTTACAAAGAAGGAAGCCCTTCTATTTATAGAGGGAATTTTCCTCTAGTTTCATACTAAAAGATAAATACATCAAATTCTGATAGACATCAAATAGATCTTGATAGACATTCACTATAATTGATATATATCATAACAAATAATTTATTCATTCATCTCAAATTAGTTATCCAAAACTTTCCATAAATGTGCTACTATTCTATGGTAATATTAATTTTCAGACTCGGTATATCTAATAATTAACTAAAACAGTATCACTACTCATCGATAATATGTATTTCTGAACTAAGCATACACGTGCATCGCACGTGCTTTAAAACTAGATATATATATATATATATATATATATATATATATATATATATATATATACTAGAGGTGCATGGCCGTGTTAGCACGGGCCCAACACTATAGACATTTTTAGCACCAAAAATCGATATTGATGAGATAAAAACATAAATGTACATTGAACTAAAATGATAACTTTTTAAATAATAACTATTTGACCATACTCGCTAAGGATTGAAGTTTTATAAGATAGTTTTTTCACATGATAAGAAAGTATGATATGTCGTGTAGTCGGGATATTTTAACTATTTGATGATAAGATTGAGACCTATTACAAAATATAGAAAAGATGTAGAACTAATATTCATAAGATTATTTCAAACAAAAACTGGAACAAAAGATACTTCAATTAACAACAAAGTCTTGGATCATCTTCTCAAAGGCAAAACACTTATAAATACAGATATTGAAATGTTTTGAACCACTACTAAGTTAAGAAATTCTTATAGATAGGTGCACAGTATTATCAGATCTAGATATCCAAATATAACAACATTTAGAATTGGGGTGGCAGCGCGAAAAATATTTTCAAGATTAACTATTGTGATTTATAATACTTTTTATGTAATTTTTAAATGATATATGTTATACCCTCTGTCTCAATTTATGTGGTATTGATACAATTTTTTAGAGTTAACTAAATTTTTTACATATTTTTAAAATACTTTAAATTATTAATTGTTGTAATTTGTAGTACTTTTTCTAATGTTTCAATTTACGTGACAGTAATAAAATTTAGAGAGTCAACCAAATTTTTTTTTTGTCTTTTTAATTACTTTAAATTGTTAATTATTATGATTTATAATACTTTTACGTAATTCTCAAATATATAATAGATTAAAATTGAAAGTAAAATAAACAAATATAAAAGGAAGTATCTAGTGGGTTTGGGCCACAGGTGACAAAAGAGACTTAAAATGAGGTGTAGGTGACATAAGTCTTAATAATTGATTAAATGTGACAATTACTTAATTATGGCTTAAGAAAGTTTGGAAAATTTCAAAATAACCCACAAGTTTTTAAATTTACACTTTGATTCAAATGTTAGTTAATATATAACGGGGAACGAAGGGAAAAAGGCATCTTTTTCTCTCTCCTCATCCGTTGTTATTTTCTCTCTTCGCGATATTTGTTGTTCATTGTTGCTGCTACTTTATTCATCATCTTCTGATTCATTATCATCATCTTATACTTCATTATCATCTTCATATTCTTCTTGTTGACCATTGTTGTTGTTGTTGTTACCCCAACTGCTTTTCTTTGACCAAATTCCTATGTCAAATTTTATTTCGTAAATCACTTTCAACTTTGGAATTTACTTGAGAGGAGACTTTGGTAAGTCAGATTATGCTTTTTAGTTGAATCTGGGTAACTGCTAGTGTATTATTTTTTCAACAATAGCTTGCACGTGAACATGAATGCAATACAAAAGCAATATGTTTAAACAGATTCATTATCTGCAGCACCAGATAAATGTTCTGTTGTAACAGTGGACTCATGTTGGATTCATGTTTATGGGTTCTAGGTGCCTGTAATATGAATTGAATAGATGGATATTCTGTTGCACCAGATTAGTAATTTGTTTCAACAGATAAATAATCTTTTTTATCAGATTACTAATATGTTTCGAACAACAAAATGCAGCTCCTGTTACACACAAACCTAACAGATAACTCATATGTTCTTGCTATTGATATAGGAATCAAATTATACCTTAATTGTAGACATGTCATTCGTTAAGAAATGAAATAGACAACACAAAAATTAAATAAGAAATAAAAGTCAAGTGCATCAAACATAATTTTTTATAAAACAAAGAAAAAAAATACATAGATAAAAGAAAAAAAAGCTTAATTATTATTATCATCATTATTATTTGAATGGCCATTCGACCAATCTTCAACGGGCAGCAGCAACGCCCTCCTCAGCCTGCGGATATCCCGCAGCATCCTTACTCTAACGACGTCCAACTCCCAATGAAGGTCATGAACCTCCTTCTGCAGTTCTCGCATGACATCTCATAAAATAGCGATATCCTATACAAGAACAGTCATATCTAGAAAACACATAAGTTGATAAAACACACGTAAAAACAAAAGTAAAGAAAAGAAAGAATTCGAATGTAATGTAATATACAATGAATATTTACACAAAAATCAAGAAAAAAACTTACTCGAGACAGGAAAAAGTTATCAAGTCCTTGAAGAGAAAGTAGTTGAAGGTGTAACAAGAGAAAGGAATAAATAGTGTGTAGTAGAACGAACGACTGAGTAAGAAGGGACCTATTTATAAAGGATTGAACTTGAGTGAGTTAGGCAAAAAATCGGAACTGTTTACCTCCATTTATTAATGACATTCTTGATTACTGTAAAAAGTTATGACTTAATTAAATTAATCAATATTATGATAAGTCATGACTTTTCAGCTTTATTATTATTAATAATTAGTTCTTTCCAGGAATCGTTTTTTTACACTGAGTTGGACAACAGATAATATAGTTGTTGTATCAGATAAATCATCTGTTGCAACAGATATATCATCATTTCTAACAAATAGATAACTTGTTGCATCAGATAATATATCTGTTGCAACATATAATATATATATTTTTTAAAAAAATAAATTATCTTCATAACATCCAAATTTTCTGACTTTTTAATTATATAAATTAATAAAGCAGATTTAAAGGCACAACTGTTCACCTCCATTTATTAATGAAATTCTTGATTACTGTAAGAAGTTATGACTTAATTAAATTAAACAATATTGTGATAAGTCATGACTTTTCAGCTTTATTATTATTAAAATAATTAGTTCTTTCCAGGAACCATTTTTTATTTACACTGAGTTGGACAATAGATTATATATCTGTTGCGTCAAAAAATTCATCTGTTACAACAGATATATCATCCATTGCAACAAATAGATAACCTGTTGCATAAGATAATATATATGTTTCAACATATAATATATATTTTTTAAAAATAAATTATCTTCATGACATCTAAATTTTCTGACATTTTAATTATATAAATTAATAAAGCAGATTTAAAGGCACAACTGTTCACCTCCATTTATTAATGACATTCTTGATTACTGTAAAAAGTTATGACTTAATTAAATTAATCAATATTGTGATAAGTCATGACTTTTCAGCTTTATTATTATTAATAATTAGTTCTTTCCGGGAATCATTTTTTTACATTGAGTTGGACAACAGATAATATATCTGTTGCATCAAATAAATCATCTATTATAATAGATATATCATCATTTACAACAAATAGATAACCTGTTGCATCAGATAATATATTTGTTGCAACATATAATATATATATATATATATTTAAAATAAATTATCTTCATGAAATCTAAATTTTTTGACTTTTTAATTATATAAATTAATAAAGCATATTTAAAGACACAGCTGTTCACCTCCATTTATTAATGACATTCTTGATTACCGTAAGAAGTTATGACTTAATTAAATTGAGCAATAGTGTGATAAGTCATGATTTTTCAGCTTTAAAATTATTAAAATATTAATTTTTTCCAGCAACCACTTTTTTACACTGAGTTGGACAACAAATTATATATCTGTTACATCAGATAAATCATCTGTTACTACAGATATATCATCCGTTGCAACAAATAGTTAACTTGTTGCATTAGATAATATATTTGTTGCAACATATAATATATATATATTTTTTAAAAAAATAAATTATCTTCATGACATCCAAATTTTCTGACTTTTTAATTATATAAATTAATAAAGAAGATTTAAAAACAAGAATATTTTTGGTGAGTTTTTAACGGTTTAAATTGTGTTTATCATTTATTTCCTTATTCTTTTCTATGAAAAGAAATGACTTAATTAAATCTAACTGGTGAGTTTTTTTATTATTGTGACAAGTCATGACTTTTCAGCTTATTGAATTTAAATAACCTTTTCTCAATCTAAAAATCGAATACACCTGGTTTTCAATAACCGTTCCGTTTCTTTTCTTTAATAACTATTTTTATTAATTGAGTTACGGCAACAGATTGTATATATGTTACATCAGATAACCCATCTGTTTCAACAGATATAATATCTGTTGCTAGAAATTGACCATCTGTTTAAGGATCTTTTTAAATTTCTTCTAACTAATTCATCAGTCGCAACAGATGAGGAATTTGATGCATCAAAAATGTTTTTTGTTTTTATTTGTTGAATGTGTTTAGACAAAAGTCACAGTCACGACTATTCATTAATTTTTTTTCTCAAAAATCATATCATCAGATATGTTAATTAAATTAATCCAATGTTGTGACTTTTTTTAAATTAAATAATCTTTCTTTTACGATTATAATATCATTTAGTTCCTTATTATTTATTAACGAACCATTTTAGGAGAATTTCTCATCATGACTTTCACCACCATCTGTTGTCACAAGTGCTCATTTCGTATCTCCAACCGTCGACATGTTGAGAATAGGGAATAAATAGAATGACAATTAAATAATGAATAAGAATTAAAAATTCAAAGTCGACCAAAAACTAAACCAAACATACATATATATGCATTTTTTTGAATCCCTTATAAGTAGATCGGATATAAAAAAGAAAAATACATACGCTAAAAGAAAGAAAAAATATAACCTAATTATTATTATTATTATTATTATTATTATTATTATTATTATTATTATTACTATTATTATTGTCAACCTAACAATTTTCATTCGGCAGCAGCTGGACCCTCCTCAGCCTTGCTCCGAAGTCGGCCAAATCCCTCTGGAGTTCACCAAACTGCCTTTAAAGTTTCTGCAAGGACTCTATATGAACCTTCTTGTACGAATCTGGATCATCCATATTAGTATTGTAAGTATAGTAGAATGAACGATTGAGTGAGGAGTGAGAGGAGGCCGGAAGGAGCTATTTATAAAATGATTGAATTAGAAGGGACTGGACTTAGTCAAACAAAAAGTCACGACTGTTCATATCCCTTAATTAAATAAAACTGGTGACTTTTCGAATATGTAAATTAAAAAAATGGATCTAAATACAACATTTTATCTTTTTATTGTATTTCGGAAAGAGACAGATTGGTAATCTGTTGCAAAATATATTCCACCTGTCAATAACTTACAATACAACATATGGACAATCTATTGAAACAGATGGATATATTAGTTTGCTTTTCCATTAGCTGTGGCGTCTGTTGCACTTGCTAGTCATCTATTTATTCAGTTTCATTGAGAGCAATCGATTTTTCTACACACTTCTTTGCCAAACTCAATTTTTGCTCTTGGATTGCTTCTCTTTTTTTCTTTGCAACCTTCAACCAAATTAAATTTTTGCAATTGAATTAATGGAAAAAATTGAATTTGGAGGCCAGCTTGAAGGATACAAAGAAAAAAACAGAAGCAATCCAAGAGCAAAAATTGAGTTTGGCCAAGAAGTGTTTAGAAAAATATATTGCTCTTGATGAAATTGAACAAATAGATGACTAGCAAGTGCAACAGATGCCACAACTAATATAAAAGTAAACTGATATATCCACCTGTTGCAACAGACTATCCATATGTTGTATTGTAAGTTATCTGACAGGTGGAATATATTTTGCAACAGATTACCGATCTGTCTCTTTTTGAAATACAATAAAAAGATAAAATATTGTATTTAGATCCATTTTTCTTAATTTACATAGTCGAAAAGTCACCAGTTTTATTTAATTAAGGGATATGAACAGTCATGGCTTTTTGTTTGACTAAGTCAAGTCACCACCACTTTCAATCTAATCATTTTGTCATTGTGGTCGTTAAGCTCAGTATAGATCTCTTGATCTTTTGTGAGTTTGTCAACGAGGACCACTCTCTTTCTTGGCAGCTTTCTTATAATACTCCTCTTGGTCCTTCTTAGCTCTACGCAAGGTCAAGGAGAAGTATGGAGAGTTCTTTTTGAGTTTTTCCAAGGAAAGCGCTCTCTCGGCTGATAAATCCTATGCTGCAGCATATATGGATAGTGCAGTACTCAATACAGAATAGTTTTCTGGTAGAAACAAGTCTTGAGAAGACATAATCAGTAATCTATCAATATCAACTTTCGCTGTGTTAAGCAGTTTTGTTGATATCTTGTCTTCTACGGAGAAGATTGATCAACAGAAAAACCAAGTGATTGAGATCGTTTAATCTGTTGACTAACTTGAGCAAAGACATTTTTTGGATTATCAAACTTCACAAGGCAGTCTGGTGGTTCAATAACATCAGATGTCTTATTTTTGGTATTAGCTAATGATGGGGAAATTCTGCCTTCCTCACCATCCTGAAAAGAAAAACGCTCAAAATTAGATGGAGTTTCTCTACATAACGAAACAAGATGAACTAAATCTAGCATTCAGTTTTTCCTTCCTATTCCCCACCCCTTTTTATCTTTTCACCTTTATCAGATCCAAACTTTTTCTTTTTTTCGATACTTGATAATGCCTTGAAAATTGCTTTCTTTCTTCTCTTAGCCTTAATATCTAATGGAGTGAATGAAACTAAAATCCTCTTTGATCGAATGACACTACTGTTAGATGTCAATTCTTTTACATCAGCAGTTAATATATTAATAGTATTAATCACACCATCATGTTTTGCCTTGCACTCTTCACATTTTCATGCACAAGATAAGCAAAAAGGGGCAAGATTGATCATTCTTCTACCATATAGAGGACAACATATCTTTCATGCAAAAGTCTACACCGTCGCCAAAAATGCTTGCCATAGCAAAAGTCTATAGAAGGTAGGACAAATAAACATGAGCAACATCCGACATTAAATCTTAACAAAGTATCAGAACCATATTCATGGTCCCTCAGCGTTATCAGTTTGGACCTACCAAACTTAACTGTAAAATTGCAAATATCTTGTTTGAATGATTATGACTAATCGGTAAAAACAATATTCACAAAATCAGTGTATTCTATATGTGTTTCCACGATTACATTATCAGTAAAACATACCTCCCACATATGAAGTGGTTCCATCTGTATGCAGCTTATTCATTCGAACCTATCTTTACTGCAACCTTTTGTGATGGTCAGACAAAAGTTGATCAACTATCAGTTCCTTTTATATCTACAAAGAAGAAGGAAAAAATTCATTTCACAGAAAGAAAATTATCCTTCTGTTGCAATAGATGTAGAGTCTGTTGATCAGATGAGGAGTTTGTTCGTCAGATGTGAAGTCTGTAGCATCAGATGTGGAGTCTGATGCAAAAGATATGGAGTCTATTGGAATACATAGCAGCCTTGTTGGTGGTTTGATTTGTTCCAACAGTTGCTCCGTCTATTGAAATATCAACAACAACATAAACTACAAACAACAAATAAAAAATATCAACAACAAAAAAAACAACAACATTTATTCCAACATCATCATCAACAACAAAGAAGCATACATTCTATATTCCAACACCATCAACAACCAGGGATGGACCCACATGGAGTCCTCCGAGTGCGCGAGCATAGACTGAACTCGTATCGAACTTTATATATGTATATAAAAATTAAGAAAAAACGTATATAATCTAATCAGTGAGCACCCATAGTAAGAGTTGTTTGGTTAGCCTAGTTGTTGTTTATGGGTGCTTAAGGCTATTTATTTCTTTTGGTCTTGAGTTCAATTCCCACTCAGCACATATTTTTTTAATTTTGGTAACCAACTCTTCTCTCCTTATTCACTTTAAACTTTCTTTTATTTTTTTCTCCCTTACTCTTTGTGTTGATTATTCGGACTCCACTATATTTAAGCTAAAAAGCACCCACCATCTAAAAAACCTGGATCCACCACTATCAACAACACCACACCACAAGTTCCAACAATGCCAACCTCACCAACAACATCAATAACAACATCAAAAATAAAGAAACAAACAAAATACATAAAAAAAAATGATACTGCCAACAAGGCTTTTAAACTTCTCCCAATAGATGACTTTTTTTCGCATCTTGTAATAAAAATTCTCGATTTGTTTATTCAACAATTAAAAGTTCCTTCAAATTTTTTAAATAAATATGATATGGGAAAATGGTAATTAAATTTAAAAAATGTAAATAACTTGCAATAAGAAGACTAGAATAAAAGAGCAATGGTGAATCACATCCTACCTTAATGTCAAAAGGAGGTCAAAACAGAAATTTCAGTCGAGGATTCTAAGATATGGATATGGATCGATTTAGATCCGAACAAGAATTTATGAGAAAGAGGAGAGAAAAAAAGGTTGTGATAACCCTAAAGAGGATAGAAAGAAAAAAATGAGAGGCGAATAAAATAAATTTAGGCTAAAGAAGAGGAGAGGAGAGATGAGATAATTCTAATTTCTAGATGTACTACCCTTAATATTAAATTACTAAACAAAGTGTATTTATTCAAATTTATATTTTCAAAGAATAATTAATAAGGCTAATTTGATAGTAAAATAAACCCCTAATTAATATTTTCTTAATGGGTGTGCCAAGTCAATATGAAACGGAAGAAGTATTAGGGGTTTCAATATTCATTAATTAATATTCACTAATAATTTGAGGGGCACGAGGAAGAAAATGGGTGACATTAAAAAGACAGGACAAGACTAATCAATGAGATTTTTGAGTTATCCAAGAAACATTTTTTACCACCTTTAGTAGTACTACTACTTTATCTACTCGTACAATGGCTTGCTTTAAAATTAAAAGAAAAAAAAAGATTTTCAAACAGATATGTCGCCTGTTGCAACAGATTTAAATATCTGTTTGAAAAATCCCAACAACTCATTCATCTGTGACAATAGATAGAAATGTCCATTTGATAACTAAATCAAAAATATCATCTGTTACAACAGATATCAATATCTGTTTGAAAATTTCCAACAGCTCAGTCATTATCATAACATATGCAAATATCTATTTGATAATTAAATCAGATATGTCATCTGTTACAACAGATATTGTTATCTATTTGAAATTCTCCAACAGCTCAGTCTTTTGTTAGAACAGATTTCATTGCAATTAATTTAGGTGGAATTAGGGATGAAAGAATAAGCTCCTCATTAACTTGATACTAAGATTAATAATAGTACCTACATCGATCTAGGTGGAATGATGGATGAATAAATAATCTCACAAGGTCAACTACAAATCCAATTGAGTCATTGCATTTGCATGGTGTTAGAATTGCGTTCATCCCAACCCGAGTCATCAATCGATCACTTTGAGTTGAAATGAGTTCTCATTAATTTAATGTTAAGATTAACAATAGTACCTACATTGATATAGGTGGAAATAGGGATGGATGAATGAGCTTAAAGGGTCAACTACAACTTTAATTGAGTCTTTTGAAAATTGCATGATGAGACGGTACTGCATTCCTCACGACAAGAGTCATCGATAGATCAGTCTGAGACGAACCGATTCTTACTACCTCGTATATTTAACTAATACCTTAACTGAATAATCTGGGACAAGGGGTGAGTTCTCATAGGGTCAACTACAACTTCAATTGAGTCTTTTGGCAATTGCATGATAAGACGGGACTGCATTCCTCCCGACAAGAGTCGTCAATCGATCATTCTGAGCCGAACCAATGTTTACTAACTTATATGTTTAACTAATACCTTAATTGATTAATCTAGGACTACGGGTGAGTTCTCATAATGTTAACTACAATAGATGACAATGCTTATTTGATAATTTACAACAGATGGGTAATCTATTGCGATATTAACTTAATCCATTTGATAATTTACAACATATGGGTAATCTATCGCAACGGATACTTAAATTGTTTGATAGTTTACAATAGATTTGTGATCTATTGCAATAACTGATGTAATTTGTTTGATAGTTTACAACAGATGCATAATATATTGCAACAGATTACATAATCTGTTTTATTTGATCCAACAAAAAAGACATATGTTGCAATGGGTTGAACATTTGTTTATATATAATTCAATTGAGTTCATATGTTAGACTAATACCTTAATTGAATGTGAGTTCTCATAGGGTCAACTACAACTTCAATTTAGTCTTTTGGCAATTGCATGATGAGACAGTACTACGTTCCTCTCGACCAGAGTCATCGATCGATCACTCTGAGCCGAACCGATTCTTACTACCTTATATGTTAGACTAATACCTTAATTGATTAATCTAGGACTAGGTTGCTAATACCTTAATTGAATAATCTAGGACTAGAGGTGAGTTCTCATAGGGTCAACTACAACTTCAATTGAGTCTTTTGGCAATTGCGTGATGAGATAGTACTACGTTCTTTCTGACAAGAGTCGTCGATCGATCATTCTGAGCCAAACCGATTCTTACTACCTCATATGTTAGACTAATACCTTAATTGATTAATCTAGGAGTAGGGTACTAATATCTTAATTGAATAATCTAGGACTAGGGGTGAGTTCTCATAGGATAAACTATCGATTAATCTAGGACTAGGGGTGAGTTCTCATAGGGTCAACCACAACAGATGGCAACGCCTATTTGATAATTTACAACATATGGGTAATATATTGCGACATATGCTAATCCATTTAATAATTTACAACAGATGGGTAATCTGTCGCAATAGATAACTTAATTTGTTTGATAATTTACAACAGATTCATAATCTGTTGTTACCTAATCTGATTGATAATTTACAACAGATGAGAAATCTGACGTAACATGTTAAACATTTGTTTTTTAAAATTTTAATTGTGTTCATATGTTAGACTAATTGTACCTAAATTGATTAATCTAGGACCAGGGGTGAGTTTTCATAGGGTCAACTAGAGTACTCGGTCAACTACAACTTCAATTGTTTTTATACAATTTCAATTAAATTACTCTTTTGACAATTGCATGATGAGAGGGTTAAAAATTACGCATATATTTTATGATTTTTAAAACAATTAAGATCAATTCGGACTAAATTAACATTTTCAAAACTACTTGTCATTCTTTTCCAAAATACAAATCAATCCATAAAAAATGTTTCATCATTTCAAATCTCGACCACATAGGTGTTATTTTCGACTTCATTCTTGCTTGTATTAGTCATTTTCTTTGTCTTCGTAGGCAATAGAGTTCGAAAAAAGCTTTATATTTGTTTTTTTTTTTCTAAAAAATAAGGACTTTTAAGTTAATGATGAAAAGTAAAACTTTTAGTTGTATTGTCTCTTAGAATGAGTTTACAATTTTGAGTTTTAATGGTAAAATCATAGGAAGAACTCGAGAAATCCCTAGTTTCTGTCACAGTGTTCCGTTGACTGTCGTGGTATTGTTGGATGGTGTTTGTGGTATTGGTGGTGGTGGCACTAGTGGTGGCATTGGTTGGTGCTGTTTATGGTGGCTATCGGTGGTGTCGGTATTCGCGGTGTTTGTTTATTTATTGGCATTGGTTGGTGGTGTTTGTAGTGGTGGTTGTTGGTGTGTCGGTATTCGTGGTGTTTGTAATGTATTTTTTAAAATCTATGCATACATCAATTGTAATGTAATTTATGTTTTTCTTTTTCTGTAGATAAAACATGTCTCCCAAAAGAAAAGAAAGTGAAAGTTGATCAACGTCTGACCACTAAAAAAAGGCTACAGTACAGAAGGATTCGGAGAAGCTTCTTGAACAATCTTAGTCAGGGAAAAGTGAAGCTGAGAAGAAATGTGAAAACAACATTGAGAGAGGTGGACAAAGGTCAGTAGATGGTGATGAGGAAAATAAAAGTGAGAAAGAGGAGGAATTAGAGAGTGAGAAAGAGAAAGAGGATGATCATCAACATGATGATAATGGATCATTAATAGGGCGTGAATTAATATCGAAAGCCCAGCATAATCCTGTCAAAACTTTTAGTATTGACAGGTTTCAAGTTGTGATGCCGATAAATTATCCTGACGGAAAACAACTAGCTGGTCAAATTGTACTTAAATATCAGATGGGGAAATTTTTTGAACATTTTATGAAAACTATGAAGCACAAAAACATAGGCGGACTTTTTAAGAAGAGCTGCTTTGGACGCTTTCTTGAGCTACCTAAGGACCCCTCTGCTCGTATCCGTTTCCCTATGGTGATGGTATATAGTCTTCTCAAGCATAGGATTAAGTACGCGGGGGATCATAAAGATCCGGAGGAGGAGGGCAAAAAGAAGATGGATAAAATCTGGATCAACTACTGTGGCATGCCTGTTTGTTTTGGCTTGCAAGAGTTTGCCATAGTGACAAGCTTGAGATGCCATCGTCCTGAAAGACCACCACCCCGCAAAAGATCCAAGGAAAGAAAATATAAAAAAAATAGATGGGTTGTTTGACATTGCTCGACATGGCTAAAAGCATCAGATTTGTTGACAGATCTCGAGGGTAAAACCATACCAGAGAAGTACAGCGAGCAATTGTGCTTAGTTTAGTTTGCCCATTTAGTTATATTGGAAAGAGACGTCAACAAGGTCATAGAAGATGATTTGTTGGCGCGTGCTGAGGATTTTGATAAATTCAATAATTATCCCTGGGGATATGACAGCTTCTACTTGACTATCCAATATTTACTGACAAAACTATCCTCAGGGACGACCACATTATACGGCTTTTCTTGGGCTTTCATGGTAAAATCAATCACTAATTTTACTCATCCATTAATT
Source organism: Capsicum annuum (assembly GCF_002878395.1). NCBI lineage: Eukaryota > Viridiplantae > Streptophyta > Magnoliopsida > Solanales > Solanaceae > Capsicum > Capsicum annuum. The sequence goes on along the minus strand of NC_061118.1, from coordinate 57,323,741 downwards.
TATATTGAATATAGTTATTATGACTTTTTTTTGGCTTGCTTTCTGTTTACATTATTTAGGCTTGGGCATTTGAAGCCATTCCTCCCCTCCAAAAGCAATTAATGGATTACCCGGATGATGTTTCTCATCCAAAGATGTTTAGGTGGTTGGCTGCAAAGAGCAATACCAATATTAAGGAGGCTGATCTCTTTAACCCTCCAGATGATGCAGTACCTCTTCTTCAAGTAAAATAATTCCACTCAAAGATAAGAAAGATATTAAACAGATATTATATCTGGTACAACAGATGTTATATCTAATGCACCAGATGGGACATCTATTGCGATAGGGTATATATTGCATCAGATTACCCATCTGTTGCTTTGATTCTCTGAACTCGACTCCTAAAAGATTAACCATCTACTGTAAATTATGCAATAGATATGTAATCTTATAATATATTATTCATCTGTTGTGACATACAAATCATCTGTTGCATAACAGATTACCTGTCTTGTACAACTGTTACAATAGATGATTGATATTTTGCATCAGATTATCCATGTGTTGCTCTGTTACTCTGAACCAGACTCAAATGAATTTTAACCATATACTGTAAACTATGCAATAGATAGGTCTTTTTTTAAAAATGTAGCCCAACTGTGAAAATTATTATATTATATGATTTAAATGCATCTGTCTTTTTTTTCCTTTTTTATAGGTTATGCATCCATGGATCGTGCCTACTGAAGAGAAGTCGGTGATGACTTCTTATATTACTCTAGGTCATGTTGATACTATAGCAGACGCAATAGTGGAGTTAATAAAAAAGGAATTGGCTGGAGCAACAGCCATAAGAAGAGCAGTTAGGTAAGGTCAGCCTAATGTTGAGGCTCTTCATGACCAACCTTTTACTAAGGCAGATCCGGGTGCTTCTTCTGGTGAAGTTGTTGGTGTTGATGGCAGGCATTCTGATGCTGCTACCACTCATGATGATGAGCATGTTGATGCTCAAGAAAAAATAAATATGTTTGAAAATACCCCTTTTCACCCTTACATAGGTCCCTCTCACCCCTCTTCACCCTCGTTTTCTCGTTGCAAATGCGAAGAGTGCAAGGACAGATAGGATAAACTCTATGAAAAAGTAGAGGCTATCTCTAAGGCTATCGAGGAATTCAAATCCAAGAGGTGTGTCATACCATCCAAGAAGGTGAAAGAGCTGCACACTCCTACAGTATTGGTTAGAAAAAAGAAAAGAGCAATTAGAGATGTACTCTCTGGTCGAAAATTAAAAAAAATTGCAATTCCTCCCTCTCCAAAAGCTGTTGAAGTTCAGGGGCCAGTCAAGAAGGTGGACATATACGCGGAACTTGGTGTCGAAGAGAAGAGGGATCTGGACAGGCCAAGAATGCCAAGCCACGCGTACCAGATTACCCCAAGCCTCTCTATCCCCCCAAGACTACCAGACTATGAATGGTATGCGTATGCCGTATGAGGACAAGGCAAGTTTACTTTTCCTACCTAGCCTTTCTAATCTACCTCATGAAGAAGAAGCTACGCAATAGATTTTACATCTGTTGCAACAGCTGGGTATACTGGTACAATTGGTAGTGGTTCTGTTGTAACTTATTATCCATCTGTTGGATAAGTTGTGTTGGATGGACCCTGTGCAACAGATGGACCATCCGTTGCATCTTTACTATTACTAACCTATTTAAAAATTGACTTCTTATCTTACAGCATGTTGACATAATTCTCTGCCTCATGAGGAAAAGGCAATTAACATACCGGGAAGCTTATGACGTTGCCGATAGAATAATGGGACCTCGACTTCTGCAAGAAGCTCAAGGATAGGTACGATCCACTCAATGGGGAGGCGTTAGACCTTGGCATGGGACTTTATTTCCTAATTCCTACGTTGGTCTTGGATGAAGAAGAAATGATAAAATATGTTAGAGGAGACTTGCCAAATCCACACGGCAAAAGCTGGACCGAGGCAAAAAGGATTCTTACAGTCATTAGTGTGAACAGCATGCATAATAGGGCTGTTGAGATACTACTCGAGGAGGGAAATATCAATGTTTATGACTCCAACGTACCTCTCATCGATGATTTCGATCGTTTTCTCCTTGTGGAGCCACTGATGGTGTTGTTGCCCATCATGTTGAGGGAGAGTAAACTGATGAATCATTTGCCAAAGAAAGTGTTGATGAAGAAATCATGGGATTTTGAAGGTTGAAACAAGGGAATGATCCTTCCAAAAGATGATGTTGCTAAAGCGAACGGCTCACACTCTCTTGCACACATCGAATGTTTGCTGACCGGCACAGAAATAGCTGAGCCAACGATTTTTCTATGCGACAACGCTGTGACAAACATGCAAGAGGTCTGGGCTTATAGGGTACTAACTGGACACTTGAAGCCTGTGTATATAGAAGAGCCTGTGAAATAGAAATTTTTAATTTCAAGTCACCTTTCACTTTATTACATGTACATGTAGTGGAATAAAAAATTTTCTGATGAAAGTTGAGTTTTTTAAAATGTAATAGATTAGATTTTCAATCTGTTGTAAAATATATTTAATCCGTTCTGGCAGATAGTTTATCTGTTGCAATAGGTTGGTCATCTGTTGCATTAAGCCGATGTTATTTCTTTGAATAATCTAATAATCTAAGTCTAATATGTTACAACAGTGGAAAGACCTGTTTGATAATTTTCAATAGATGACCTAAATTTTACAACATATGTCTAAATCTTTTTTATATTTTTCAACAGTTACGCTTGAATATCCATGTGCTCGACAACAACAAACCAGTAGCAAATGCATACCACCATGAAAATTTTAGCAATTAGGCTTGAATATCCATGTACCCAACAACACCAAACCAGTAGTAATAACGGTAAAAATGTAGTATCTTCTTGCTCGATTTTGTTTCTCTTTAGAAGCCTTGACTTCGTTCAACAAACCCCAGAATACACGATTTGCTTGTGAAGGGTGTCATTCTTCATACCAATCAAAGTAATCACATCTACCCAATTTCAATAAAAAGAGAACATAAATTACAAAATAATTACAAGTCAATAATTAACCAACTAATTAAATAAAAAAAATTACCTTTAAAATCTTACAAGTAAAAAACCTACGACCCAGATTTTGTTGAGTCCAAGAAGTCTTTAACAGAGCTTCATGACTGCACTTACAATATCGAAAATCTTTATCACAAAAAATAGTGGAAGATGCGCTCGATATTGTCAAGCTCAGTTGGAAAAAATGAAAGAAATAATTTGAAGAATTTGGATAGATAAAAGAAGATGACGATGAAGAAGAAAATTTGAAAATTTAGGGTTAAATTTTAGGAGGAAGATGAATATATAAGACAATGGGGGGTGGGGAAATGACTATTGGGGGACAAGTGACGGCAAGTTAGTGAAATGTGCCAGACTGACACATTTGATGCCTATTTTATTTTACGTGTTTAAAATGAACATTATCTACTTGATGCCTATTTTATTTTAGGTGTTTGAACTGAACACCGTCGATGGGTTGCGCCTTTTTTATTTCAATTCAATTCACTTTTACCTTTTTACATGTAGTGATAATTTTTTATGTCCAACGAAAGTTGAATTTTTATAATGCAACAGATTCTCCATCCGTTGTAACAGTTATTCTACCTGTTCTAATATATAGTTTATTTATTGCAATAGGCTGGTCATATATTGGATTATCTCAATGTATTTATTTAAGTCCATCGGTTACAACAGTGTGAAGACCTATTTGATAAATTCTAACAGATCACCTACCTGTAGCAACATATGTCTAAATCTATTCGATTTTTTCAATAGATGTGTTATCTGTTGCAACAGATACATTATCTGTTATAATATTTGAATCTAGTATTCTTTTTCAATTAATACGTTCAAATCTAAGGAATAAATAAAATTCTTAGACAAAATAAAATAAATTGAAGCCTTCATAAATTAGCTGAAATAATTCAACGAATAAATAAAATGTAAAAAAATTATTATGGGTACAGATTTCAACAAATACATCAACAACAATTTAAGTATACTGCCAAGGATTGCTTTGACAGGCTCAAGCTATAAAGATCTATTTAGTATAGACAAGTTGTTCTTCATCCGGTGCTATGGAATTCGGCTTTGCTCGTCGTGGATCTTTATTGTCGCTTACGTACGGTTTTTGTACTTTTTGTTCTCCATATTTCCATAAAAAAAAAGTAGCATATTGTCAATGTTGTTCAGCAGTGGATTCTTTTACATCCACCTGGAAAGCCAGAATTAGTCAATGTTAATCATGAAGATACAACAAAATGAAAAAGAATAACTCATCTCTTCTAGCAAATCAAACAGGTCTTCCTCCTATTTTAAATTATCCCAAATAGATTATATTTCTGTTGCAATAATGAATCAACTATTGGGACAAATTTATACATGAGGAAGACCCTGTATGATAATTTCCAACAAATGAACCATCCGTTGCAATATATGAATCATCTGTTGCAGCAAATAGGTCGTCTGTTAGTACAAATAAAAGTGATATGAAAAGCTATTTGATTTGCTAAAATAGACGAGACATATATTTATCTGGTGCAACAAGTTAGTCAACTATTGCAATAGATGTATATATCTTTTTGATAATTTTCAGTAGATGTGTCATCTATTTAAACAGATATATGTCTGTTTGTTTTTTCAGTTGGAATACATATAATATATTCACCTTCTTCAGCTCGTGCTGCTCTCCTTTGGATATTGTATGTTGCTCAGTGAAACACACAGGCAAAGGAGTTGTAATTTCACTTTTTTGGATGCTTGATAATGCCTTGGAAATCACTCTTCTTCTCCTCTTAGCCCTAATCTCTAATGGAGCGGATGAAAATAAAATTCTCTTTGATGGAATGAGACCCCTCTTAGATGTCAATTCCTTTATAAAAGCAGTTAATGTATTAATAGCATTAATCACTACATCATGTTTTGCCCTGCAGTCTTGACATTTGCATGTAAAACATTCGCTGGGAGAGGCAAAATCTGTATAACCAGTATGATCATACTCATAATGGTTTACTTTAAATACTGTAAGAGGAGCATTATTAGCACCAGCAGCAGCACCATTACCACCACCAATAGCTCTATCACCACTAAGACCATCAACAACAAGTGCACCCTCCAAAATTATTTTTCTTGTAATGGTTGTTGCTCCAAACAATTCCATTTTTATTCTATCGATGACCTTAGGGTCCAATAAAGTTTGCACAGACCGTAAAGTAAGAAAAAATTGCATCTTCAACTCTCGATTGGTCGGAACTAGCGACCGATGCACAATCTAACATAAATCATTACATATATTAGAATAATGATTAGATCATTAAAAAATCATTAATTAAAAGAAAAAATTAATTATAATTATACTTACTGCATCCTTCGGGGGGGTGAAGAGATCAATAAATTTTGCATTTTTATCAGTTTTGGCCGACAATCATCTCAAGATTCTTGGAAAGGAAACTCCTTCCTGGTAGTTCACTTGTTATCTTAAATAAGGAATGACTTCAAACGCCCAAGCCAATAAAATAACGCCAATAAATCAAAACCATTATTGAGTGAAAAAATTGAATGATATCATAATAGAAGAAAGAAACATTTACCATGAAAGCCCATGGGAATCCATCTAAGTTGACTGTCTTTGGCGCTAACGGAGTCAAAAAATATTTGACAGTCATTTTAAAGTTTTCATACCTCCAAGGATAGCTATTAAACGCCTCAAAATCCTCGGAGAGCTTTATTAAATCGAGGCTTATGTTGTTGTTAACGTCTCTCGCCCAAAGAATATTATATACAAACCAAACCAAGCATAATGACTGCTTGTGCTTCTTTGAAAGTCCTTTACCTTTCAAAGCTTCTATCAAATTTTTATTTTTGAAGCTTGGACCAACAATGGACACCAGGTCATCACGATCACACGACTTGCCTTTGCCTTTTTTGGGTGTGCGGGGTATTTTTTTTTGGGTTAGAATAGGTATAACATGAGAAGGAGGATAACATTTTAGTCCAGTAACTATGGCAAACTCCTTCCAACCAAAACAAACAGGCATGCCACAGTAATTTATCCACACCTCATCCGTCTTATCTTTATTTTCATACATAAACCTACACTTGAAAAGTTCATATACCATTTTTATTTGGAAACGAGCATTGTTGTTCTCCGGCAAATCAAGATATTTCCCAAAGCAGCTGTCCCTAAAATAAGCATCCAATTTTTTTTCTCGAAGTATTTTTTTGAAGGCGTCGAAAGATTTTCCTATGGCTGACTTAACCACAAAATCACCCGTTAAATCTGCGGCACCATCGCACTGCATTCTCATAGGATAACGATCAATGCTGAAGGTTTCAACCAACTCTTTAGTGGAAGGGCTATTAGCATCTGCATCATCTCTTTTGAAACATTCCTTCTCCCCGTGTTCATCATATTCTACTCTCGATTGAGATAACGCTTGTAAAGCAAGCTCATAGAGTGGTGGATGTAGCCTAGCTGCTTCACTTGTTCCTTTATTTGGACTTGATTCGGTTTCTGTTCTTTTGGGAATCATATTATCTAAAATTAATAGGAAAATAAAATAATATATTATTGTTGAGTAATGCATCATTAAGAAAGGATAACAAAAAATCAAACAAGCAAAACAGTAAAATAACAGTTGCAACAGATCACCAATCTGTTGTACCAGGTAGTATATCTGTTGCAGTGGATGAGTAATTTATTGCAACAATACAAAATATATCACTCATCTTTTAAGATAGATAAATGGTCTGTGCAACAGATCACACAACTGTTGTGACATTATTTGTTGCAATATGTGAGTGATCTATTAGAATAGTTAAATAATTCGTGCTGAGTAATCTGTTGCGATAATACAAAATAAACCACTCATCTATTGAGAAAGATGAATGGTTTGTGCAACAGATCATACATTTGTTGCAACATATGAGTGATCTGTCAGAACAGTTAACTAACCTGCAACAACGGTTGAGTAATCTGTTGTGACAATACAAAAAATATCACTCATCTGTTGAGAAAGATGAATGGTTTGTGTAACAGGTCACACATCTGTTGCAACACATGAGTGATTTATTGGAATAGTTATCAACGATCAATATTGTTTAGATTTCTTCCAACATAGGGTCGTCTATCGCGGCAGATGAATGATTAGTTGGAAAAATCAAGTCTTGAACATTTCCTGTAGGAAGAGTTGATAGGATTTTATCCAATAGGAGGTTCATCTGTTGCATCAGATCATTAATCTGATGGTTCATCCATTGCACCAGATGATTAATTAGTTGTATCATATTTTTTATCTGATGCTTAATCTGTTGCAACATATGGTAAAGTTGTTGCATCAGATAGTTAATCTGTTGTATCAAATTATTAATCTGTTGCATTAGAATTGTAATCTGATGGTTCCTCTGGTGCATCATATGGTTGATTTGTTGCATCATATGAGAAATTTGTTGCATCAGATAGTTAATATGTTGCACTAGATGGGTAATCTATCGGAGGAAACAAAAAATAGTAGCACGATTTTATTCAACAAAAAAATAGCAATTTTACCATTTTTACCAAGAACAAGAACAGAACAAATCAACCCAAATTGTCTTTTTGTTTTTATAAACACAAATAATAAAAATCAAACTTTAAAAAAATAGAACAAACAATAAAATATCATAATTCACTTCTAAAAGAGAAGAGAAAAAATACTAGAAATTAGGGTTTTATTCAGACTGCATTTCAAATTAATGCAACAAATATTGAAATTGTTAACCAATACTATAAGAGAAGTTGGCTCAAGTTCCTCGTTTTCTTCAAAACTAAAAAGGCCATAAATTTTTACCTGTGAAAGAAGAAAAGGAACGATGAAAAATTCCAAGCTTTGTGGCCGGAGAGTAAGGCTGTCATGTCAATTGAAGGTTGAAGTCGAAAAGGAACTCGAAGCCCAACTATTTGTCGTCGAATGTTGAAGTTGTCGAGGATTGAAATGAGAAATTTACAGAATAGTTAGTTGGGAGAAAGTTTAGAGAAGCTATCGAGAGAGGGATGAGAGACAGGTTGATTTGAATTAAAGAGGGGAACTCGAAGCCCAACTATTTATCGCCGGAGGTAGAAGTCGTCAGGGGTTGAAGGGAGAAAATAGGAGAACTCGAAGCCCAACTATTTATCGCCGGAGGTAGAAGTCGTCGGGAGTTGAAGGGAGAAATTTTGTAGAACTGTTAGTTGGGAGAGAGTTGAGAGAAACTGTCGAGAGAGAGGAGAGAGTGGTTGATTTGGATTGAAGAGGGGTGTGGGTTGGGTTGATTTGTGTTTTTGAAAAGATTAGAAAGTTTTGAAAATATTAATCAAGTCCACAATTAACTTAATCAAGTTTCCTAATGAGGTTTGACCCTATCTGTTGGTCAATGTCACCAATTCTTCATTCAAGAATTAAAAGACACCTCTCCTTCAATTTTCTCAAGTATCTAAGTAGGCAACACAAACAAACATGTCGATCTGCTACTTGTTTATCATTTTATGTCTATTTTATTTTTTTATTAAATATCATTAATTTTTTAATACTTAGATGATTAATTAAGAGCAGTATTTAGTAAAATTACAATTGAAGTTGCTAAAATAGACATGTCATAAATGTCAATTTTTTAATTAAATATTATTATTTTTTAATACATAAATGACCTACAATAATTAATTAGGAGTGATACAGTAAAATCAAGGTTGAAGGACGCCGACTTAATTTAAGACATCAAGAGTTAATTTATCATTTGTCGATTTTATCATTTTATTAAATATTATTAATTTTTTAATACTTGGATGACTCATCATAATTAATTAGGAGCGATATTTAGTAAAATTATGGTTGAAGCAGATGCAACAAACATGTCATAAACGCATATTTTTCTTATTTTAATTAAATACTATTAATATGTTAATACATAAATGACTTACAATAATTAATTAGGGGTGATATAGTAAAATCATGGCGCAGCTCTTGAAGCAGCCATATCGAAACCAATGTTTTAATTAAATATTATGAATTTTTTAATACATAAATGACTTAAAATAATTAATTAGGGGTGATACGGTAAAATCACGGTTGAAGGAGGTCAACTTAATTTAATACATCAAAAGTTAATTTATCATTTTATGTTTATTTTATTTTTTTTAAATATTATTAAATTTTTAACACTTAGATGACTCATAATAATTAATTATGAGCGATATTTAGCAAAATTATGGTTGAAGCAGTTGCAGCAGACATGTCTTCTATTTTTTTTAATTAAATATTATTAATTTTTTAATACATAAATGACTTTTAATAATTAATTAGGAATGATATAGTAAAGTTACGGTTAAAGCAGCTGAAACAAACATCATAAATATCTATTTTTTAATTAAATATTATTAATTCTAATATATAAATGACTTATAATAATTAATTAGGAGTAATATAATAAAAAATATTATTAATTCTAATATATAAATGACTTATAATAATTAATTAAGAGTAATATTATAAATTACGAAATAATTAGAGATAATATAGTAAATAATAAAGCAGCTGGTCAAAACCAGCAATTCTATTATTTAGAAATATATATATATATATATATATAGTGGAGAATTCTTTATCTTCGTTACATATTAGACTAGTGTCATTTTTTTCTAAATTCATAAGTTCTGCTTCTAGATTTTCTAAATGTACCGCCTCTTGTGTATTTGTTTCTTCTATGGCGATTTTGATTTTTCCTTTTTCTAGGATAGTTAATCTTTGTTCTAAAATAAAAGATGTAGAAATAGAAACTCTAGCATTAGTAGATCCCGGATACATATACTAATATAAAATGTTTATATTCTCCAAATATGTTATCCATTTTTTGTTGAAAAATGGGCGGAGCCGTCTTTAATCCAAACAGCATAACTAACCATTCAAAATGTCCGCCTGGACATGTGAATGTTGTCCATTCTATGCTATCTGGGTGCATTTTGACTTGTCAGTAACCTGACTTACAGTCAAATTTACTATAAACCTTTTTATTTTTTATTCTATTAATTAACTCACTTTTATCTGGTAGTTTGTAAGCATCTGTTCTGGTGTTATCATTTAATCTTTTGTAGTTAATTACCATACGTGCTTTGCCTCTTATTTGTTCACTATGATTTCTTACCATAAATGCAGTCGATCTATGTCTAGAGGTAGATCTTCTTATTACTTCTAATTGTAAAAGTTCCTTTATTTGTATATCAAATTCTTTAGTATCTTCATTATTTGCTTCTATAGGTGCTGTTTTTATAGTGTATTCTGAATTAATTGTATGTAATTTACACATTATCTCATTAGCGTCCCAATGGGCTAACGGCCTTTCTCCTATTATTTTCATTCTATCTAATATAGATATTATATTTTCTAAATCTTTTGGACTATTTATTATTCCTATTTTATCCATTCCTTTTCTGAAATTATAGAACTGAGTTTCTATACTTATTAGGGTATAGTCTTTTTCGATATCTGTTAAGCATTCCTGTCCTTCTGCATTAAACAAAGTATAATTTCTAACTTCTTCTAGGTTTTCTTTTATATTTTTGTTTTCTTTTGACAGGTTGCTATTTTGGCATTGTTTGTTTTGGCAATTGTCGCAACATGGTTCTGGAAGCAATCTTGTTTTACTGGTGTTTAGTGTTCTATATACTGTTGGCAATGTTATTGTTTGTACTGGTGTATAAGTTAAATTTTTAAAGAGCATTATTCTGTCTCTTGTTAAGAGACATCCTCCTTGATTCTGTATACAAAATCTTAGTCCGATAACAAAATCTGATCCTATATTTAAATCTCGTGCTAATATTTTATTAACATTGTAAACTGGGTTATAGAATTTATTGCATGTATCTTTTTGTGTAAGTCTAATAATATTATGGTATTATTTTGTTTTAGTAGAATTTTATCTGTTTGACTTGAAGGTATATGCCTCGATAATCCTTCAGGTTCACTATGATAATTTCTTGATTTTTCTAGTGCTTTATTGTAATTTATATCTTCTTCACTCATGAAAGTGATATTTCTTCTAATATTTTTGTTATTTCTTGCAAATCTTGGTTCTGCTCCATATTAGGTTGTCTTCTGCATATTCTAGATAATATATTATTATTTCCTATTCTATTCTCTGAAAAACTTATTCTTTGTCTTTCTTCTCCTTGTCTTTCATTATTTTCGATGGTTCTCCGTCTATTTGATAGAAAGTCCATTTTTGTGGTTTTCTTATTATATTTTTTCGCTCTTGTTTAGGAGTTGATGTGCTGCTATATTCAGAATTTTACCTTTGCTTCCTCCTTCTTGTAGTTTAATTGGTTCTTCTATTGGCATTCTTTTACCGACTGGTTTTATATTATCTCCCCTAAACTCTGTATCTGGGTTTATCTCTCATTTGTTTTCAGCATGAGACCAATAGGACAACCTCCTGCAGACAAAGGCAAAGGTGTAGCTTCGTCTTCAGAGTCTTACCAACAGACAATGTTAGGTAATTTAAATTTTAGACCACTAGAATCCTGGATTAACCGAAGTAGATATGACAAATAATGGAGGAATATTCTATATAAGTCCAGACTTCCTAATGAATTTAAAAGAATTTGAAAAAAACATTAAAATAGGAATCCAAACTAAAGGATACGAAGAAATGAATAGTGAAAATAATTTATTAATGTGCATAGGTTTTATTGGAAAATTAACTTTAGTTTCTTTGCCTTTAATTAAAATGTCTATCTTTTTGTGTAAGTCTAATAATAATTCTATTATGGTATGGCCTTTGTTTCTTTGGAATTCATGTACACATTTTTGAGTAACATTTATTAAATTATTGATTACTATGTTGTTTAAATCTAAATCCTCTATCTCTTGTCCTAATTCATTAACTAAGTTATCTTCTTCTGATTCTGAAGAATCATATTTTGAATTATTTTTGTCATTTATATCAATTTAAAAGGTCAGGAAATCAAAAACTAATGGATACGTTATCTTTCTTTTTGTTCACTCCAGTATCTAAATGCTGAACAATTATATATTCCCATATATCTTTAGTCTTGTCAAGGTTTAAATAAAAAGCAAAAAATAACAATGATTGACTGAAATTTTCCATTAAATTAAAACAAAAGAACAAACGCGAAGATCGAATTAGGCCAAAACTTTGAGCCCATCACTCTCGACTCTTGAGTCTTCAATCTCCGTTATACCGCCAACAAACGTGACAGAATAAATAACATATTTTCATCCTTAATTAGAGGTCTTATGTTCGAGTCTTGGGATAAAAAATACTTTAATAAAAAAAAAAAAAAATTTATTTATTTAAATGAGACTTACTGACCACAAATTTAAATTAATCTAGCTAATATATTCCGAATATCAAATGACTAAAAAATGAGAATTACTGATATTACTTGCTTGAAATTCTTTTTCCATCGATTGGTACTCCCAAATTAAACGACGCTCTAACTAATTGAAGCGTATTACACATTTTACAATTTTAAATAATCATGATTAATGACCAGTCGATCTCCTCTTAAATTTTGATTGGAGCTAGTTAACTAGCTTGATGTTACGTAACTACATGATTTTACTTTTGATAGGTAATAACATATAAACTTTATTAGATTTGAAAGCTCATTGCTAGAGGCCTGTGTGTAGACACATAAATTAAATTTCAGAGTAATTGAACACCAATTAAGAACATGCATGGTTGTTGTTATTGGTCCCAATGGGGTGTTGTGTATATGTGTTGCATTGAACAGTGATAGTTTGAGGGCGTGTGTGGTATCTAGTAGCTGCAACACTCTTTCGTTCCCCCACTTTGAGCCACCAAGCACTAGTCACATCTTCACTTCTGTCCCCAATCTATTATCCTCATCCCCACCCCCATAACAATTTAAATTATACACACTGAGTTCAATTTTTATTGATTTTTAGCTTTAAAGTTATTGTAGTTTTAAAATTATGGAATACATTTACTATTCATAGAGTTTTTTTTATTTTTTTTTACACATAAATTTATGTTTTGGATCAAAAAAATCAGCGAACCCAGTACTACTAACTACTTGAAACATAGGTTTTTTTCTCTGCACATCAGTCGAAAATTTGTGTTATTAACATGTTTTTCATTCATTTCCCACAAATCAGCTTACCGAAAATACATATGATAGAAAACACTCTCCTTAAAATGTTGAGAAGCTTTTTAAATTTTCATGTAAAAATATTATATTATTTTTTCTCTTTCTCACTCATTAAATTAGAATGTTTATTAATTTAATGAGTGAGAAAAAGAAATATATATATATATATATATATATATATATATATATATATATATATATATTTATAACAATGAGTGATTTTTACATGAAAATTTAAAAAATATATACATATAACCTCTTGTACTGATTTTCATTAATTATCGTAGGTCATCTATATATTAGTGTAAACAGATATAATACCGCAAGTGCACAAAAGTTGATAGTATCATTCCCCAAAATCCCAATGAAATGGTAGGCCCAGCCTAGATACGTGTCCATGGTGAGCACATCTACATGCAAACAAATTTCGTTCAAAACAAGCGTACCTAAGAGATATTTAGGATAACTAGTTTAGGTTGACGTGACTCGCGTGTTTACTTTATTTTAATGAATTCAAAAATTACGTTAAATAGAAAATTTATTGAAATATAATAAAGATGAATACAATAATTAAATTCAACATCTTTTGAATATATAAAGATGGAGAATTTATTTAATTAAACCTAAGATTTATTAAAAATAAAATCTTAAAGCCGATCAACATTCATCTGCCTCCTGTAAACTGTAACAAAATAATAAACTAATGGAGATATTAAGACAATACAATTAAATCTAATCTTTACTTAAAAGAAATTCCTCAAAGTTGACCAACATTCATCTACCACTTATAAATTAAAATAAAACAATACGATAATAAAGAAATCAAAATAATATAATTAAACTTAACATTTATATAAGAAATCCCGCAAAATCAACCGATATTTATCTATGATCTGTAAACTATAAAAAAATAATACAATAATGATCACAAAGCTTCAATTTTGATGAAAATAATTCTTGTCTAAGCGAAAATCTTGACTCTAAAGGACTTGAACCAAAATAAAGAAGATATATATATATATATATATATATATATATATATATATATATATATATATATATAATTCTATTATATTGAGAAAAATAGTGAAGAAGTTGAGGGATAGAAAATTAAGCATTCACCAATCTAGACATGCAATCGAATCAAGTTAGATGAGCATCAATCATTTTCTCCCAATAGGTAAATTGGTTTCTTCTCTAGTGTAACCTAAATCTCAATATTTATAGAAGTATTTTTTTAATATAGTCCTATTTTAGGAGTATTTTTTAATTGATCAGTACAAAAAAAATATTAATAATTCTCTTTTCATATATTTTAGGAATCCTATATACTTTTGGTGTCTAGTTAATATAATAAATAATTAAATAATAAATTGAATAAAATAGTGAAAAGACAATTTTGTCTAAAAGAGATCACTTTTCTGAGGGGTTTCACACTTTTAATATATTATAGATTATAGATTATAGATATAGATTATAGATATAGATGTAGAGGTTCCAGGCCAAAAGTGACACTTTTTCTATTTAATTTAAAGAGAGGATATATTTTAATTAATGATAATTTTATTTTATTTTATTTCTAATAAAATAATTTATAGCAGTATAAATATCTATGATTTATTTTACTCTATGGGTGTGTTTGGTATGATGAAAAATATTTTTTGGAAAATGTTTTCTTATTTTCTCTTGTTTGGTTGTAGTTAAATGTTGAAAAAATGTTTTCCATAACAAATTACTTTCCACCACTTGAGGGAAAATGACTTCCCTCAAGGATTAAGGAAAGTTATTTTCCGAAAAATGACAAATGTGACTTATGCCCCACCTCCACCCGTTTTCCCCATCCCATCAACACTAATAATCACATTACTTGAACATATTTTGTCACTGTGCGTTGCTTCAATTTTCACTACTTGAAATAAAAAGTAGTGAAGCCGATTTTTTTTCTTGTTCAATGCTCGTTGAATGTATTTTTATTTTCATATGCATAGGGGAAGACTTAGCTATGTTACTTTTGCTAATTGCATATTTCATTTTGTCATCAATGTAGCTTGTTTCACAAGGTTGAATATGCTTGTCGTTCCGTTGTATTTCTATTGATTGTAGTATCCTGAGATTTTCCTAACAAAATGTTAAAAAATGTCTCATATATTTGCTAATTAGCAGTTGATTAAATTTAGTGATTGTAATATTTTAATATTCGATATTCATATTATTTGCTATACTAAAATTAGTTCTTACAAATTGTTGAGTTGCTAGAGGCACTAATATACTAGTTAACAGTTAGTAATGTTTTCTAAAAAATATTTTCTACTCACTAACCAAACACCATAAAATATTTTTCAGAAAATATTTTCCACTCACCAACAAACATGAGAAAATAAGTAGAAAATCAACTTATTTTCCAGAAAAACATTTTCCAGGAAAACATTTTTCATGGAAAATATTTTCCATCATACCAAACACACCCTATAAATTTTAAAGTTCTTCCATATTTTTTAAATTTATGTCCAATTAAACTACGCCATATATATATTGGACGGAGGAGGTAGTAAGTTAAATTTTTGGCTACTAATGAAATTTAATTAGGGTACCCTACAAATTCTAATATTTTGTGGCCATGGTTTTCTTTCAGCCTAAATCAAGGGGCCCTTTATACGAATGAATATTAAAAGATCCGTATCATTGCGCATTTTTATAAATCACCATCATCGTGATAACGGATAAGTCATTTACTATACAGTGTACACGATTTTATAAAGAAACTTATGAATGTGTATATATAGTTGTTTACACATACATAAAAGTTCTTAATTGATGGCTTCTCTTTTCTCCTTTGTGTGGTTTGTCTGAACCAAAAATGGATAAAATTTCACGGAGATGATATCTCCACATTAATCTCATATATAAGTCCTTTGTACCTAGGGAAAATTAAAAACTTTAAATACTGTATATTATCATTGGAATACAGTTAGTAAATAAGGATCGATCATGAGAAGAACAGTATGCACTATAATTGGACTACAATAAGATAAGGAGTACCAAAATTTCCGCTATCAATGAAAGAATAACACGAAATAGATGTCCAAAATGACATTACCAAATAATTAATGATTGTTTATGTACACATCATGCAAACAATCAAGTATTGTCTATGAACTGATAATTCAAATATATACTATCTATCGGCTCTACTCTACGTGTAAGCTTACTAATGGGAAGAGAAAACATAAAAGAACCAACAAACGTTTAAGAAGATTTATGTCCAAATAATCTTTTTGTTTGGCTCTTAAATATAAATTATGTAACTAAGATAAATAACATATTACAATCATTTGTTTCTTAATTTAATCTTCATACAATCAATCCAAGGTCATTTTTAATTAGAGTAAAACCAGAAGAGGTATTTAGGCATATGTGTATTTTCCTTCATGTGTCTTACGCGTCAATCGTGTATATATGCAAGGTTTGGTGTTGATGATATCGGCTTATTATCACAATTCAACTAACTTGTATGTTCGAATTTGGAATTTTGGCTGATACGAATTTTACTTCTCCAAAATTGATATTTACTTTGTATTATTTTTCAGTAACATCAATATTTTTATACATATGTTAGAGATAAATCAGGATAGATAAGTTTGGTTAGCTATATTTTAGGATAATGGCTTAGTGTCATACGTTAGCTATACTATCTTCCTATTCTTTTGCAGTTTGTTGTAAACAACCGTGTATATATTCAGTTATCCTTCTCAATAGAAAACATACAGAATTCTTTGAATTATCTCAACTTGTAACATGGTATCAGGGCCCACCATGGAATCTTCTTCTCAATTTTCAGATTCCACCTCTATAGCAGTAACGACATCAACCACTCCAAGTCTTTTTGCTACTTTATCTCATGCTCAGCTTTCTTTTTCCATAAAACTCAAACCAACAAACTACCTGACTTGGAAAACTCAATTTGTTCCTATCATCAAATGTTACAATCTATTCAATCATATTAATGGTACACCAGTACCTCCCTTCGCTATCATCAATACCACAACAAATCAATCAGAACAAAACTCTAATTATCTAAAGTGGTTGTAAGAAGAACAACTTTTGCTAAGTTGGATCTTATCATCTTTAACTGAGGAAATTTTTTCTTATGTGACTGGTTTAGTTATTGCCTTTGAAGCTTGGACCGCTCTTTCAAATGCCTTTGGCATAAGCAACAGTGCTAGAAGAGTCCAATTGCACATCATCTTGCAAAACATGACACTTGGTTACAAATCACTAGCTCAATTTCTTCGCGAAGCTAAAGCTATCGCTGGCAAGCTTGCCGCGGCTGGCGCATCTATATCTTCTGATGAATTCAATGCCATCATTTTTTTGCTTACTTCCCTCTGAATATCATCCTGTCATTGTAACGTTATCTGCAGAGAAGTCACAGGTATCATTTTTTGATCTTTCTGGTAGACTTATGGCTCATGAGATTCTATTGCAGAACTCTCACAAACCAATCTCTGTTGTTGCCAATGTTGCTCGACAACCCACTTCACCTGCATGTCCATCTAATCAAAGCTTCCAGAAAAATAATAGTTACAGAAATAATGATGCGTCCTCAACTGGAAACAAGAAGTGGTTTCCTAATTCTTGCCAGATCTGTGGACTGAACAATCATCAAGCTAAGTGGTGTCGCAAATGTTATAATCGTGATAATATCACAGTCAATGCCTCAAACGTTATTGCTTCTTCTAATGATTGGTTTCCTGACACTGTTGTTTCTCATCACATGACTCCGGATTTGTCTGCACTTGAAATCTCAGAGGAGTACAAAGAGCCTGACACGGTCAGTATAGGTAATGGACATGGTTTGCACATTAAAAACATTGGTCACAGTACACTGTCTTCTAGTAATAATCAGTTTCATTTGAAAAATGTTTTACATGTGTCTGCCCTACAACAACAATTGTTGTCTGTTAATAAATTTGCCAAAGACAATCACTGCTCTTTTAAATTTGACTCTGTTGGGTTTACTATGAAGCATCAGACAAATAAACAAGTGTTGTTGAAGGGACCAGCTGCTGACGGAGTATACAACCTTCCTATTGCTGCATTCAAGAACCTTATAGGCTAGACTAAGGCTTTTAAATCAGTTCGGACTGTTGCACCTGATTTCCATGCTCATCTTGGTCGTCCTCAACAATTAATTGTTTCCTTTATTGTTAATAAGTTTTGTTTGCCTAGTCATTCAATAAAATCATCAAGCCTCTGTGAAGCTTGTTGTTTAGGCAAACATTGTCAGATTTCCTTGCCTATCACTGGCTCTATTGCTAGTAAACCATTGAAATTGATTCATGGAGATGTGTAGGGACCATCTCCCAACTTATCCTTTTACGGAGAAAAGTATTTTGTTTTATTTGTGGATGACTTCTCTCGTTATTGTTGGTTATTTCCATTTAAACAAAAATATGAAGTTCTTTCTACTTTTGTCGAATTCCGTAATTGGTTGAAAAACAGTTTCAAACCAAAATCATTAATTTTTAATCAGATTGGGGTGGTGAATTTTGTCCCGTTAATACTTATCTGAAGGAAAATGGTATTCAATATCGCATTACTTGCCCTCATACCCACCAGCAAAATGGTCAAGTTGAAAGAAAAATCTGACACCTAGTGCATGGATACATGCCTCACTCTGCTTGCTCATGCTGCAATTCCATCCAGATTTTGGAACTTTGCTATTCACACTGCTGCATATTTAATTAACGTGCTCCCAACTCAAGTGCTTCAATATGTCTCCCCATTTGAAAAACTTCATGGAACTCCACCAGATTATGAATTTCTTCGCCTCTTTGGCTGCATGTCTATCCTTTGGTACGGTCCTACAATAACCACAAATTCTCTTACAAAACTGCGCCTTATGTTTTTCTTGGGTATGCCAAGGATCATCACGGGTATGTTTGTTTCAATCCTCATGATAATAAAATTTATCTCAGTAGACATGTACGTATTGATGAAACCCGTTTTCTATATAAGGAGAAAAAGTTGCCTGATTCCTCTATTCTAGGCGCTCCTTTAGAATAATTTAATTTCACTCCTTAGCTCACCTTAATTGCGTCAATACTGCCAACTAACTCCATTAAACTATTATCTTCTACACTTTCACCTAATTCTACAAATCCTTCTAACAATAGTAACTTTGGTTCTAGCCTATCATCTTCTAGTGCTTCTCAAGATCCTATTAGTCCTCCTGCACAATAGGTCATTCCTGTTCTTCCAACCCTTACCGAACCATCACAACCACCTGGTCGTAGTCACTCAATGGTTCTGAGGCCAAATCCTAAAAAAAAAGACATTGGCTTTCATGTCTGTTTTGGATGGTAAAGTTCAGTCTTCTCTGGTTACTCTTTTGGAACCAACATGCTACACAAAAACACTTAAAGTTCCATCATGGAGAGAGGCCATGAGCTCTGAAATAACTGCTTTGATACAACATCAAACATGGAAACTTGTTCTGAAACCATCAAATTCTAATATTATGGGTTACAAATGGGTTTTTCGACTCAAACACCATCTTGATGGCGGCTCGCTTGGTATCCAAAGGCTATAATCAAGTTGATGGAGTAGATTATGATGCCACTTTCAGTCTGGTTATCAAGCCTACAACGATCCGAGTTATTCTTTCCTTGGCAATCTCCAATAAATGGACTCTTCAGCAATTGGACATTTCCAATGCATTTCTCAATAGAACCTTAGAAGAAGATGTGTATATGTCTCAACCTCCCGGCTTTATTGATCAACGATGTCCTAATTATGTGTGTAAATTAAAGAAATCAATTTATGGCCTTAAACAAGCCCCACGGGCTTGGTTTCAAAGACTTAGTTCTTATCTTCTAACAATTGGTTTTGCAGGCTCTTATACTGACTACTCGCTCTTTATCAAACACCACAATAGTGATGTTCTTTATATCCTCGTCTATGTCGATGATATTATCATCACAGGGAGTAACTCCAATATAGTTCATACTAGCATAACTCAGTTGTCTAAAGAATTCAAGTTGCGAGATATTGGAAAACTTCACTACTTCCTGGAATTGAAGTTAGATATCTCAGCAATGGTATTATTCTTTCTTAACAAAAATACCTTCAGAATCTTCTCACCACTACTCACATGGAATATGCCACATCTACCAAGTCTCTTATGGCTAGCACATGCAATTTGCAACTTTATGATGCTTGTCTAACTCATCCTGACTTGGCATTTGCTGTGAATAAATTGTGCCAATTTTTATCTGCACCAACAACCACTCACTGGACAGCTTGCAAACGTGTTCTTTGGTATGTCAAAGCAACCTTACATCAAGGACTGTTTATTACTCACTCACCCAACTCCCAACTTCAGGCCTTTTGTGATGCTGATTGGGCGGGCAACCAAGATGATAGGAGATCCACAGAAGGTTTTGCTATGTATATGGGACGGAATCTAATATCTTGGTCCACGAAGAAGCAACCGACAATTGCTCGATCATCAACCGAGGCTGAATATCGATCCGTCGCCAATACCACAGCAGAAATAATTTGGCTTCGTTCTCTTCTTCAAGAACTTAAACAACCAACCCATTAACCCACGATCATCTGGTGTGACAACATTGGAGCTTCATATCTAGTAGTTAATCCATGTTTTAAGGCTCGAACGAAGCATGTTGAAGTTGAGTTTTAGAGAACAAGTAGAGGCTGGTCATATATCAGTGCAATTCATATCCTCTATCAATCAATTGACAGATATATTTACTAAGCCCTTATCCACCAGCCGGTTTCCATTCATCAAAGGCAAGCTAAGAATCTTGGACAAACCTTCTTAGCTTGAGGGGGATGTTAGAGATAAATTAGGATAGATAAGTTTGGTTAGCTATATTTAGGATAATGGCTTAGTGTCATACGTTAGCTATACTATCTTCCCATTTTTTTACAGTTTGTTGTAAACAACCGTGTATATATTCAGTTATCCTTCTCAATAGAAAACATACACAATTCTCTTAATTATCTTATCTTGTAACATGTGCACGTCTCCGCCACTAAATAGCTTGTCAATCATTTGTTTTGGTACCAACCTGCTAGACCCCCACCCCCATATCCTAGGCCCCCATCAAATTAATAAATCCTTGTTGTCAGAGGCAAGTATTTAGAAGAGTGGATGCATTTGACCATGAGAGTAATATAATTAATGAGGTAAATCAGTAATATGGCCTCCACAATATTCTCATGTTTCATGTTAAGTGTTGGAATAGTCTTAGTGCAGTACTTAGAATAAGTTGCAAATCATACAAACAATGCAGGAAAATGAGCTGTTGATTGTAACAAGAAATTTGACATTTAAACGCGTAGAAAATTAGTATTACATATTGTATCTTGGAAATCTTTCATTCTTTTATAAACACACTTATGGCCACATATTTTTTAATTGTATTTTATCTTTGAATAATTTTTATACTTGGGGACCTTTAATTATTTTGATTGACATTTAGACATGGCCACCTGACAAAAGGACAACGTTAGGTTTTGAATTGTTAGATCTATAGTTTGTGTAGGGCTTGTTAACTAGTACAATTAGTTTGGCAATATATTGATTTTGTAAGTTAATGTAAATCGAAGAACACTGATCAGAACTGTTTCATATCAAGGTTGGATAGGGCAATACTCTTCCTCTCATTGCTCTTTATACAATTGACAGTTGAATATGGTACTTGCTTAATAAGGGTCAAAGAGATAGAGCCGACCTGACTATATATATATATATATAAAACCAATTCTTGACTTAGTAAGTCTTATTCATAACAAACTTTATTTTAGAGCTTTAATGGTGCTTACACTACTGTCCATACTAATATATGAATTGATTCAGGCAATCGAATTAACAAAAAAGAGTGGCACAAGTCATATCAACTAATGGATCATTTTATAAGAGTAACCTTAGGTGGGTGAACTTGAACTTTTAACCTCACTTGCGGACTTGCCCCATGCCAAAACTTCCAATTTAACAATGTTTATACATGGGGCAAACCTTTTGACCATGAAGTTTTGCTTATTACAAGCGGCAGGGGTTTTCCCATTCAAGAATATTGTTGGCTGATATAATTTCCTGTCAACCAGCAATATTTGTTATGTCCGTTTATAAATTATAACAATCAAGTTAACGTTAGTTCACATTTATTATAGATTTCAATAGATCTTACTCGACATATTTCTTCCATTGTAGTGTTTTCACACCCTCTTTGTAAAAGTTTTGACATCTCTTGTCATTATTTCGTTAAGATACTCATCCTATTAAAAGTCACCACATCCAAAATGGTTTAAATATGTTAATGATGTATGATTGGAATTTCCAGAGCATGTAAACTTAAGTAATACTATATCATATCTATGAATTTGGCATTTCATACCCAGACTTTAATATAGTTAATCTTCAATCTTTTTTCTCTTGAAAATTCTGTTGTAGGTACATTTGGACAATAAGGATAGTGTAAATTAAACCTCCTATATCCATTTTTAGAAACCTAGTTCCCACTAATGGTAACTAATCTTCATTTTTAGACATTACTGGTGCTAACATTTAAGTAATTATTTTGACGGCAGCGGCCGACTTGGGATGTTTTCCCCAATAAGGCAATGGGTTGTTCTGTCTCAGTCTTACAACAGGAAAGAGATAATTTAACAAACTAAACCTTTGACTTTTTAATATTTAAGTTGCCCTTTCTTTCCCTTTCTCAAATTCTGAATTTTCAGTTATGTTTCGTGTTTAAATATATTGACTAAAATAAAGTCGAAATCTTCTTTATTTTTTTTGAGGTTCATTACTCGTGAATCCAAATCTTACTTTAGATATTGTTGTCTAAATCTTACAAGACAATTTTATTTTATTTTTAAATAAATATGATGATTAAAGATTACAAATTTAAGACAAAAATTTGTAATTCGAATCAGTCCATAGAATATTCAAATCTAGAATCAAACCCAGGGCAGGCGCCTTCCAATTTCTATTGTTTGTTTATTTGTGTCAAACTTATTGGTTCCAAACTCGAGAGTCGTGAAATCTTCTTCCTTCAAAGATTGATCGGATAGTAGCATATGTAAAATTTTACCTAACTAGCTAACATATTCCAAAGAAATGGTAAGAGTGATTACAATAAGCAAAAGATTAGAATTTGTCATTCACAAGTAAATCAAAAAGCGTGTTTGAAATACTATATAGCCAACATCCTTAGTAATTGAGCGTTTCTTACTTTTGAAATGAAATGATTGATAGAATTGATACTTTATATAATGATAACGAAACTAACTCATATTTAAACTGAATAATATGAATTTATCACATGCTCAATAAATTTTTACGTCAACAACGCCAGGTAATGATCATCTTTTTGCTTCATGAAGATCGAAGGAATCAAAACTCGAAATGGGGGTAAACCTAATGTTGTGTGCATACCCCTTATTTTCCATGTTGTGAATACATCATAAAAGGTGTTATAATGTCAACTTGAGAGACTTCAGTGGACTAAATTTTAATATATAGTTGGACTGACAAGGAGGTCGGCCGAAATTTAGCAAATAAGTGAACAATGACAAAAATATGGACCACCGATTCTATGCACCTTGATATTGGGAACGCAAAAAATGACTCCATGCTACTCTACTCCATCGTTCTATTCACTTCACTTGTTTAGAATATACTGCCCAACTGTTAGAGAATAAAAAAAGTATATATTTTATTATAATACTCACATTAATTGGTGAATGGTTTCACTGGGCTTAAAATATAAAAGTTAATCTTAAAGATAAAACAGGAAAAAAGTTTTTTTTTTTTTCTTAATATACGAATGTTGATAAGTAAAAGTGAGAATTTCTCTTTAGTACAGTAAACTGAGTAAAAGACAAAATAGATTCTTAGCTGCATTTTAGATGGCGCCAATTGAAAACACCTATAATAGTCACTCGTGTCAAAGAAAATGCTTGTTATTTCCCTTTCTGTGTAGTCCTAATGAACGTTATCACTATTACTTGAATAAAAATTGTTTAATTATTTTAAAATGAACAAGGAGTTCTATACAACTTACATTTACTCTATCCTCTATTTAATTTTTTTATAATATATTAGTCAAATCAAAGTGTTACTTACTTTCTTCGTTCATTTTTATTTGTCCACTTTTATTTCCCTTTCTGTGTAGTCCTCATGAATGTCGTCGCTATTACTTGAATAAAAATCGTTTAATTATTTTAAGATGAATTAGTCCAATGCTATATAAGTCCCTTGTTAGTATCCATTTATTCAATGTGTGACTCAAATTCTATTTCTTGTAATAAATCGGAATAAACCATCACACTTTGCATTCATCGTCCTCGACGCCCATTGCTAGCCCCGATCGACACTGTCATATCAAAATCACCATCCATGCACGGTTGGACATGGTGGGCGATGAGTTGCTCTGAAGTCAATGATGAACATCACAATCACACCCTAAATGCTAGCTATTGAAGCAAGAGAGTCCAAGGCTATACAAGCCCCACATCAATTCCTCATTTAACGTGGGACTCAAGTCCCATTTCTTGCAATAATATCACAACAGCTATGGCGATGGCGATGGAAGATTAGACCAGACATCCAATGGTCTCGGTTGAATAGCCATATCTAAAGCAGGAGGAGGGAACAGACTTCATAGTACCAGCATTCATTAATATCTATCAAGGACAGGAAGTATTTATGAGATTAAGGTCATTGGAGAAACTCAAGTCTAAGCCTCGCTAGCATGATATGATGTTATTAGTAGGATAAGAAGCCATAAAAAATTCTTACAAGAGGTGTGGAGCAGAAAAGGACCACTCACATAAAAGGAGCAGTAAATAA
Organism: Capsicum annuum; assembly: GCF_002878395.1. Classification (NCBI taxonomy): domain Eukaryota; kingdom Viridiplantae; phylum Streptophyta; class Magnoliopsida; order Solanales; family Solanaceae; genus Capsicum; species Capsicum annuum. Next base: position 57,298,671 of record NC_061118.1, on the reverse strand, counting down.
TACCCTAAAACTTTGACTTGTATCATCTTATGTCTGCAACATCTCCATCAACCGAACCATTATAGATATTGATGTTTTACCCGATAATAATCCAACAATAAATGCTTTTAAATTTGTCCAGTCTAAGTAGTGGTCAACAATAATCAAGGACATTACAATTGACATACACACACACATATATATATATTTAAAAAATTACCTTGACTTTGAGACAATGAGAATATGTTGTCACGTTAACAATGAATCACTGGCTATCACTTTGTCAACAATTGACACTCTACCTTTCTTCCTTCTGATGACAGCAAAAGTAACTTGCCACCATCAACAGTGAACTTCATTGTTTTTAGCTTTATTTAATTTGCAAAACAACAGGATGCGGATAGTTGAAATTAATACATTTTAGTACTTGAAATGTCAAGAAGTGATAGAATATTCCCAAGTTTATCAAAGCATGAGCGAAATTGGTGGTATATATTGTTTTTAGCCTCCTACACATTCAATGCTTGCCTTGCACTTGCAATGGAGTTATTGTTCTTGTCTCCTGAATAAATGCACTAACAAAATTTCAATGCTAGCAATAAAACACTAAAGTCACAGCAGGTTGCCCCTGCACCATCTTCATTGGAGAATCCGCATGTTCAAATGTCCAAATGTTAAAGACCAGGAATAAGTAATAATATTTTTTTTTTTCTTGGTACGTAAGTGATATGGGTCATTTTCATTAGGTACATAAGTGATATGGGTCATGCCATCACATGAATAAGTGACATTTTCAAGATCAAACTTAAAATTCATCCATAGGAAAGAAGGAACCATGTTTCTAATTCAGAAAGATCTTTCTTTAGGAAATTCTAAGGGAAGCTTGGTAAACAAAGCATTCCACATATCATTGAAATTACTACCCTTTCCGGAACCCGCGGTCGTTGGAATTGCTATCCTTTCTTGCTATCCTTTCCTGAACCGTGCGTGAACGCAAAATGCTTCATGCAGCACACTACCTTTTTTTCCTTCCCCTTTTTTCTTATTTTGGTTTAAGAAGGGGCATCTTACAAATCTCCTATGACATTGCTTTCAAGGTAGATCCGTTGATTCATCTGCCCTATTCACATGCAAATCATGTGTGCTCATGTTGATGAATCTTATGGTATAGGTTCTCATTTGCATCATAGTCAAAGCTCCCCTTCTAGTAGCTAGTGCCCACACTGACACACATGCTATTCTATCATATAACAGAGTCCTGATGGGGTTACATATTCTCCTTTCTGAATGCAGCAATAACTATTCAGGTCATTGAATAATAAATATATGTAAGAACTACAAGTCACATGTCTGCACCACATTAATATGGAACGGCCTTAGTCTTGCTCATCTGTGAATTCACTGAATCCACAAAGCAGACCATCTGAATTAATCTTCAGGTACTCAATTACTCTGGAAATAACTTGTACATCCAGATTCTTTCGGAAAGGTTCAGTCAGAGATGGCAAGAGACTACATAAAATGCTATTTGGCCTGATGGATGCTATGTTACATTATAACAAGTGGAAGAAGAGAAACTATGATTTTAAATCTTTCTTGATTCACTTTTTTGGGTTGGAGAACAATCACTTGTGAGAAATTTGTAATGAACTCCAACAATTCTCTTTCTTGAACCTTGAAAAGTAACGGCACAAGGACGAACTAAACACAAGTCATATCAGATGTAGAAATTCAGCTATAAAACATTAAATTGGTTCGTATGCAACTACAATTCAATGAAACAGACTAGAAGCATTAATATTTTTTATTCATTTACCATCTCCATGGATCAAGAATAAAACAATGGACTCAAGAATCCTCCTTTTGCCAGTTTCCATGACTGGCGTGGTGCATCTAAACTCAACCAAATCCAAATGTCCCAAATTTCTACTCAATACATGACAGCACAAGCAAAGAGTGCTCTTTCTTACCCTTTTCTCCTCTTTGGACCAAGTACAAAATCATCACTATCTCGTTCTTTGATTTACTACACGGAACTTTGATGCTTGCTGCAGCACTTTGGAACTCAGAGGTTTCTTTAGACTAGCTGTGGCAGAGACTTAACCTGTTTCCCCCTGGGAATTTGATTTTACATTCCTGTTCGCCAGCGCCTTCTTTGCTCTCTCGGATGACAAACGGAGCATTTACCATCAACCTGCACTTTTGACTCAAGTGTATGTACTTCAACATTCTAGTAGAGTTGATTTATTAATTGTAGGAGACATTCCAAATACACGAATCATGGAAAGAGGTATATAAAGGTAGAATTTACGGGGAACCAAAAAGTGAAAAAGAACATGTCTAAAATCACTATGCGGTTGAAATCAAGCAAAGACATAAATTAAGCATTAACATGATCTGTGAGGTATGTAGTAAAAGTATAAACATATAAATCAAAAGCAAAGATCACAGAATTCCTCCTCCTAGAGCAAATATTGTATTCTAAAACATCAATATCTGGTTCACCATAAAACTCATGTTCACTGAATCAGGCTACTTTTTAAGTAAATTCAAGCTCACGAAAAAATGAAAACAAAAGAACCAAGACTATGCGATATTATCCCACTAAAGGTGTTTCAATACTCCAGTCCCACTTGGTTTCGGTCCTCGTATTAATTACACTTTACAACTTGTGAGCTAGTTTGGATCAAACAGTTGCTAAAAGAACTAAACTTTGGAGAAATCGATAAGATGAAACTTGTGTGTCGTAATCAAGCGGCCCTTCATATCGTGTTCATCTAGTATTTTATGAAAAGACTAAGCACATAGAGATTGATTGTCGCTTTGTCAGATATTCTCAAGAGATATTGTTATAAAATTTGTGAAGTAAAGTCATCAACTTGCAACATCAAGTCCCTCATCGGTCCTCGTATTAATTACATTTGTAACAAGCTAGGTACATATGATTTATATGCACCATGAAGAGTATTAGAATATGAGTAGGAATATAAATAGTATATCAGAATATGAGTAGAAATAAGAATAGGATATTAGAATATAAGTAGGAACAGGAATAATATACAAAACCCCACTTGAAAAAGAATTGTAATGTAGTGTCTATAAATAGGGTCTCAATGTAATTATATAGATACACATATCAATAGTCATATTTTTTTCTCTATTATTTCTCACACTTATCAACTTCAATTGACTCTTGTTGGCATTCCTAAAAGACGTCTTCAAGTGAGAGAACTTATAAATTTGGCTTCAGATAATTTTAATGGGCAAAATGGTCTAATGGACCCTTATACTTATAAGAGTTTGTATTTTAGACCCTCTTACTCACCCCTTTGCCAACTGAACCCCTAAACTCAATAGAACTCAACATTTTAAACCCTCTTTTCATCTAGTCAGTGGTGTGTGTAATACAACCGCTCCACGTTAATTTCCACGTCATTTTTAAATGCTATGTTAAATTCTACGTCATTTTAAAATGCAAAGTTTGAATATCTTTGATAAATCCACAAAAATCCATTTATTGCTCTTCAAACTTAAACTTCAAGCTTATCCACGAAGTGCTTTAATTTTTCAATATCCACTATCACTCATTTTCAATTCAAGTTCAAATTTTAACCCCAAAAAAATGAAAAGTTTGAATTGGGAAAGTGATTTGCAAAAAGAAAAATAAAAAAATGAATCTCAAATAAAGGGGAAGGAAATTTCAAATAAGGAAGATATATTGTTATTTTCTTTTGGGTGCGATGGGGGTGGGGGCTGAAGAAGAAGAGCAGTGGAGTGGGTGATGTGGACGGGGGTAGGGAAGACGTGGTGAGTACAAAGAAGTACAGAGAGTGGGATAGTTAATAAAAGAATAGTGGGTGGTTTGGTGAAGAAGATGAACAATAGGGATGGAGAATAAGGAAAAAAAAAGTTGGAGAGTGGGTGGGTAGGAGAGTGCCATAGGAGGTGTGTGTAGTTGGGGGTGGGGGGTGGGGGGGAGGAAGAAGTTTATTTTTTCCTTTTTAATTTTTTTTTATAATTTTACTATTAAAATGGTGTTCACTTGCTCCTAAACGCGTGTAGTCACACGCTTTGTCCAACTCAGCCATCTTAATACCACATAAGCTTGGTCAATGACCAGAGAGATTTAAAATATTAGAGTTTTATTGAGTTTAGGGGTTCAGTTGGCAAAGAGGTGAGTAGGAGGATCTAAAATACCAACTCAAACAAGTACAAGGATTCACTAGACCATTTCGCCATTTTAATGTGTTGGGAACTTCTTATAAATGTATGGATGAATATCGAGAATAAAAAAAAGGGCAGCCCGATTCACTAAACCTCCCGCTATACGTAGGTCCAGGGAAAGGCCCCACCACAAGGGTGTATTGTACGCAGCCTTACCTTGCATTACTGCCACAGGCTATTTTCTAGACTTAAACTTGTGACCTCCTAGTCACATAGCAGCAACTTTACCAGTTACTCCAAGGCTCCCCTTCTAAGATGAATATCGAGAATCTAAAAAAAAAAAAAAAAAAATCAAGAGGCTTTTGATATGGTGAGCTTAAAAAATGGTAGAGGCTTGCATCAAAAACTTGATATTTCTAGAGCTAGTGACCACACATCAAATTTTTTAATTGTTTTACTCTTTAGTTTAATATAATTATAGATATACTTGATAATATTGTTGAAACTGCACATTCTATGGAAGAAAAATCCAAGACAACAAAATATATTAGAGTTGCTCAAACGTATAAGGTTGCATTCATGCTATCCTCTTGAATTTCGTTTGGCGAAATTTGCTTTGCTTCTGCCAGTTGCCATTGCATCCGTTGAAAGAACTTTTTAGGCAATGAAGTTATTATGGTTCCTTTATGGAAAAAGATGTGTTTAGTGATGTTTCAACTGATGATTTTGTTTTATTTTTTCAAGCAATGAAACTTTGTCGAGTGGTATGTAAATGTCCTTGGGAAGTATTAGCAGTGATATCTTTTTGGAGTTTGTACTTAACACCCTAGATATAGATTGATACATTGTGAAGGCATAACTTTTTGCTCTACTTAGCACCGTAGTTCTAGATTGACACATTGTAAAGGGCTAATGTTTTGCATTACTAAAATTACTCCTGTTTGTTCCAAGTAGTTTGTGACAGAACTAATATTTTGTATATATAGACTATATACTATTGCATCCATTGAAATTGTGGTTTGTTGGCTTATTTGCACGTTTATATTTTTATTTTTCGAATCCTCTGAGAGAAAATTCTGGATCCGCCATTGCCTTAAAAACAAACAAATCCCATTTTTATCTTCCTTCAACTCTCGCAACCTTCTCTTGGCAACTTCAATAAGTAGCATGGTATTGGCAATATCTACTCTTTTTTTGTAAGCATGCACTAAGATTGTTTGTTATTCCTAAAATCTTTCATCAAATGCAAGATGAATGTAACCTCATAGGTTTGAGTAGCTTTAATATATCTTGTCACCCTGGATCTTTCAACCAAAGAATATGCAGTTTCAACAATATTATTAAATATATCTATAATTGTATCAAACTTAAGAATAGGACAATAAAAAGATTTGAAGTGAGATGCCCAACGAGTATCCTAAGCTCTAGAAATATTATGTTATTGATGCAAGCCTCTTCCAGTTTTAAGCTCACCCAAAAAAAGTTTCTAACACATTAAAAATATATGAAACCAAGTTCTCACACTTGAAGACATCTTTTAGAAACACCAATAGGAGTTAACTAAAATTGATGAACAAAACAAAGAATGGAATAAGTCGATCTATTTACTTTCTGAATCAACATGTTAAGACATTGATATCACATTGCATATTGCTTGTTCCATTATAGAATTGTCATGCACAAAAATAAACTCAAGGAATTTTGAGAAAGAAAATAAAACACTAGTACTTTGACATGAACAATGCCAAGAAATCTCTCTATCACAAATCTTCTCCCATCAACATAAACAAATGTCATTTGCTCCTTGTGTGAAATATCAAAAGATTCATCAACAAATAAGGAAAAAGGAAAAGTAGTCTCCATTTAGTTCCCTTTTATAATAGCCTTAATTATTTCAGTTTTGCAAGCAATCACAATTTCTTTTTGAATCATTAGACAAATCTTTTTATCATTTTGAAGAGCATTTTCCAACACAAAACTACGAATTTCATCACACTTTTGAGCATAAAATGAATCTGTTAAGTGATAAATGACTCCAACATATCAATCCTTAATTCGCAAGAAGCTTTACTATATCAATCGAAGCTATTAAGCAAATTCGATGTCCATGCTTATCTTGATTAGATTGTTTCTCAAATGAAGCATCAATAGATTGTTGTTGCCGCATTAGATACATTTCGTTTTTGTCTGATTATAGATGCTAGTAGTCCCACCCTCATGTGTTTCCAAACTAGCCTTTTTGTTCCAACTCCTAAAACCCAAACTCGAAAATACTTCACCTCCACCTTCACGATTGTTATTTCCCTTTAATAAATAATAATACAAAAGAAGAAATTGCACCTTTACTTACACTATACTCTAACAAGGGAATTCATCAAACCATTTACCATTAAAACGACACTTATTTCTAGAAATATTCGTCTGAGGAAACTCTTTTCATTGAGGTTGGCTAGGTTTTTCTGAAGATAAGCTCTACTAATCATGTCACAATGATTTGGATAAAATTCCAAGATTTGAGTTTTTTCACCCGGATCAACAGCCATTAAACAACTTAAACCAAATTCTAGAAGAATGCGATGGTACTTCTTAGTGATTCACATTTTCTTCTGGCATAATACAAAAGCATGCCCTTAACTTGACCTCGGTTCACAACGATGACCTCAAAATTTGGATGTGCACAAGTAGACACTTAAACTTGCATAAAGTTGAACAAATAGACACATGCATCCTATGTGACATAATACATGTTGGACGCCATGTAGGACCTGAATTGGCCACGTAAGATGCCACATAGGATATATGCATGTACTTGTTCAACTTTATACAAATTTAAGTGTCTACTTGTGCACACCCAAAATTGGAAGGACACATTTATGTATTACGCCGTTTCTTCCCAATTAGGTTGACTGTGAGCAACAAAACTTGAATTTGATACCTAAGAAAAATACTTTTTCATTGACTTTTGAATCTATATAAGATATAAAAAGTGTATAGTTTATAAATTAATCATAAGTCTGACCAAATTTGTCTGTGGTTCCAGACTTCCAATTAAATAGTAACAGTTTCAATTCTCTACTCTCTACTAAACAACTGGGAAACAACAACGGTGGCTGCTAAAGTGACGGTATTAGGCAACAACACTATAGCATAGACCTTCAAAACTAGTACAGCCTTTAAAAAATGGAGACTCATTTGTTATGTAAAACTTTTGCTGCAAAATCTGACTTTAATTTCAAGAAAATTGAAAGGAGGGAAAGGGTTTTAACTTAAGGTGAAGAAAATGATTCTAGGAATTGAGTCTTTTAATTTTCGGGATTAAAAATCCCTATTCCAACACTTTTTTTTTAAATAGTTGCAGTACGTAGTCCAATGGCAGACCCACATGGAGCTCGGGGGTTTCATCCGAACCCCTCACTCGAAAAATTATAGTGTATAAAAAAAAAAAAGGGCAGCTCAGTGCACTAAAGCTACCGCTATGCGCGGTGTCCGGGGAAGGGCCCCACCACAAGGATGTATCGTACGCAGCTTTACCTTGCATTTCTGCCAAACCTATTTCCAAGGCTTGAACCCATGACCTCCTGGTCACATGGCAGCAACTTTAACACATATTGTGTGTATATGTGGATTAAATTTGCAGGTTAGGTATATATCACATATTGAACCCCCTCAACACAGCATTAGTGCACAGTTCAACGATTAAGGGGGTTCAGATTTCCCCCAAATGTTACGAGTCAAATCTCGTTGGGTGGATAGGCCTGTGAAGTTGTGTTATCTACTAATATTACGCCATTATTGACATCACCTTCTTTCCCATTTTTCCTGTTAAAATTACTCTTTGTCAACTTTTTCAAATAGTTTTATATTACAAGTTTATGGGTTTCTTTAAAATGCTAAATTAATATATAATAAAAATTTAGTCAATAAATTGACTTCAAAGTAGATAGTATTATATATTTAGTAAACTTTTTAATAAAATTATTAAATTTAAGCTCGCTTATATATGATCCGACCCGTTCATATCTAATTCGACCTTTAATTTGCGAACACTATTAGCATGTTTACTTACTTTTTTCGAATCCCCTGAACGAAAATTCCAGAGTGTAGCCTACGGGATTCGAACCTAAAACTCTGGGGTTCATTAAGAAGGCCCAATATCATTGAGCTATCTTTCGTTTTTGGTTCATGAGGTTAAAAAGTAATGTATGAACATAAATATAGAAAAGCTAACCTAGAATGTGCACTGGTTCATTTCATAGGCATACTTTATATACAATGTATTTTTTTATCGAGGGGGTTCAAGTGAATCCCCCACTGCACTGCTAGGGTGGCTATTGGGTTGGTTGGGTCAAATTTGGATAGGGTAAAACGGCTTAAGATAACAAATGGGTCGAGACCCAACCCAATCCAAATTTGCTTGGGTCAGGTCAGGTAATCGGTTATAACCCGACCCGCACAATTTTTACCAAGCTTATTTGCTTTATTTACTCTTTTATAAATTTTTAATACTTAATAAAATTATTTTTTCTTTATTATGGAAATATATAAAATAACAAATAAAAAATTATTTAAAAATATATTGACAAGATTTCTCAAAAACCAATTTGGGCTACATATCAACCCAATTTTTTAAGGAGAAATTTCATTATATACAAAAAAAATATATAGTTTACAACAAAAATAGCCAAATTTTTATTTACAACAAAAATAACCATTAGGCCATTTTTTTTCCTTTTCCTTTTCTTTCGCAATAGTAATTTTAATAAAAGAAACATTTTTATTGTTTTTTTGTTGCAATTTTCTTCATCAAAAAAAACTTTTTCCTTTTTTTTTAAGAACCTTTTTCGTACAACCTTTTATCATGTATCAATATTGTATAAATGGTGTATAAACATGTATATATGAAATATAAAAAGTTATGTAGTGTGTATGTAATGTATCGATATAGTATAAATAATGCACAAACGTGTATCAATATTGTATAAACGATAATCGATATTGTACAAATAATGCACAAATATGTTCGACATAGTATAAATGGTGTATAAACATTTATCGATATTGCACAAATAGTGCACAAACGTGTATCCATATTGTGTAAATGTGTATAAACGTTTATCAATGTTGTATAAAAGTTATGTATCAATATTATAAAAACGGTATATAAACGTGTATTGGTACATATCAACATACACTGATTGTCTCTAGACCCCACAATTCACCTAAACAATTCCATTTCTCCTTCACACCATTAATACCAAACTACTCCACTCCAATTCTGATCCATTGGAGAAACACACAAACAACAACACTACACAAAAAATCAGCCAAAAAGATTCAATTCACCAATATACTCCCTGCGGGTCACATTAGGATATATGAAAACATAAATATCCCTTCATTAGAAGTCAAAATTTTTAGATGGCATGGTATACACCAATTTACAAAACACAATATTATTACTATTCGATGGATTTGTGTGCCACCCGTTAAATGGCTTCTCTTGTTTCTTTTCATTCTTTCTGAAACTGAATCAGCCAGTAATATTCCTTCACTCCATTTGTGAGAAATAATGGAGAAAATATTATTGAATTGTATGTCACAACATTAGACTCTTTTTTCAACTAGGATTCTATATCTAAGTTGATAGGACTTTCCAATAATATTGTCGCACCCGTGGCGAATCCTTCAAAAATACACTATTTTTTAAGGATCTGACACACACTCGAAGACATTTTTGAAGAGTCCGAGCAACTTACAACAACAACATGCCCAGTGTTATCCCACAAAGTGAGGTCTGAGGAGGGTAATGTGTACGCAGTCCAAATCATTACCTCAGATGAAGTAGAAAGGTTTTCGATAGACCCCTGGCTCAGGACAGAGAACAGTATAACAAACAAAAAACATAAAACATAATAATATAAACACATTGTTATCTAATTATGACAACAAGACAACCACAAGATAATACTATAAATTATCCATTCGAAATCATAGATATCACTGAAACACCATGAACAAGAAACTCCAGACACAGATACAAACAAAACACTCTTCCCTACTGTTACGGACGAACTCCTACCCACTAATACTCTACCCTAATTCGCATCCTCCATACCTTCCTATTAAGAGTCATGCCCTTCATAAGTTTTAACCACTCCTTATTATGCCTATCACCTCCCTCCAACATTTCTTCGACCTACCTCTACCCCATCTAAAATCATCTATAGTCAGTCTCTCATATCTCCGTATTGGAGAATCTGTGCACCTCCTCATCATATGCCCGAACCATCGTAACCTCACTTCCCGCATCTTTTCCTCTACCGAAGCCACTCCCACCTTCTCCCGAATATATCTCATTTCTAACCCTCTCCCTCTTAGTAAGTTTACACATCCATCGCAACAACCTCATCTCCACCACCCGTCAACTTTTGGATGTGAGAGTTCTTAACTAGCCAATACTCTGCTCCATACAACATAGTCGATCGACTGTCACTCTGTAGAACTTACCTTTAAGTTTAGGAGGCACCTTCTTATCACACAAGACTCCCGAAGTAAGCCTCTATTTCAACCACCCTGTACCAATACGGTGCGTGACACCCTCATCAATCTCACCATTTTCCTGAATCATAGACCCAAAATACTTGAAACTTTCACTCTTCTGAATGGCCTGAGAATCCAGCTTCACAACCACGTCAGCCTCGTGTGACAAATCAATAAACTTACATCCCAGGTACTCTGTCTTGGTTCTGCTCAACCTAAATTCTTTAGACTCAAGGGTCTGTCTCCAAATCTTCAGTTTATCATTAACTCCTCCCGAGTCTCGTCAATCAGTAGAACATCATCAACAAATAGTATACACCAAGAAACCTCCCCTTGAATACACTGTGTCAAAACATCTATCACCAAAGCAAATAAAAATGGGCAAAGAGTCGATCCCTAGTGCAAACTTGTCAAAATAGGAAAGTGCTCTGAATCTCCTCCTACTGTCCTCACAAAAGTCTTCGCCCCATCGTACATGTCCTGAATCGACCTAGTGTATGCCACGAGCATCCCTTTAACTTCCACAAAATCTCTATGGGACTGTGTCATACGCCTTCTCAAGATCAATGAACACCATACGCAAGACCTTTTTCCTCTCCCTAAACTGCTCCACAAATCTCCTCACGAGGTGAATGGCCTCAGTAGTTGAGCGACCTGACATGAAATCGAATTGATTCTTGAAAATAGTCACAATCCTCCAAAGCCTCTACTCTACCGTCCTTTCCCAAACCTTCATAATATGACTCAACAACTTGATACTCCTATAGTTGTTGCAACTCTGAATATCCCCCTAGTTTTTATATAAGGGAATCATTGTACTCCATCTCCAAGCTTCGGGCATCTTTGCTGCCTTAAAAATGATGTTAAACAACCTTATTAGCCACTCCAGACCTGCCCTGTCAGTGCTCTTCCAAAAATCCACCGAAATCTCGTCTGGCCCAGTCGCCCTACTCCTACGCATCCTATTAAAAACCCCCTAGACCTCCTCAACCTTGATACACCTACAATAACTATAATCATGACACCTCTATGAGTTCTCAAAGTCCCCCACATGAAACCTTTGTCTCCCTCATCGTTCAAAAGTTTATGAAAATATAACTGCCAACTCTTCCTAAAGAGGGCATCCTCAACCAACACTTTACCATCCTCTCTTTTGATGCACTTCACTAGATCAAAGTCACGAGCCTTCCGCTCCCTGGCCTTCGCAAGCCTAGACAACTTCTTATCCCCGCCTTTCTCCTTTAAAGTCACATACAAACTCTCAAAAGTTGTTGTCTTAGCCGTCATAACGCTAACTTAGCCTATCTTCTACCTAACTTATACTCCTGCCTATTCGTCTACCTCTCATCATTCTTGCTCTCAACCAACTTAACGTATATCACCTTCTTAGTCTCCACCTTCTTCTTAACTTCTTAGTTCCACCACCAGTCCCCCGGTGCTTGCCAGATCGGCCTTTTGAGACACCCAACACCTTTCTAAAGGTCTCCATAATGCAACTGGCAGTTGTCTCCCACATACTATCCACATCCCCTCTCTCTCCCAAGCCCCCGTAGTCGTCAACTTCTCCCCTATTTTCAAAACACTAGCCAAAGTCGAGCTACCCCACTTAATCGTGGGCCGATCCTCCACACCCCTCTTCTTTCTACCCTTTTTGATTACCCAATCAATCGCCAACGACTTATGTTGGGTCGAAAGATTCTCGCTAGGTATAACTTTACAGCCTTTACATAGCACTCTATTACCTTTCCTAAGGATAAAAAAAATTATCTGGGTCTTGACCATCGAACTACGAAAGGTAATAAGGTGCTCAGTTCTATATAACATTCCGATTCCTACTCATATTCTAACACTCCCCCTCAAGTTAGTGCATACAAGTCATATGTGTCAAGCTTGTTACAAATGTAATTAATACGAAGATCAATGAGAGACTTGGTGAAAATATCTGCAAGCTGATCACTCAATTTCACAAACTTTGTAATAATATCTTTGGAAAGTATCTTCTTTCTCACAAAGTGACAATAAATCTCAATGTGTTTGTACTCTTATGAAATACCGAATTTTATGCAACATGAAGAGCCGCTTGGTTGTGACACACAAGTTCCATTTCACTAATTTTTCCAAATTTTAACTCTCTCAACAACTGTTTGATCCAAACTAGCTCATAAGTGGCTAGCGTCATTGCTCGATATTCTGTTTCTACGCTAAATAGAGCAACCACACTTTGTTTCTTACTCTTTCATGACACCAAATTACCTCCTACTAAAACACAATATCCTAATGTAGAAAGTCTATCACAAGGTGATCCTGCCTAATTAGCGTCAGTATATCTAACAAATGGCTCATGACCTCGATCCTTAAATAGTAGTCCTTTACCTAGTGCCGACTTAATATATCACACAATGAGAACACCTGAATCTTAATGACTATCACAAGGAGAATCCATAAAGTGAATTACAACACTCATAGGATATGAAATGCCAGGTCTGGTCACTGTGAGATAATTCAACTTACCAAGTAAATACCTATATCTTCCGGGATCATTGAGTGGCTACCCCTATCCTGGCAGGAGTTTAGTATTCGAATCCATATGAATGTCAACAAGTTTACGTCCCATCATTCTTGTCTCCTTGAGAAAGTTTAAGGCATTCTTCCGTTGTGAAATAATAATACCTGATCTAGACTGAGCAACTTCAACACCTAAAAAATACTTAAGTGTGTCAAGGTCTTTAGTCTGGAAATGATGAAAAAGGTGTTGCTTCAAACAAACTTCTGAATTACTGTACTGAACTTTTCAAACCAGGCTCGAGGAGATTGTTTTCGACCATAAAGTAACCAACACAATCTACACACCAAACTAGACTCCTCCTAGCAACAAAACCAAGTGGTTTCTCCATATAAACTTCCTCCTCAAGGTCACCATAGAGAAAAACATTCTTAATATCCAACTGAAAAAGAGGTCAGTGTCGAACAAAACTATAGATAGAGAAAACGAATAGAAGCTATTTTAGAGAAAGTATCATTATAATCAAGCCCAAAATCTGAGTGTACCCCTTGGTAATACGGCGAGCCTTAAGTCGATCAATTTGGTCGTCCGAACCAACTTTCACAGCATAAACCCAGCGACAACCAACGATTGATTTACCTGAAGGGAGAGGAACAGCTCCAAGTACCACTCGTATGTAAAGCAGACATTTTATCAATCATAGCATGCCGCCACCGCGGATGAGAAAGTGCTTCTTTTGTGGACTTACGGATAGAGACAGAGGACAAAGATGATATAAAGGCATAATGTGGTGATGATAGACGATGATAAATTAAAAGTGTATAATGAGGATTAGTATTACGAGTGGACTGTATACCTTTTCAAAGTACAATCGAAGGAGATAAGTCTGTAATAGGTGTAGGGTCAGGTGTAGGGCGAGAATCATCTGATCCTGATGTTGTGCGTGGATGATGATGATAAGTCAGGAGTGGTGGCACTGTAGATAGAGTTATAGAAGGCATTGTAAATTCCTCAAAAGACTGTGCATGTAAGACTGGTGGCACTATGGAAGAAAATGTGGAAGTAACGGCAGGATCCTCAAAAGTGGAAATAGGTAAGACCTCGGGCATGTTAGGATGATCAGAATCAGAAAAAGATGTAAAGTAAGATTGAGACTCAAGGAATATGACGTCAATTGGCATAAGCTATCGTGGAAGACCATGTGAGTAGCAACGACATCCTTTTATACTCGAGAATAGCCAAGAAAGACACATTTGAGAGCATGAGGGATTAATTTAACTTTTCCTGTGGTGAAGTTATGAACAAAACATGTACCCCAAAGACACGAAAGGGATAAGAGTAGAGAGGTGACTAAGCAAACAATATTGAATCAGGAATTTGATTTTGAATGAAAGATGAGGGCATCCAATTAATTAAATAGCAAGATGCATTAACTGCATCACTCCAAAAACATTGTGGAACATGGGAATGAAAGAGAAGAGTGTGAGCAATCTCGATAAGGTGCATGTTCTTCCTCTTTGCTACTCCATTCTGTTAAGGGGTATACGAACAAGAAGTTTGATGAATAATTCCTTAATGAGTCATATATTGCTGAAATTATGAGGGCATATATTCTAAGGCATTATCACTACGAAAGGTACGAACAGAGACACCGAATTAAGTTTGTATTTCAGCATAATAACTCTTGAATATAGTAAACAATTCAGAGAGATCTTTCATTGAGAAAAATTCATGTCCATCTTGAAAAGTCATTTAATGAAGCTAACAAAATAACGAAACCCTAAGGTAGAACTGATTCTACAAAGAACCCAAATATTTAGAGTGAACTAAGGAAAAGATAGACTCTGCACGATTCTTAGTACTACGTTGAAAAGTAGTTCAAGTGTGATTCTCAAGTTGGCACAACTCACAATCTAATGTCGATAGACTAGACAAAGTAGGCATCATCTTTTGTAGTTTGGACAAACTAGGATGTCCTAAACTAGGTAGAACTGATTCTACAAAGAACCCAAATATTTAGAGTGAACTAAGGAAAAGATAGACTCTGCACGATTCTTAGTACTACGTTGAAAAGTAGTTCAAGTGTGATTCTCAAGTTGGCACAACTCACAATCTAATGTCGATAGACTAGACAAAGTAGGCATCATCTTTTGTAGTTTGGACAAACTAGGATGTCCTAAACGTTTGTGAATTAAGTCCAAAGAATCTGTAGTTAGACATGCTATGACGAGTTAGGAGAGTCAGGGTAGTAAAGGCCTTGTGATTTATATCCTACACCAATTGTTTGTCCCGTACTACGGTCATGCATGATAAAAGAGTATGCCATAATTTATGGCACGAGTTAACCGACTGACCGATGCAAGATTAAAAGGACAGACAAGGACATAAAGAACAAAATTTAAAGTGAAAGAGGATAGTGGAGTAGCTTGTCTTACTCCTTTTGCTTTAGTTTGGTTACCATCGACTAAAGTGACAGTTGGAAGAGATTGTGAATAAACGATATTTGATAGAAGTGATTTATCACCAGAATGTGAACAGAAGCGCCAAAGTCCACAACTCATGATCCAAAGGCAGGAGATTGTGCAGTTGAGACTACTGATAAGGATATCTGCTTACTTGCTCGATATTGGAGATACTCATTATATTCCTTTTACAGATAAATATTCATTGATTACATGTGGTGTTAGACTGAGAAACATGAGCATTTTTAGGTGGTCAACCATGCAAAGAATAACATATTCCACGAGTATGTCCAAGCCTATTACAATAACTATACTTGGGTCGAGATTTCCAAAACGACCTCCCCCTCATCGATTTTTCATGGACTGGGACGTTTGATTTTGTGATCTCCTCATTAAGGGTTCGGAAGTAATCATAAGGCTTGAACTTCCAATTCCCGTATTTTTGGAGCCAAAAGTATCACACCCAAAAAACATTGTGAAATCAGAATTTTGTAGCCAAGACATTCTAGAAATCTGAAAAAAATATTGATGTCACCGAAAAACTCTGAAAGTCACTAAAACCCTAACTCCAAAGGTTTAAATCTAGAAAATATGTCGGAATTTGGTCGGAAGACCTAGGAGACTACAATAGATAAAGAAAAACCATGAAACTCAATCTAAATCTCCCGGCACGTGACAAAGGTCTCCCAAAAAATGAAAATGCACTGCCGTTGGCGCGACTTAATGTTTTTGGTGGTTTTGGTTGGGGTTTTGTCGCTTGAAAATTTTGAGCCTCTTGATAGTGTTGGTTTTCGCACAACACTCACAAATTAGAAGATGACACAATCGATTGTACAGTAGCCGGAATCTGACTAAATTTTTCAAATGTTTCTCACCGATGCTCTAATACCATGCGAGAAATAATGGAGAAAATATTATTGAATTGTGTATCTAAATTATTATATTGAAACCCTATTTATAGACACTACATTAGACTCCTTTTTCAACAAGGATTCTACATAATATCCCTATTCCTACTCATATTCTAATTGTGTATCTAAATTATTATATTGACACCCTATTTATAGACACTACATTAGACTCCTTTTTCAACAAGGATTCTACATAATATTCCTATTCCTACTCATATTCTAACACCATTAACAACCAATACCATGAATAACCACCTTGATTAATTCTCCGAACACTGGCTGGGAAAACAGCAACACCCATTTCCGGCCATCACTGAAACAACTAGTCATCTACCAAATGAGCCCCACCATCAACAATTGTCGACCTTCACTCAACCAAATCACCCCAACTCCCGGCAAATCCCCATCTCCTTGAAAGTTCGACAAAACATTAACAGCTCCTTGAAAGTGCCTATCTCCTTGAAAAGCCAACTGACCCTTCCCTATTAACAACAAATGAGACTCGCAGAAAAAATCAATTGGGCAGTCTGGCTTTCGCAATTAAAAATAAAAACAAAAAACATGAAATCAAAGGCAGTTGGCCTACTGGCCATTTTTGTTGTAATTAATTTGGCCAAAGAGCTAGAGTTGGTAACAACTTTGGCCAAAAGGCTATTTTAGATAATTAATGATAAGTAGGCTATTTTTTGTGTAAAAATTTAAGTCAAGTGATATTTATATAACTTTCAAGTGATATTCATATAACTTTCCCCATTTTTAATGGGTAGATGGGCAAGTCAATAACTAACCCAAACTTGGGCGGTTAGGGGGGTTGGGTTTGATTTTGCCACCCCTACCTGCCGCCCTCCTAGATCCGCCCGTATATGGTAATCCCTCTAGGGTAAAGAAGTTATGATCTTGATTGTTGATACTCCACTTGGCCAATTTCATATTCCCACAATTGAGAAAGACATGTTTAAAGTGAAGCAACTATAATAGCTTAAGAGCAATACATTTTCATATTGTAATGTATTTAATTTTATGTATTGTCATCTTGTGGATGTTTGACAATGTTATCACGTGTCGATTCCAATGGACATGGTATGAAAAACGAGTCCCATTTGCATCTTTGCAAATATCTGAAGGCCAATGTGAAAAATAACCTAAATGTCATGGATTGGGGACTTGAGTATCTGTTATTATAGCTTACTAGCTCGTATCAATGGCCAAGAAAGAGGTAGAGTGCTAGCTGGACGCAATCACCACAGTCTTTCCTAACTGACCAAGACTATATTTTTCACCTTGAATGTGTCATTTGAAAAGTGATCTTCATTTGATATTTAAAAAAACCTCTCCACCCGATTGTAAGAACGGTCACTCTTGCCCATTGGGGGCGTCTAAAACCCACGTGCAGTTGTATGGGAACGCCAGTCGTTCTTTGCCGACAGAGGCAAGTGTGCCTATTAGGGAGAACACCACTGTAAAGGAAGGAATTGCATCAAAGTCTTTCTATAACGTAGGAGCAAACATCCCGACAACTGTGTGCCTTAAATTGCCCTCCGAAGAGAAAGCTAGACACTTCTGCCATAAAGGCATATCGAATATCATCTTCAAAGCTTTTGATTACTATGGGGTTATGGCCGAAGAGTGTTGATTCACTATCATCGCAAAATTTCTCAGAACCTAACCTCAAATAGAGAAAAGTCGATTGAAATTTGCCGAAAAGTCACTATACGAGATTACAGTTAAGATTGGTGTTTATGATTTTAAAAGAGTTTCTATAGATTGTTTAAACAAGGAAGATTTCACTAATGTTTGGTTTACAAGATCTATTGAAATTGAAGGTCAAGTTATGTGGTTAGAAAAATGGACTCCCAACTTAAATGGATGAGGATTCTCCCATTTTCCTGTATAGGTCTTATTGCCTGGTTTGTCGTTCCATTGTCACACTTGGAATTATGTCAAACAAATAGCGAGACCTTTGGGCACATTGCTATCTATGGATTTGGCCATGGATAACAAACTAGACAGAGCATGGCAAAACTGCGGGTTGAATAGACCTTACTAAGCCCAAGCTTAATTCGATTTGGGTTGGGCTTGGAGGATGAAGCAGACCTATTGAAAGGACTTACTCAAAAACATAAATAAGAAAATGTTCCTAAATTTTGTCGACCCCATAAGTTGCTGGAACACTCTATTAATCAATGTCAACATGTTGATTCTAACAAGATTCTGAAGGAGAGAATGTTGGTATGAAAAAAGGGAAGATGATCAATAGAGATGTATCCACAAAGAAGCTGGTAACAGGGGAAATGCAGTTGAGCAAGGAAAATCCGAGGAAGAGGCAGGGACAGTCAGTTAAATGAAGCTACAAAAGGCTTTACCAGAGAAAAAGCTACTGGTTCTAATACAACGGATGGCCAACAAGAACTCATTCAACAGGAAGATCCTGGAAAAAATGAAACTGCCACTTCCACCATTGGAAAGTCAGATAAAGAACCGAAAATGAATAATCCTGGCAAGAAAATAGAAGAAGAAGGAAGAGAATGCTGTAAAAAAAAGAGTAAGGTTGCTGACAATTTGTATAAAGAGGTTACTAACAAGTAGAGGAAAAGCATGAAGCCATTTCTTCCATAGAGAACAACAAAGGACTGCTAATTCCAAAAGAACTAAGCAGACAAATGATACTCCTCAATCAGCTTCCAAATGATCAAACCCAATTTTTGGAATATTAGAGGAGTTAGAACCAAGAAAGCCATTCACAGGCTTAAATATTTGATTCAAATCAAGAAAGCTCAATTTGTTGTTATGTCTGAGCCATTCATCAACAAAAATAAGATAAGTGTTCTACCAAAGATTTTTGGGATTCCACTCTTGTCATGCCAATGAAAGTGGTCAGCTATGATGTTTTTGGAAGAGAATTTATCCAGGGAAGTTTTCTTTATCATTCCTATTTATGCTAAGTACACTTCAGTCGAGGGAAAAAAATCTTGGGAAAGTTTGGAACTCAAGGATAACATTATAATGCTCCTTGGTGTATAAGTGGCGACTTTAATGTCATTACCAAGCCAAGTGAAAATCCGGTCCAAATTCAAGCCCCCCCCCCCCCCCCGGAAACCCCCCCCCCCACCCACAACCCCCCCCCCCCCCCCACCCGGTCTGCTGCCAGGTCCAGAAAGGGCAAGATGAGATCACTTTGATGGTAGACAAGGCTCGTTTTGTACTTTACTTACGAGCTTGTGTATTATTCACCCCGATCTCTAAAGGGGCTTATGCACTCCACTTGCTGTCTACTCAACGAGCGTAAGAGTGAGCAAGTGAAGCCCTCAATTTAGTGGCTTCCCTCAACCTCCTCTTTCATTTCCGCTTAAGCTTCTGCGGTTTGTGGGATTAATTGATTGGATACCCAAGACCCGTAATCTTTTCTAGGAGGTCAGTGACTTCCTTTTTTGGGTTTAAGGAATGGAGGTAAACACACAGAATGCATATGAGCATGAATTTTATCAACTGTATGGATAATTGTAGGGCAAGTGATATTGGTTTCACTGGCTCTAAGTTTACCTGGTGCAATAACTGAAGGCCTAGTAAAATATGGAAAACATTGGACAGAGTCTTCATTAATGACTTACGGGCTCAAAGGTTCCAGAAAACCTTTGCCAGTTATCTTGCTAGAAGCCTAGAATGGTCTCAAACCAAACCCTTATCGGTCACATGCCTAGTTGTTTCAGATTCCTTAATATTTGGGTGAACCTATTACAGACGAAGCTCAAGGATCGGAGTAGAAGACTAAGTCACTAGTCAAGATGCCACATTCTTGACATCCATGAACAAATCAAGGAATGGGCAGAACAAGTTAAAACTTTTGAAGAATAAGACACCTTATACAATACAGGATAGGGGAGAGGAGAAGCCAACAAAATTCATGTTGAATACATAAATTGGCTTGGCAGGCATGACTCAATTCTAATGCAAAAAGCAAAGTCAAATGATTTGGGGGAAGCAGACAGAATTACCAATACTTCCATAGTATTATGAGGGATAACAAGAGGACTTCACAAAGGATCAAGAATAGCAGGGGCAGATGGATTCAGAAGGAAGGAAAAGTTTCCAAGGCTGCAGTGAAATACTTTGAGACTATGTTGCTCAGACTCGGCGATTAAGCCGTCGTCCCGACGCGACACTGGTGCGGACGCCGGCGTGGGATTCATCTGGGATTCGTCTGGGTTCGGTCAAACGAATCCGGAGACGTTGACCAACATCAAGAAGAAAGTTTCCTTCGTTATCGAAAGGGAGAAACCGGTGAAGGGAGAAAATCGGCGACTGTGATTATTGTTGTCGGCGAAAGGGTTGTCGCCGGCGGAAGGGTTATCGTCGCTAGAATTTCGATGGGGAAGAAAGAGAAAATGATAGAATGCTCATATCTGTGATTGTCGATTGTCGCCGGCGAAACGGTTGTCTCCAGCGGAAGGGTTATCATTGCTGGAATTTCGATGTGGTGGTCCTATTTTTGAATAATAATATTTTTTAAAAAAATAAATTATATTAAAAAGTTAAACCTAATTTATTTAGATCTGGTGAGTGCTTGGCTTTTCAAATGCTACTTCTAATTAAAAAGAATTTATTTTTTCCCATATACAAAAATTACTACTATTAATTTAAAAAGTAAGTAAAAGAAATTACCTTAAAAGTGAAAAAAGTAAAGAATACTTTTTTAGGAATAAAATTTCCTTGACACATAGGAAAAAGTAAATTGAAATGACTGTTTAAATATGGAACTATATTTATAATATTTAATTTTTTTAGCCGAATCCCCGCGCCCGTATCCATAATCAGATTCGCACCCCCGAATCTTAAAAATTAATTTTTGATGAATCCGACTCTCGGATACGCACCGGTCTCGGATACCCGCACCCGAGTCCATGCAACTTAGCTTTGAGAAACTATTCAACCTCCCTAATCCAATTTTCAACTCTATCGTTCTTGATTGTATTCCATCTCTTATTACAGATGATGATAACTCTTTACTAATTAATCAACCCTCATAGGAAGAAATAAAAAATATGGCCTTGCATTTCAAATCATGTTTTGAATCGACCCGCACATGTGCTGAAGCTTGAGAGTTGGGTTATTTGATCCAAGGATCAGTTAGAAATTAGTTTGGAGTCACATAAGCAAGCTACGGGGGAACTAGGGGAGAAAAACCAGTTCAGGGAGGCAAAGCAGAAGCCAGGGTGCCGCCCAGGCCAGGGCACCGTCTTGGCCACCAAACTTTAGAGGGGCATCAAGGGGTCCTAGCTCCGCATGCCGTCTTGGACACCAAACTTTAGAGCCTTGATGATAACACTTAAATGCCCATTAAGCGGTGCAACACACTCAATAAATTTACGTCTCACTTCCGGCCTTAAGAATGCTTTAAGTGCACCTTTAGCGCTACCGAGACCCAGGTTGAATGGGCTTCTAGCTTATGACTTTAACTTAAAAGTCATAAGTTAGGATTTCTAACTTGTGACTTTTGGTTTATTTTTGTTATTTTTTGTCTTAAAAACAAGTGCTTAAAAACATTTTTTTAAATCTTAGCCAAACACTATAAAAGCGTTTAAATGCTATATGGCTTAAAAGCACCTAAATAAGCGAATCCAAACAACCTATAACTCTTTCAATATACTTGTTATATTTTAATGTGTATAATATATCTAGTCTTATTTTTGTTCTTCACTTGAAGAAGAATGGAAGAAATCACATCATCTTGGAGAGCATCAAGATGTCTTCTTATAACTTGAGCATCAAAAAATAACTTTTGCACCCTACAAGCTATATATAAGCTTTTCACATGATATCTCATAATTAGGGGTGTACATAGGTCGGGTTGGTTCGGTTTTATCATGTCGGTTTATTAAAACTATAAACCAAATCAAACCAACATAAAATTGATTTTTTTCGATTTAGATTTTAGTTGTTTTTTCCGGTTTTTCGATTTTTTCGGTTTTTTTTTATAATCTTATGTTTTTACAATTATATTGTGATTGAAGACTAGACCAAATGTGTTTTTACTCATGTGCTAATAAAAAATCATAATTATGAAAAGATGAGGAGCGTTAAACTCTCTTGAAACTAAAAAGTGAGATGAAGAGTGAAAAGTTTAGGTTTTAAGTTTATATAGGGTTTTCAATCATTTAATTAGCAATTAATGGACAAACATTACAACTTAAAGGCCCAAATCTAAATATATATCTACATCTGCTTTTAAATTATTGAAAATTACTAAAACTAGTTGAAAAAGTACTTAAAAAGTAGATTATAATTAATATTTTATCTATAAAAAAGTTCGAATATCATATAATATATATATATATATATATATATATATATATATATATATATTATGTCGGTTTGATTCGGATTCGGTTTGACTTTTTTTTGGTTAACACCAAACCAAACCAAGAATGATCGATTTTTTAAACCAATCAAACCAAACCATAAGTCATTTTTTTTTCTCGGTTTGGTTTGGTTCGTCGGTTCGGTTTGACTTGACGGTTTGGTCTATACACCCTTACTCATAATTTAGACATATTTTTATAGCTTTACTACAACAACAACATACCCAGTGTAGTCCTACTAGTGGGGTTCGAGCCTTACCCCTACATTATAAAGGTAAAGAGGTTGATACAGTTGAACTCTCAAGTTGCCCCTTATCAAATATTCCTAAAGCCGTGAATAGTCTTTCGGAGGAATATCATCTTTTTCTCAATAGGTCCTTAACAATAGAAGAGATTTACAAAGAGATTAACTCCTTTAAACCTCTAAAAGCTCCCGGTTCGGATGGACTCCACCCTATTTTCTTCCAAAAATTCTGGGAGGACACAAACTTCTCCAGTATTAGTACATGTATAAAAGCTTTTATCTACAAAACTATCCATCTAGATATTAATAAAATACATATAGTCCTTATTCCAAAAATTAATATTCCTGAGCAAGTTTCACATTATAGACCTATTAGCTTATGTAACACAGTTTATAAATCAATAACAAAAATTTTGGTAAATAGATTCGCCCATTCTTTGATAAAATCATAAATCCTACCCAATGTAGTTTTATCCCTAATAGAAGAGCTTCCGATAATGCCATCATAGTTCAAGAAGCAATTCACTCTTTTAATAACACTAAAGGGAAATATGGAAAAATGATGATTAAAATAGACCTACGAAGGTTTTTGATGGAATTGAATGGTCTTCCATTCATTTCTCTCTAAGTAGTCTTAATTTCCCTAAAGATATGATCAATCTAATAATGGAATCTATTACTTCATCTTCTATATCTATTCTAATTAATGGCAGCCCAACAAAGTTCTTCAACCCTACGAAAAGTACTAGGCAAGGAGATCCTCTATCACCGTATTTATTCAACATTTGCATGGAATCCTTGTCTAGAATTATAACCCAAGGTACACTCCAAAAGACTTGGTGTCCTATAAGAATTACTCCATCGTCTCCACAACCTCACATTTACTCTTTGCATATAACTTAATCCTCTTAGCAAAAAGCTAAAATTGTCAACACGAATACTATTATATCAATATTCAAAATATTTGGAGATATGTCAGGCCAAAAAAATTAATTACAATAAATCGAGAATTTTTATTCTCAAAAAACATGAACCATAGCACTTCAAATTCCATAACCTCTCTATACAAATAAAAACCACTCCAGATTTTGTATATATCAAGACTCAGATGGATAAACCCTAAAAAAAAAACATTACCAATTTATAATTGATAAAATGAACAACAAATTGAACGGATAGAAAGCAAAGTTTCTTTCACTTGCTGAAATAACCACATTCATCAAATCAGTACTTAATTCAATACCTACATATGCTATGCAAATCAACCTATTACCAAAGAATAGCATTAACATATGGATCGTATCCAAAAAAAATTCCTATGGGGTTCATCAGATGAAAAAAGAAAAATTCACCTTGTTAACCGGGACACAGCCACACTTCCTAAGAGTCGGGGAATCATATGGGAAAAATTCAGTTTTAATCTCTAGCCTCAATTGGCGGCTCATGAAAAATAAATCTCACCTTTGGGTAAAGATCTTACAAAATAAGTACAGAAATAGATTCATAAACAACGCTATTACCTATAAATCAAATGACTCCTACATTTGGAAGAACTTGAGTAAAAATAGTGAATATAGGAGATGGAACAAACATAAATCTTTGGATGGATAGATGGCTCTACACTAATAATAATTTGAGAGAACTCATTCAAACACCACTATCAATGGAAGATTTAAACCATAAAGTAGATCAAATATTGATTTTTGGAAGAGCACTGGCGGGGCATCTTTGGAGTAGCTGACCAGATTGTTTAACATCATTTTTAGGGTGGCAAAGATGCCCGAAGTGTGGAGATGGAGTACAATGATTCCTTTATATAAGAACAAGGGGGACATTCAGAGTTGCAACTTGCAACAACTACAGGGGTATCAAGTTGTTGAGTCATACTATGAAGGTCTAGGAAAGGGTGGTAGAGTTGAGCCTGAGGAGGATCGTGACTATTTCCGAGAATCAGTTTAGTTTCGTGCTAGGTCGCTCGACTACCAAGGCCATTCACCTCGTGAGGAGATTAGTAGAGCAGTTTAGGAAGAGAAAGGACTGCACATGCTGTTTATCGATCTTGAGAAGGCGTATGACAGAGTTCCCAGGGAGATTCTACGGAGGTGCTTAGAGGCTAGAGGGGTGTCCAGGGAGTACACTAGGTCGATCCAGGAGATGTACGACGGTACGAAGACTCGGGTGAGGACGGCAGGAGAAGATTCAGAGCACTTTCCGATTTTGACAAGGTTGCACCAGGGATCGACTCTTAGCCCATTTTTATTTGACTTGGTGATGGATGTTTTAACGCAGCGTATTCAAGGGAAGATGCCTTGGTGTATGTTATTTGTTGTTGATGCTGTAATGATTGATGAGACTCTAGGAGGAGTTAATGATAAGTTGGAGCCTGGGACACAAACCCTTGAGTTTAAATGATTTAGGTTGAGCAGGACTAAGACGGAGTATTTGGAATATAAGTTTAGTGATTTGTCGCACGAGGCGAACGTGGTAGTGAAACTTGATTCCTAGGTCGTTCAAAAGAGTGAGAGTTTCGAATATCTTGGGTATGTGATTCAAAGGAATAGGGAAATTGATGAGGATGTCACGCACCATATTAGTGCAGGGTGGTTGAAATGAAGGATCGCTTCGGGAGTTTTGTGTGATAAGAAGGTGCCTCTTAAACTCAAAGAGAAGTTCAATGGAGTCGTAGTCCGACCGGCTATGTTGTATGGGGCGAAGTGCTGGCCAGTTAAGAACTCCCGCATCCAGAAGTTGAAGGTAGCAAAGATGAGGATGTTGCAATGGATGTGTGGACTTACAAGGAGGGATGGGGTTAGAAATGAAATTATACGGAAGAATATGGGAGTGGCTTCAGTAGAGGACAAAATGCGGAAAGTGAGGTTGTAATGGTTCGGTCATGCGATGAGAAAGGACACGAATGCTCCAGTACGGAGGTGTGAGAGGCTGGCTATAGATAGTTTTAGGCGGGGTAGAGGTAGGCCAAAGAAGTATTGGAGGGAGGTGATTAGACATGACATGGAGCAGTTACAGTTTACAAAGTACATGACCTTTGATAGTAAGGTGTGGAGGATGCGGATTACGGTAAATGGTTAGTGTGTAGGAGACGCCTGTGGTAGTAGGGAAGAGTGGTTTGTTTGCAGTTGTGACTGTAGATTCTTGTAGTCTCTTGTTCGTGGGGTATTAGGGATATCTATGTTTTTTAGATAGACATTTTATAGTATTACCTTGTGCGTGTCTTGTTTCTGTTATTATCCTTTACTATCTAGCGGTGTGATATCCCTTGTTATTGCTTGCTTTTATGTGTTTTGTTTGTTATATTGTTATCTTTCCTGACCCAGGGGTCTATCGAAAACAACCTCTATACTATATCTGAGGTAGTGGTATAGACTACGTACACTTTATCCTCCCCAAACCCCACTTGACAGGAATAAACTGGGTATGTTGTTGTTGTTGAACATGGAACCGATCAACCATCTCCACTCAGCTACCTCCAGGTATAATAGAGATCATAAATAACACATACATCAAACTCAAATCCAAGATCAGATTCCTTTTTTTGGAACACTTCGTCTAAAAGGAATTTTTCATCAAAAGATGCTTACATAATCTCCATAAAATCTTTAGACATCATGAACTATAAAAGTACCTTCTTTGACCACTGGATATGGAGAATAAATGCAAGCAATAAAATAAAACATGTTATGTGGCTTCTCATATCAAACAAACTGCCAACGGCTGACAATCTTCATGGAAGACATATTATTAGTTCTAATACATGTTCATGTACAAACACTGGAAAATACTAAAACATACCTTCCTTCTGTGCCTAAAGGCAAAAAGAATTTGGGATCACTTTAATTTCATCCCCTCAAATGACCACTCGATTAGAGATATTAAAAACTATTGTGTATCGAAAAATTTAACCAAATTAAGTAGTACTCCCTCTATTTCAGAAAGAAAGACCTGCTTTCCTTTTTAGTCCGTTTAAAAAAAAAAGGCTCATTTCTTTTTTGGCAATACTTTAATTTTAACTTTCCACATGGTAAGGCCACAAGATTAAGGGTGTGTTTGGTATGATGGAAAATGTTTTCTGGAAAATGTTTTCCAACTTTTCCTTGTTTGGTTGTAATGAAATGTTGGGAAAATATTTTCCACAACAACATATTTTCCTCCATTTGATGGAAAATGAAAATGACAAATGAGACTTATGACCCCACCCCCATCCCTTTTCCCCACCTTAACAACACTCATATTCACATGACTCAAAAAATTTACATTACTCGAAAATATTTTTCACTGTGCTTTACTTTAATTAGGTGGGAATACACTGGGTTTGTTGTTGTTGTTGAAATAAAAAAAAGTGAAACCCAAATTTTTTCCATTTCCAATGTTCGTTGAATGTATTGTTATTTTCATATTCATAGAGAAAGACTTACCTATATTACTATTGCTAATTGCATATTTCAACTTGTCATCGATGTAACTTGTTTCACGAGGTTGAATAAGCTTGTCGTTCCGTTATATTTCTATTGATTGTAGTATCTTGAGATTATCCTGACAAAATGTTAAAAAATATCTCCTATATTTGCTAATTAATAGTTGCTTAAATTTAGTGATTGTAGTACTTTAGAATTCGATATTGATATTATTTGTTATGCTTAAATTATTTCTTACAAATTGTTGAGTTGTTAGAGGCACTGATATACTAGTTAACAATTAATAGTAGTATGTTCTAAAAAATATTTTTTCACTCACCAATCAAACATTAGAAAATATTTTTCTAAAAAATATTCTCTACTCACCAACCAAACACCATAAAATATTTTTCGAAAAATATACTTCACTCACCAACCAAACATGAGAAAATTAGAAAACCAACTTATTTTCCAAGAAAACATTTTCCATCTACCAAACACATCCTAAAGGAAATTTGGTACATTTGACACAACTTTAGTTTAAGGCCACAAAATCCAAAAGCCTTCTATATTTTCTTAAACTCCGTGTCAAATCAAAATAGGTCATTCTTTTTTAAACGGAGGGAGTAATATCTTTGTACCATTGTCAACTATCACTCCACTTATTCTTCGGACCATTTGGAGAAACCGTAACACAATCATTTTCAACAACTCGTCAGCACTAATCTCTCCAAAATTGATTGAAATTCAAGCTATTGAATATTATCACTTAGGCCTATCTAAGATCTCAAATAATACTAGCTGAACCTCTAAGTTAGTTAAATGAGAACCCCCACCCTAAGTTACTCGGACTCTTCACTTTCAGTGTCGCACCCATGTCGACACGACATGGGTGTGGGTGTGGGATCCGTACCTGTTCTGGTCAACCGATTTTGGGTACTTTGACCAAAATCGACTGGAAAAGTCCAGACAGATTTAAGAAATTTTGTAATCAAAACAAAAGCTAAGGTGACATTGAAGAAAATGGAATACCTTGTACATAAAAATTTCTATGTTATTGCTTTTCTTTTTATCTCCTTCCAAGATTTTCTTCTTGAACAATATTTTTTCCTCAATTTTTTCATGTAATAACTCATAATTTATGTTTTATAACTCTATTTTTAGATATTTATATAATTTTTTGTCGAATCCCCGCACCCATATCCATTCCTAGATCCATATCCCCGTATCTTGAAATTGAGACCGTGAAGGATCCGACCTCTAGATCCGTACCCGTATCGAACACCCGCACCCGAGTCTGAGCAACTTAGCCCCCACCAATGGGCTTCTTTAAACTAAATATGGATGGTGCTTTTGATGATTAAAATAAAAATGGTGGAACAGGAGGAGCGAATCGGAATCATAACGGAAATTGAATTTCTGGTTTTGCTCACTTTCAAAAGGCAATATCAACACTCCATATGAAAATGTTAGCCATTCTACTTGGGCTGAAGTTGGTTGTTGGTTGTGGGAAAGAATTTAACTCCTATAATGTCTCCACTCATAGGTACTTGTACAAATGCTAAAAGATAATAGCCGGAGTTTCTCAAATCTATTATTGGATTGCAGGTCACTCATCGCGGATCTAGATGAACCTCAAATTCGCCATGCCTACTGGGAGACAAATGTTATGGAAAATAAACTTGTTGTGTTTGGAAAGCGCCAAAGTCAAAGAATGCAAAACGATGTTGTAACATTTGATTCCCCGTCCCCCTTTATTTTGCAAGAACCATTTGGAACTTCCAGATAGTTCCTTGTGTGTAATAAACTCTATGTTTTGATTCAATAAATCATCATTCCGAAGCAAAAAAAAAAAAATGATGCCTTAACAATCACACAACTACATTATTATCAAAACTTTATATCCAAGAACAAACATCAAGAATCCCCAATTTCCCCAATTTCCCGGGAAATGATTTCCTATGACATGAAAATCTAACACTTCTACCGCAATACAAAATCGATATCTCTGTATTAGTACCTATTGTAGTAAGTGTTGTAAATGGATATGAAGATGTAAAACAAAAGTCTTACATAAACGACAACTTAAAGCGATGACACAACAATTTTACAATGAAAATTTTATATTGAAAAAATATATTATATCCTTTACTTCCTGGGACATCGATCACTGTTTCGGACATGAAAATTCTAACATCTGTCGTCACTTCCACACGTGACAAATAACTCCATAGTAGTACCTGTAAGACTTAAGCTATTCACACGATGATGTGGCCTGGATACTTTTGTAACAATTTCACTCATAGTTTATGATTCTTCTATACAGGTTGTTGAAAATATGTCAGAAATAAAGTAAAAGCAAATAATTATTAGTAGTTTTAAATTGTTAGAGTTTTATGTGGATTAGACTTAGAATTAGTTATCCCTTTTTTATTTGAATTAGGAATTAGTTATCATTATTTGAATTGAAGTCTAGTTAGAAATTTAAATATAAATATATGTCTTTGAGTTATTAATAAAATAATTCCCTTTGATAATACAATTGCAGTATCTTTTCTCTCCAAGTCTCTCTTTGTTATTTCTTTAATTTCAAAGCCAAAAACCAACAATTGGTATCTAGAGACAATTTTCTTGAAGGATCTGTGAGAGAGATGAATTCTGAAAACAACTTCTCCCAAACAGCTGCTCCTATCTTTGATGGTGAGAATTACCATCTTTGGGCAGTAAGAATGGAGACTTATCTTGAGGCCTTAGATCTTTGGGAGGCCGTGGAGGAGGATTATGATGTTCTTCCGCTGCCCGATAATGCCACGGTGGCCCAGATCAAAAGCCAAAAGGAAAAAAAATAAGAAAATCAAAGGCAAAAGTAACTTTGTTTGCTAGTGTGTCTCCAACAATTTTCACGAGAATTATGGCCCTTAAATCAGCAAAAGAATACACAGGAGATGGAAGAATAAAGGCATGAAGGTGTTGAATCTAATAAGGAAATTCGAATTGCAAAAGATGAAGGAATCTGAGACCGTTAAAAAGTACTCAGTCCGACTTCTTGACATTGTTAACAAGGTACGATTGCTTGACACAAAATTTAAAGATTCAAGAATTATTGAAAAAGTTCTTGTTATGGTGCCTGAAAGATATGAAGTATCAATAACTACCTTGGAAAACACAAAAGACCTATCCAACATTACCTTGGCAGAATTGCTAAATACATTGTAGGCACAAGAGCAAAGAAGGCTTATGAGACAAGATGGTATGGTTGAAGGAGCTTTGACAACTAACCACAAGACTCAAAGCAAGGGTAATAATTCAAAAAAAAACTACCCACCTTGTCAGCACTGTGGAAAAATAGGCCATTCTCCATTTAAATGTTGGAAGAAACTAGATACACAATGCAAGATCTGCATTCAACTTGGCCATAAAGCCGTGATTTGCAAAAACAAATCTAAAAAATAAAAAGCAGATGCCCAAGTCACCAAAGAAGAAGAAGAAGATCACTTATTTGTGGCAACATATTCTTCAACCAAGAAACCTGATTTTTGGATGATTAACCGTGGTTGTACAAACTACATGACATATGACAAAACTCTTTTTAAAAAGTTTCTGCCTTTGGAGAATAAGAAAATCAAAACTAGGAATGGTGACTATATTCCTGCAGAAGGAAAAGAGAATGTTGCAATCTAAACAATTTCAGGTACAAAAATAATTTCAAATGTCCTTTATGTGCCCGATGTTGATAAAAGTTTGTTAAGTATTGGTCAGCCAATGGAAGAAGGATTTAAACTATTGTTTGGAGATAAATATTGTTGAATCTTTGATTCCACTAATCATGAGATTTTACAAGTTGATATGAGAGGCAAAACTTTCTTATTTAATCCAACAGAAGATGCAACAAACCTTGCAAGACCAAAGATGAATTGGTAGATCTATTCAAGAGGTTAAAATCAACTGAGACTGCAATCTACAATTCCTGATCCAAGGAGGAGTATTGAAAATATGTCTCAGAAATAAAGTAGAAGTAAATAAATATTAGTAGTTTTAAATTGTTAGAGTTTTATGTGGGTTAGACTTAGGAATTAGTTATCCCTTTGTTATTTGATTAGAAATTAGTTATCCTTATTTGAATTTAAGTCTAGTTAGAAATTTAGCTATAAATATATGTCTTTGAGTTATTAATAAATAATTCTCTTTGACAATACAATTGCAGTATTTTTTCTCTCTAAGTCTTTATCTATTATTTCTTTAATTTCAAAGCCAAAAACCAACATTAGTTGTGATATACTATTCAAGATGAAAATTTTCAGAAAATTATTTTTTTCCAAGAAAGAGATTTAGAATTGAGGTAAGAAATGAAAAATATGCACGGAATCTTAGTAGCTTAATTGGTTAGTTAACTGAGCTCCCATCTTGTTGGTGAGGGTTCGATACCCCATATTGTAATCTCCTCCTCCATTCCCCTTCCCCCCCCCCACCCCCAAAAAAAAAAAGAAAATTAAAATAAGAGCTTTTGTTTGTAAAATTAATAAAGTTATCTTTCACCATTATGTTGTGACTAGTATATATACACTTGAGACGATGATGAAATTTGTGAGTTAGAACTTAGACCAATTTCTTTTTAAAAAAAAAAAAGAATTTAGACGAATGTATTTGAGTATACAACAACAACAACAACAAACCCAGTGTATTCCCACTTAGTGGGGTCTGGGGGGGTAAGATGTACGCAGTCCACACCTCTACCTCTGATGAAGTAGAAAGGCTGTTTCCGAAAGACCCCCGGCTCAAGTCACGAGATATCACACAAACACATAGTACAGCACAGAAGCAGGTGACATAACATAGATACGGCACCCATAAGGAATATAAAACAGAGTAAAGCAGGAATGCAGGAATATAAAGCAGAGGAAAGCACACAGATTCGTAATAAACATGGAACACGGAACACGAGTGAATTATTCAGAGTAGACCTCGATTTCTTGGATGTCCTAATCCTAGACATCTCTATTGGTTGAAGTTCATCGCGAAGAGCTATTGGTAAATCAATTAGATGAACACGTTGTACAGATGCTCGATGGATAGGAAGGTGAAAATTTTGTACAACAGAAATAATGTTTTCTTCTCTTTGTGGACTACTTTTTCCCTTGAGCCGAGGGTCTACTGGATACATCGGAAACAACCCCTCTAGACTCCAATTTATGGGATTATACATGTTGTTGTTGTACACCACGGTCATTAAATTAATGTTGCGATGAAAAAAGCCTTTCAATTTTACTTAAGCATTAAACTATTTTTGGAACCAAAAGGCATCCAACTTTGACTTAAAGCACCCAACTTTTTTTTTTCTTGGATATCAAAAAAAAATGCTTCATAGAATAATCTCAATAATTCTCACTGTTAAAGAGAAGAAGCAAAAATTAGAATAGACTAGGCATTATTGATGCTTTTGAAGAACTAGTTTACAAGTAACAGAGAAATGGATTAATCACCGGAGTGCAATCACCGATGATAATATTAGATGAACTTGAGTTTTTTTCTATCCTTTAACCTTCACTTGGATGATCATTGATAACCATCGCAATGACCAATCAATAAATTTGTGGTTATAAGTTTCAACATTTACAGAAAACTAACTGATTTTTTTCAAAAAAAAAAAAAAAAAAACACCAAATTAATGAGTTTATCCACAGGATAATAAATTCAGAGAAAACCAACTATATTAACAAGAATCTCAGACATCCAGATAAAAATAACAAAGCAAAAGTGAAATCTTGAAGAATTTAGAAGAAAAAGGCTATGATGTTTTTGCAGTGTACCTTAGTAACAAAAACCAAGGGTACATGAACCATTTTCTTGATGCATTGATACTGTTTCATTTGACCTTCACCACATGCACTACACTAGATTTGATCTCAGTACCCATATCTATTTGCTAAGAGAAATTTATTTTCTGTTGAAAAGCTAAAGGGCTTTAGAAGAAGTTGTAAATGCAAAAAGTGGTGGAATTTGGAGGGTTTAATTGGAGTTTGATCCACAGTGTGTTTTTCCCCTTCAGCTTACCACCAAAAAGCTGAAAACTGAAACAGTTGCAGGCTTCATTGAATTTATACATGGGAAACGAGTCAAAATGCCCCGAGTCAAATTTAACAAAAATACACTTAGGTGTGTTTGGTACGAAGGAAAACATTTTTTACAAAATATTTTTCAGTTTTTTTTTTTATGTTTGGTTAACTTATATGTTTTGAAAAATATTTTTCAATTCAACTTATTTTTCTTAAATTTAAGAAAAATGACTTTCCTTTAAAAAATAAGGAAAATATTTTTTAAAACTCTTTTTCAACCTCACTTTAAAGTTGAAATGTTCATACAATTCTCAAAATCATCTACCCGCCCCCAATACCCTATCACTCCGACACCACCCCTACCCCCACCTCACCCCTACCCCTACCCCTACTCCTATCCCCACCCCTCAAAATTCAATTGTTTTAAAAAATATTTCAAAAAAATTTCTTAGTCCATCCCCTACCCCAATCCCACCCCTACCCCTACCAACTAAATACTAGAAAATATTTTGCAAAAAATATTTTTTATCCACCAACCAAACATAAGAAAAAAAGTAAGAAATCAACTTATTCTTCAGAAAAACATTTTCTAGGAAAATATTTTTCATGGAAAAAATTTTCCTTCATACCAAACACACCCTTAGAGGAATACTAACTTGAGAAAATTAGGAGTACTAGAGAAAATTAGGTGTGACTTGACAAAAAAAGTCTTTAAATTAAAAATTGTGATAATTTTGACCAGCTAAGGTCAAAACTTTATTTAAATTCTGATTAAATTAATTGGGGTATAAAGTGTAATTTTTTAAAACTTTTAAATTTTTTAAAAAATCCTCCAACTTCAAATTTCAAATTTTAGAATTTTCCCCTTTTCTAATCTTTCTTTTTTTTTTCTTTCTCTCTCCAAATTTCTTTCTCCCCACCTTCTTCTTCTTATTTTTTTCCTCTTTCTCTAGATTTTCCTCTTCTTTCATCTGATCTGTTTCTTTTTCTTTCTCATTTCATTTCATTCTTTTTCCTTTTTTTTAATCTTCGTGGACTATTTTTAAAAAAAATTGAGAAGTTTGATGAGAAATATTTTAATTTCTTTTAAAAATGAATGAAGAAATAATTCAGCAATTACGAGAGTTGCTTCAACAACTACGAGAGTTGCTTCAGCAATTGCCATAGTTGCTACAACAGTTACGGTAATTACTGTAACAACTACTATTAGTTATTATGTTACAGCAATTACCAAAGTTGTTGTAGCAACTATCAAAATTGTTGCGGCAACTATCGAAGTTGCTTGCTGTAGCAACTTCGACTATTGCTGCAGCAACTTCGATACGCACTTAATTTCGGGGAAAAAATGTAGTTGAAGGAGGAGCATATGAAAAAGTGATATTTATGATAAAAAGGGAGGTGGAGGTGCTGGTGGTGATGTCGAATGAGAAGATGGCATTTGTTGCGGTGTTGATAACGACGGTGTTGGAGGAGAAAGAAGAAAAATAGGCGATAGTTATGTAGAGGGAGGAAATAATGGTGAATCTGAAAGAGGTGACAATGGTAGTGATAGTAATAGTAGAGGAAGAGGAGGTGGCGGCGGTGGCGGTGGTGGCGACGATAAAAAGGGTGTGGAGGAGGAGGAGTGGTGATAGTGTAGGGATCTTTGTGTAAATATGGTGTAAGCATCTTTGTGTAAATAATAAAACTTGAGGGTTTTAAAATTAGAGTCATTAACACTAATCTTAAAATTGTCACATCTACTCAATATTTAAGACTTGTGTCAATTTTCTTTAGTTTTGAAACTTTTTTGTCACCTTAATTAATTTGCCCTACTAACTTTGGTTTACAAATATGAAAAAAAAAATATAATACCACAACTTATCTTTATTAAATTACATAAAATTATTATCTGTTATGAAATATAAAGTAAGAATAACAAAAATAAATAGAGCGAAGAGGAGAGACTTCTCTAATTTTCATGAGGATGAGAGATCATAAGATTGAGGATACAATGAACAAAAGGAAAAATACTCCTAGTTTCTCTCTAAAAGATAGATACTTCATATCCTAGTAGATATCAAATAGATCTTAATAGATCTTATCTATATTCTTGATAGACATTCAGTATAATGTATATAAATTCATAACACTCCCCCTTAAATGTCTGATTTATAGATAATGTGCCTTGTTAAAATTTTACTAGAAAAAAATTCAGTGGAAAAAAAATCTAGTGAAGGAAAAAGAGTACACATCTCTAATAATACGCATTTAGGTTGCCTCATTAAAAACCTTACAAGAAAAACTCAGTGGGACAAAACATCGTAAGGGAAAAAGAGTACAACGTGTAGTAACTCCCCCTAATGAGAACATCTTTGAGTCTTTGCATCCCAATCTTGTGCACCATCTTCTTGAAAGTTGAAGTTAAAAGAGACTTGGTGAATAAATTAGCTACATTGCCACTTGAATGAATTTATTGCACGTTAATATCACCATTCTTTTGGAGCTCATGTATAGAAAAACTTTGATGAAGTGTGCTTCGTTCTTTCTCCTTTTATGAATCCCCCCTTAAGATGTGCTATGTATGCTACATTATCTCTATATAAAACTGTGGGTATATTGTCCCATTTCAAACCACATTTTTCTCGAATGATATGTATCATGAACCTCAACCATACACATTCTCGGCTAGCTTCATGAATAGCTATTGTCTTATCATGGTTCAATGAAGTGGCTAGATAGACTACTTGGTATATTTCTAAGATATAACACTATCCCCACACGTGAACACATTACATGTTTAAGATCGAGATTTATGCGGGTCAAATAAGTACCCACCATCAGCATGATCAATAAGATTGGGACTGCAATCTTTAGAATAAAATAAGCTCATGTCTTTGATCCTATTTAGATATCTCCTGGTAGGGGGGAAATATACATTGCTAACAAATTGACTGAAAAGGTTATATCAGGTCTTATAGTATTTGTAAGATACATTAGTGTTGTGCATCAGTGACACTAAGATATGATACTTCATATTTCTCATTTTAACAAATAATTTATTGCTTTTGAAAACTCTCCAAGAGTTTCAACAATATTCAGACCATCAATTTATCCCTTATAAGGATAATAAATAAGTTTTCCAAAAACTTTATATGCTTCAGGCATTTTGAATCCTTTAGGGATTTTTATATGGATTTTTGGCAAGTGACAATATCAATATGTGTGACATCTTCAAGTGTCTGGACTACAAATTAAATAAGTGTTATGATTACCAAGATGCATCCTTTCATGTCACTTGATAAATATTTCTACGTCAGTATACTTAAATAAACGTTGAATTCAGATTCTCATAATCTTTACACTAATATTGTATCAAAGATATTAATGATATATCATTTCGTATCGGTTCATAGTGTGACATAATATTTTGAGATCTCATCACTTCATTATTTTCAGATACCTAAACCACCTATAAGGTTTCAAGAAGTGTTATGTCGTAGGCTTTTCAAGAGCATATTGCCTTCTTATTATGATTATTTGCTTCTTATCCTTTTCAAGAATTATTTCATTTAGAATCGATTAGTCTACCACGCTTCATGCATGCGTAGACTTTGTCCTTTAAGAATGCAAAATAGGAGCACTTATAGCTTAAATATGATACTAAATTTGAGTCAACAAATGCTTCCGGCATTTGACTTGAATTATCTTTTAAATGAGGATTTGATGATAATTCCTAACATATTTCATAGCTACTTATAATCTCCCATTTATGTTAGGAAAACTAACATTCATCCTCTATCTTCTTTGAGAAATTCATCTTTGTACATCATGGTATATTCATTAATCATATACTGCACATCAAAACTATTAGATAGAATAGCTTGTTCCTGATCTTGAACCAATTGAGAGGGAAAAAATAATCATAATTTATTGGTCTAATGCATACAAGATCTATTGTATGCAACATATCATATTTCAGACCAACATATGAAGTTTTATTCTCCTTAGCAATGGTTTATCTATTTATCGAAGACATTCAATGCCAAACTATCATCATCAAGATTGTCTTGATTACACAATCTGAAAGTTATGCTCTTAACTCAATTTTATTCAGCAAACAACTTTATAAATGTCAAACTGCGGGTTGACAGTGAATGTATATGTGCTCATCTTATTGATGCATCTTTTCAACATATCACATGATAGGTGAACAGGCTCTTATTCACTTTTATACTTTTCAGATTATAAGAGATCCAATCTCAATATCAGTTGGTCCAACCAACTTATCATGAGAAAAAGGAATATCAACAATTCTTGAAGAATTTTCTAGTTCTTCAATACATGTCTAGTACTCAATATGCACATCTTCAAGATGTCACAATCGTTCATATCAACTTATGAACTTTTATACTAGTAAACTTCAAGTTTACCATAACATGTGCTTTTTACTTTAGTAAATTTTAGATTTACTATTACATGAATAAATTTCATATTACTACTTTAGAAACAGATTTCAAAATAACTCTTCTCAATTATTCAGCCTCTTTCGGAGGTGAATTGTGATTATCATCACTATTAAGTGCATGTTTGCATTACTAAGCTTCTTATTCCCCGGAAATGAAATATAATCGTGCCTTAAGCCTATTAGATTTTGATAGCTTATAACCTCTTTCATGATACTGCTACTTCAGGAGCACATCGAGGCATATCATCTTTCAGACCTATCATATATTGCTACTATATTTAATTCATGGAATGGAGCATAATGGACAAGTTTCATGAATTTTCATCAAATACACATTATTTTTTCTTAGCCATCATAATATCATAAGTATGGTGCATTGAGATTCAAACTCAACATCGTATCCATATAAAGGCGTCTTAGGCATAAATCGATAAGACTTGAACTGAATATTTTATCATCATGGTGCATCGGGACTCTAACCCAATGTCTTACTCTTTTAATGCGATGAGATTTGAACCCACTGTCTTATAACCAATGACATAATATGTCAAATCACACAACAAGATTCATCAACAAACATAAAATTTGTAAATATCATAAATAAGCATTTTAAAGACAAACATATAAAAGAAATCATGACTTTTGATACTTATGTCACGTACTTAACCAATTCTTTGGTTATACCTTGCATTAAATTTCATGGCAGTGTAAAACAACACAAACCTTCTACTGAAAACTTGAAAGCAATACTAATATAATGCCTTTTGAAATTCCAAGATTCTTTAAGAGTTTTATGCCTTATAATCCCAAAGATAATTATTGTGGAAACAATAATCATAGTAATTGACATATACCATACATATCATGTAACCAAGTAAAAACAAAGATTAAAATATCAAATCAAGAGTAAGCAAAAGGCTCGTACCTATGCATGCTTTTGTCATGTAATACGACTCACTAAAGCTACAGATTTCAAGAAGAATTGACAACAGACGTGGAATTTAATGTCCACAAACTTACAAAAATCAGTATTAGAGACTCGTGCTGATAACGTGTTATAAAATATAAAGTAAGAACAACAAAAATAAATAGAGAGAAGAGGAGATGCTTCTTTATTTCTCATAAAGGATGAGAGATCATAAGATTGAGGATATAATGAACAAAACCCCTCTATTGATAGGAGAAAATACTCCTAGTTTCTCTCTAAAAGATAGATACTTCATATCCTAATAAATATCAAATAGATCTTATCTATATTCTTGATAGACATTCATTATAATGTAAATACATTCATAACAATATCATTTTTATTAATTATTTAAATCTCTTTTTTAAGAACAACAAATATATCTAGAAATTCATAAACTTTCGGATACATAATTTTAATTATGTATTTCTCTTTGGTCTAGTTAATGTATGATGTATCTCGACCAAATAGTTTCAGAAATAGATGTATCTCAGTAATCAAAATTATGTATCCAATTAAAAATAGAGTAATTAACTGTTACATTCTTAAGTTATGTATCTCAATTTTAAAATTATGTATTCGGATGCTAATTATATATTCAAAAATTACAAAATAAGAAATTATTTGTAATTTAATAAAGAGTAGGATTGGAAATAACAAGGGGTAAACTTATTCAGATCTATGTAAGTTTTACTAAAAAATACGTCAGTCAATAATAGTTTGGTTGGAAAATAATTGTTACTTTGTTAGGCCAAAAATTCTATTTTATTAATAAAATATATTACTTATTTCTTTTTTAATAAAATTATTATTTTTAAAGAACTTGTTTCTTTTCTTCCAAAATTGAGAAAGGATTAAAAATACCCTTTATTTTCATATATCAGCTAAGTTTGTCCTAGTTATAGTGTAAGGCCAAATATACTCTGGTCGTCACCAAAATTTTCAAAAATATCCTTTTTAAAAAAATATTTTTTCATCATTGCATTTGGGTAAGGTGGATGTCATATGGAGTGTCACCTCAATGCAGTGATAATAGAATAGATAACTTGTCAATTACAATGACTATCACATTATTCAAGATGGTATCACAAAAACAATTTATGGTAATTCTAAGCATTAGAATCCAATTGTCTAACGAGTGCATTCGATGACATTATTTTTATATGCATCACTTTTGTATGTGATTTAATTAATGATATCGACTAATCTTTATATTATAAAAACCATGACATACATATTGATCTAATCGAATCATTAATTCATCATACGATCAAGAACAATTTTAGATTAAATTTTAAGAGATGAAACTCTCACTATTACCATGATCTCTATATCATGACAAGTCTCAAATATTAACCAAAGACATTATCATACTAATTAATCAATTTGAGTAATAACTATGTTAAAACAATATTATATGACATATAATTATATTAAGTAATATTTTTAGAACAGAAAATATGTTATGAAAGTACACGCTAAAAAGGGAACAACAAAGCCTGAGATGTATAGAGTGGCCCCAGACTTCTTGTGCGTATTTTGTCAGGCAACGACGTAATAGAAGAGTATTACTCTTGTACATAACTATTATTCTTAGATCAACAAAAACAAGGTAGTTGGATAGAGTTGCATGTTAAGCCTGACATGTTTTGGGTAGCAGGTTTTTTACATTAGCGAATAATTCTTTAGTTATTAAAAAGAATCATTTTTATGTGATAAACCAAAAATTGAATGATAATGGGAGAAACTTACTCCTGCTAGAGTATATTGTGATTCACATGGTAATCTATTTTTGATAAATCTTTGAATTGTTAAAAAATAATTGGTAGTGTCGATGGTTTCTCCACTGTCAGCATTGCCCTCATTTTCAAATGAAGATTTTTCATGCATAAATCAACTATTCTCATTGTTTGAAATGTTCGGCAAAATTGCCTATAAAGGCATGCCTTTGTTTTCATTTTGTACACAGATTAAAAATTAACAAAAGTCTACTATTTGTTTTTTAATTTTTTTACTCTGTTATTTTATTTTATAACACACTATCAACACGAGACTATACTGTTTCAAAATTTGAATGTTAAGGTATTATTTTTCTCTTTTTATTAATATGTCTAATCTTACGAAACTTGAGTTCATTGCCCTTCAAAGTTCGAAAAAGAACTACCTTTCATGGGTATTGGATGCTGAAATCCATTTGGATGCTATGGGCTTTGGAGATACCATTAAAAGTGAAAATAAAGCATCAAACCAATATCGTGCTAAGGCTATGATATTTTTGCGTCATCATATTGACGAAATTCTAAAAAATGAATATCTTACTATTAAGGATCCACTTATTTTGTGGAATAGCCTAAGAGAAAGGTATGACCACTTAAAGATGGTCTTCCATCCAAAAGCAAGATATGATTAGATGCATCTCAGATTTCAAGACTATAAGTTTGTTCATGAATTGACACGATCCAAACCAGGACTTAGTCGTGTCGGGTTCCTCAATCCCAACTGGGACCGTATACCACCTTCAAGACTCAACCATAACCGCCCTACAACTTATGTCGGATGAATTCTGAACATATAACAAGATATATCAAAATCAATTGAAAGATATTTAAAGAAGTCCGTAACCATAACCAACCAAATACCAAATCGGTGTCAGCCTCAATGCCAATACCAATACCAAGGCTGACACCAATACCAACACCGTCCATGTCCATAGTATTCACACAAAGCCTCTAGCAGAAATTCAAGAACATCTGGTCGAGACATGCCCCGACCATAGCCAAAACCAAAGTCCAAGAAACAAAAATATCCTAAAGAAGTCCACAACAAGAAATGAAATCTTTCGGAGTATGGAAGCTCATCACTTCAGTCCAACACAAAACTATTGTTGAATTTATGATCACTGAGCAAAAAGAGTAGTATGGTTGTTTCCCACATCGTGTGGGGATACAACGCCCGAATATGGGTTAGCGGGTGAAAGCTAGCATGTGCTCATGAGTAAGGATAAAATAATGCAATTATTTGAACCGAAGTAAATAGTCATATGCCATCACATACATACATATATATATACCATGCCAGAAAAGGAAATCAGGTTTAGCGTGCATTTAAAACCATAACCTAGACTGTGTAGCTTTATCGTCATAATCCACTCACTGGTTATATAGGTCCAGTATTACCCCCTGAACAGGCCCCAGTGCGTGTATCCTCATGTCGAAAAACATGATTTTTCAGTGTCTGTCCGTCAGAGTCACACCTCATGGTTAGCTACTACAATCAACCATTATTGCCTAATTAAAACATTTAGCACATAACCAAACCGGCAATTCCAAGAGTCAATTATCAAGGAATTTTGTGAAAAAATCTATCATTGTGTCAACTTGATCCACGTACTTTTATTTGTGAGCAAGAGGTACAAAAGATTATTCACTTGTAGAAAATTACAAATCAAATGCCAAACACATTTATATATATAAAAAGGATTACAAAATCATACTTTCTTGTAGTGAATGTCCCAATACGAATTGAGGTCCCTGTAGGACCACCTACTGGCCAATGAGTCCAAAACATACTTGAAGCATGGTAGACTATTCGATTTTAAGTATCAAAATCCTAGAAAAATAAAAATAAATGATCAAGATGATACTACGAAAGAATCTCGTATAAAAGTTCAAGATTTGAACAATTTTTATATCCCTGAAGGAACAATTTGAATCGATTAAAAATAGTGGTAGATCATACCTTTGCATATAATGTTGCAACAAACAACATGCAAGATAGCGAGGATCTCGACCTCAGTCAGTCACAGAATGCCAACAAAAAAAATAATTGGCTATAATGATAAGAAGCAATTCAATCTGAGTTGAATTTACTTATCAAGTGTGAAGTTTTTGGACCTATTATTCAAATACGAAATGGTATTAAACCTGTTGGCTATAAATGGGTCTTTGAGGGTAAAATAAATGAGAAAAATGAAATACAAAAATATAAGGCACACCTTGTTGCACAAGGATTTTCACAAAGTTCTGGTGTTGATTATGAAGAAACCTACTCACTAGTTATGGATGGAATAACATTATGTTATCTTAGTTTCACTGTTCATGAGAGACTTGAAATGCATTTGATGGATGTGGTGACAGCGCCCAAGCGCACACGCAAGTGTATGTGGTTTACTAAGTAATATAGTGGTCTTCAAGAAAGTTGAGTTATCGATCCCACAAAGATTAGATTTGGCAATGATTTGATTTCAGTTCACATTTAGATTCACATGATGCAAGAGTAACTAAATAAAGAGTTTGGAGTTTGTAAATTCCAAGGAAAGTAAACAAAGCATAGAATAAAGATCTTGAGACAATTAATAGGAGAAAACCCAGGGTTGAAGCACTCTGAACAATCATATTATGCTATTGGATTTTCATTAATTAACCTGCTTATATTGGTTGTTGATTCGTAGGGTTAATTGCATGATTACTGTTTTCCAATCTCTAATCTTTTACCTAAGTTGAACCTTATACCTACATCGTTGAGCGGGGATGTAATAATTCACTTAAGTTCTTAACAAATATCATCCTGCATATGAATCAAGTAAGGTATCTAAGTACATCCTTGTCCTAGATACTAATTCAAGTTTATTATTTTATAAGGAATTAAGAACCACACTCTGCTTATTCCCATGTTCTATCCCCTATTCTCTCTCCCGAGTTCACAAGGTTGACAATGGATGTATTTTAAGGGTCGCGAGTCCTTAAAATAGTTAAAATAAAAATAGACAAACAACCAATATTGATATGAAAATAAAAAAAAACTTAATCCATAGCAATAATAATCATGTTCCTGGCTTCAACCCCAGAAAGAGAGCGTTTAACCACACATAGTCATAATCACAATCACAAGGAGGTAATTAACGACTAAGAACATGTATGAACTAGTTTAAAACAATAAAAACCTAAGTTATGAAGTTGTAGCAGCCTTATTGATGCTCCAAGACATCCAACGATCATTAATAATGATTACAAAGTTGTATTTATAGTAGAAAACAAGTTCCAAGCCGATTAGGATTCAATTTTCACTTCTTGGCCGTGTTTGAAGTAGGGTCGCGACGCGAGGCTGGCTTGACTTGACTAGGGGTCACCACGCACTAGATACTTGGTTCAAGAAGGGGTTACGACGCAAAGAT
Organism: Capsicum annuum; assembly: GCF_002878395.1. Lineage (NCBI taxonomy): Eukaryota > Viridiplantae > Streptophyta > Magnoliopsida > Solanales > Solanaceae > Capsicum > Capsicum annuum. The sequence continues at coordinate 57,254,460 of NC_061118.1, read as the reverse complement.
GGATTGACTTAAATGGGGGTCGCGACGCGCTCCTATCGCGACATCTCTCTGAAATTTGCTTCTTGAAATTTGATTAAGTATTGGACGTTCCTCCATTCATCCTTGACTTTGTGGTGTCTTTACCATGGTTTTCCAGCCTCCAAATCATCTATATATCATCATATTAAGCTTACAAATGATCCTACAAGAACACACCACACGAATTAGAAGCACAAACAACACTATATCCATAACGATGATTCAATAATAAGAGCTTAAACTAGGGTGATTTCCATGGTCTTCCACTCAATGTTTTGCCTCTTTCCTTGAATCAATTGAACTTTGTACACTTCCAACAAGTTGTTCCACATACCATAACACATTTAAAACCATAAGGAACACATATAACTCAATAGAATCCAACAAGATAGACTAGACAAGCAACTAGCTCAAACTAGGAAGACTAGTTTTCTATATTGAACTCAAATTGACTCTTTTAAGTACAAACTTACTTGGACTTCACTTGGAACCTTATAAACACATGATTTAACATATTTATCTCATTATCAACCATTATAGCTTATAATTATCCTCAAAATAAGGCTAAAAGGGCTAGAATATGAACGCTAGAATGTATAAATACACCCAACATCATGTGGTTACAACCTATCTTTATGGATCACTTGATAATGAGATATGCATGAAAAATTTTGAAGGATATAAAATGCACTAGGCATATCGGGAAGTATATTCAACCAAATTGCATCATTATATGGTTTGAAGCAATCTAGATGCATGTGGTATAACCGTGTTAGTGAGTATTTATCTAAAAAAGGTTATATAAATAATGAAATTTGCCCATGTGTTTTTATAAAGAAAACAACATCGGAGTTTGTTGTACTTGTTATTTATGTTGATGGCATGAATCTTATTGGAACTCCAATAGAGCTTCAATAGGCAATTGATTATTTAAAGAAGGAATTTGAAATGAAGGGTCTTGGAAGGACAAAATTATGTCTTGGTTTGCAAATTTAGCATTTGACGAATGACATCTTTGTCCATCAATATACCTATACAAAAAATATTTTGAAAAGATTTTATATGGATGGAGCACATCCATTAAGTATTCCAGTGGTTGTTCGATCACTTGATGTGACTAAGGATCCATTCCGCTTCAAGAAAAGAACGAGAAAATTCTTGGTGCTGAAGTACCATATCTTAGTGCAATCGTTGCACTAATGTATCTTGCTAACTCTACAAGGCCTGATATAACTTTTTTTGTTAATTTGTTAGCAAGGTATAGTTCTGCTCCTACTAGGAGGCATTGAAATGTAATCAAACACATATTGCGGTATCTAAAAAGGACTATCGATATGAGCTTATTTTAGTCTAAAGATTGCAGTCCCGATCTTGTTGGTTATGCTGATGCAGGGAATTTATCTGATCCACACAAAGCTCGATCTCAAACAGGCTATGTGTTATATGTGGGGGTACTGCCATAACTTAGAGATCTACAATGCAGTCTATCGTGGCCACTTCATCAAACCATACGGAGATAGTAGCTATTCATGAAGCAAGTCGAGAATGTGTGTGGTTGATATTAATGATACATCTCATTCGAGAAAAATGTGGTCTGAAATGTAACAAAGTGTCCATAATTTTATATGAAGATAATGCAGCATGCATAGCGCAATTAAAAGGTGGATTCATAAAAGGAGATAGAATGAAATATATTTCGCCAAAATTTTTCTACACACATGAACTCCAAAAGAATGTTGATATCAACGTACGACAGGTTCGTTTAAGTGACAATTTAGCAGACTTGTTCACCAAAGGATTGTCATCCTCAACATTCGAGAAGATGATATACACGATTGGGATTCGACATTTTCGAGATGTTAAGTGATGTTTTAATCAGGGGGAGCAAATACTCACTGCACTCTTTTTTTCTTTTTGTCCCATTGAGCTTTCCTTGATAAGGTTTTTAATGAGGTAGTTGAGGAAAAAAAATGTATATTACAAGACATGCATTGTTAAAGTTTCTTTTTATTTTGTGTTAGACGTCCAAGGGGGGTGTTAAGAAATAATCGATAGTGTGGATGTCTTCTTCACTATCAACATTGCCTTCATTTTCAAATGAAGACTTTCTATGCATAAACCAACTATTCCCATTGGTTGGAATGTTTGGCAAAATTGCCTACAAAGACATGTCTTTGTTTCCATTTTGTACATAGATCAAAAATTAACAAAATCTCTACTATTTGTTTCTTAATTTCTTTATTCCGTTATTTTATTTATAACATGAATCAAGATGTACCAATTTTAGGCATGCTACATTGATGGTTGCACGATAATTTAATATGTAAAACAATAGCTCTCTGAATTACAATATTTGAATAGATCCAAATCTGAATACTTGAAAAGTTATATAAAATATATAAGAATCAAACATTTTGAGACGTCCTAAATAGAATGATTGTCTCAAATGGATGGAAAGAGTTATGTCTTTCTCAAAAACACACCTATTTCAGTTTAGAAAAATGCTTATAAAAAACTTTATAATTCAGACGAGGTTAAATTCTTCGTGATGGACGACGGTAAAGTAGTGTTTAAGTTTTTTTTTTTTTAATTATTCAAGTTAGAATGTGATTTATTTGCACTTATTCATAATTTTCTTTTAGGTTTTGCAAACTTTTGACTAGATTGGTAAGAAGTGTGAACTCACAACAAGTTGAAAATCTTGTGCAAAAATACATTTTGGAAAGGTTCTTGATGGTCAAGCTGAAATTTCATCACTTTTGTGTCTAAAATTTGGTCAAATCTCAAATAAAAAGCTATATGATAAAATCTAATTAGTTGACATTCATTCCTTGCTCCTTACTTCCTGGTCAGAATGAAATGAAGAAGTAAATAAGCTTGAACATTCTTTCAATTCCATAGAATATATTCTTGCAAGAAGGCTACAGTACTGTATATTGTATTGAAAAGGGGACTTAAAGAATTTAATGAATTAAACAGACTGCAAATGGAAGGTTTCACACTTGTAGTGTGTTTGGTATGGAGGAAAATATTTTCTTAATTTTCTCATGTTCGGTTTGCCAAATGATTTTGAAAATATTTTCTCTAGAAAAATAATTTTAATTTCTTAAAAATAACTTCCTACAAGTGTGGTGTTCAACATAGATTATGTCTTCCCTCCTTTCTACACACCTTGTCTACAATTCCATGAGTTCCAATTCCATAGCCTCTCGCCCCCCTCCACCCCACACCCTATTTCCACCTCTCCATCTTTTTTAGTATTTGTTTAAATTATATATAAATATTTTTAAAATATTATAATTATTTACCTACCAAACACAAAAAATAAATAGTAAACCCACTTTTTATTTACTGGAGAACATCTTTCAAGAAAACATTATTCTTGTATTGAACACACCCAAAATTGGTGCAGTAAATGAATCGGACTTTTTATCAGTCTATAAATATAGAATCGAGAAGTAGCAAATAATCCACAACTCCGTCCGAGGCATTCATTCAGAGGTACTAAAAAAACTAGCCCCTCTATTTCATATTAGTTAATAATCTTACTAAAAATAATCGTCTCATATTAGTTAGTCATCTTACTGAATCAAGAAAATATTAATTAACTTTTTTTCATAATATCTTTACAATTAATTTTTTTTTTAAATTGTTCATACTTATTCGTATTTAAAAAAAATAAAAATTAAGGAGTGAATTAGTAAAATTACCTTCTTATTTATGATTTCTAAGTCACTATATAAAATAAAATGTATCCAACTAATATGCGATGAAGGGAGTAACAAGTTTAAAAGAGTGGCCTTACATGAAGTGAAGAGTCTTTGTTTATTAGCCTCCTTCCACAAGGGTATCATTTCTTCAAGTGATTTAAATCATTCTGTCTATGTAAAGTGAACACTTCTACTTATTCCTTTGTCATCTGAACCGTTCAACCTATCAAAATACAAGATTTTAAACCATTCTGACTATGTGTGTAGCTCACTCTCTCTAAAAAAATTTCACGTCAGATCCACGTTATATCCATGTCACATAAATCAATGACATGTCATAACATCTTCATTAATTAATTTTTAAGATTATTAATCAATAAAATTAAATAAAAATAAAATAATAAATTATTTTTTTAAAAAAAATAAAATTCATCTCCATCATTATTTAAAAATTAAAATTAACAATTTATATTCATTCCCAACTGCCTCCACGTCAATTTTTATGTCATTTTAAATATTACGTTAAATTTCATGTCCTTTTTAAATGTTACATAAAAAATTAAATATTAAAATAAATTTAATTAACTAAAAAACTTTTACAAATTATTTCAATAATCATGTTCTTGATGTTTGCTCACAAATTGAACATTAAATTCAATCCAAATAATTGAAATTCCTCTCCAGTTAATTTAAATTTTCAACTATAAATTCGCATATACAAACATAGTGAATTTTCAATTTTCAAATTTGAATATTTTTAACAAATCCACAAAAACTTCAAGCTTTTCCAAGCTTATCCATGGAGTTCATTAATTTTTCAATATGCACTATCACTCACTTTCAATTCAAGTTCAATTAATCCTAAAAAATAAAAAGTTTAAATTGAGAAAGTGAATTAAGAAAAAAAATTAAAAAGTGAATGGTGGGGGTTGTAATAGTGCACATGAGGAAGAAAGGGTTTTTTTGTGGGGGATGGGGGGGGGAGGGTTTTAATGGTGGTTCAATGAGGGGGTGGAGGCACAAACCACTGCACCATAGGAAACAAGAGAGATTTGGGGGAGGGGTGGAGAGGGGCCAGTTATAATGGTAGCAATAGTGGTGCCTTGGGGCTACAATCGTGCGAAGGAGAAGAAAAGGAATGCAGGGGGTAGGGGAGGGGCTTTTTTATATTTAATTTTCTTTTTAAATTGTTCTAATGTAAAAATGACCCTCACTCACACCCACACGTGTGCAGTCACACGTTTTGTCCAACTCAGCCACTTTAGTGCCACATAAGCTTGGTCAACAGTCAGAAAAATTTAAAATATTATGTTTTGATGAGTTCAGGAATTTAGATGACAAAGGGCTAAGTAGAGGTGTTCACTTTACAAACTCAGACAAGTACAAGGGTTTACCGGATTATTTCGCCTTGTCATATTGATAAGCTATTCTTTATTATGTTAGGTGTTTTCTTCTCACAACTGTGTAGTACATTAATTCAAATTCTAATCTTATTGGTAACTAATTGCTAAATAATTTTATCTGCTATTGCGTACATTTTTATTTAACAACACAAACAAATAATGTTGAATTCAATATATGTATTTTCTTTTTCTAGTGCTAATCATTTGAACTGAATCAAATCTTTTCAGAATCAAGGTAAAACTGTACTCTTATGTTTTTTTATGATACAGTAAGCTAGATGTTTTTTTCTCGTTGGCTCCTAGTGTATTGCATTTACAAAAATTTGGAAGCACCAGTATTCAACGGTGATGCCCAAGTTACACCTCCACTCTGAAGATGATGCGGTCGCTGCCAAATATAGTAACCAAAAAAAGTTTGGGGGCGAGTCCCAAGGAATACGTGGAATCGTGTCTCAACTATTGTAATCAACGGGCAGAACTTGAAAAATAAATGGGGGGATTTGAGTAGCAATATCGAATAAGTGGCAAATATCAACTTCGATTGTAATCAGTCGCAGGTGAACTCTAGGATTGTGTTTCCCCCAACTTCTTAACTCTGTAGGCTTATTATGCTTTATTGAACCAACCCAATACCTTGTATGCAAAATCGATAAGTTATGTACCATCAACAGTCTTTTGGACGAGCTGACAGATTTCACCCTTTAACTTTTGAGTCTCAGGATGTCGCCTTACTAACCCTTATCTTGACCCAGTTAACTATTACCTTTTGAGTTTCTAGTAATTAGATGATAGCTAACCATCTTACTTAGATAATACCTAGTAGCGTGGATCGACAACTAAACTTCAAATTACTATAGTCATTATCTTTTCCTAGGCACTACCCCCTTTTTGGAGTAAGTAGCAATAATCTAGGTAGGATCCTAACGTTTGCAACCACTAAGATAACTATTAAAGTAAAGATAATCAATTCATGCATGGGTATCGGTTGAGAACAACAATAGCACTTCCCCTACTTCGTTAATCCGCCAGGGTTTTCGCAATCATAGCTAAGGGTTTTTAGCCGCTAATGCTTGTGAAGTAATCAACAACATTCATGATTAAAAGCATAAGATGAAATCACAATAATCACAAGTAAAAACCCAAAGCCGTAATTGAATAAATCGACCAAAATCAATACAAGAGAAATCATACAAGAGAATTTCACGACCAAAATTGCATCTCGAAATCAAAATATGTTTGTAAGTATCAAGAGTGCATAACTTCTACTAAAAAACACATAAGCGGTATTTATAGTTCATGAGGAAACCCCAAAACTAAAGATCGAATGAAAAAGGACAAAAAAGGTTGGTGACCACATGCAGTGTCCACATGCAGCCTGACTTTGGGCGCATGTAGCCACCACATGTGCTTAGACCAAAATTCTTGCAACTTTACTCTCGGGATTTCAGACTTCTGACATATGCTTTGCCCACATACGATCCACATGTATTACATGTGGTCCGCATGTTGACATAAGTGCCAAAAGTTATTTTTCAGCTCTTTCACTCTCTGGATCTTCAATTCTTTAATTCCAGCACTTACCTTAGTCTGATATAGACCACATGTGCTACATGTGGTCCACATGTAGACATAGGTAAGTATCAGACCCTTCAACACTTGCAACCAAGCTTCAAATCTTCAACTTTCATCACATACATTGGTCACGTACAATTTGAAAAGTGTCACGAATACCCAAGATTGATCAAATAAGTAGCGAAAAATACCATTTTTGATCTTTTTCACGCACTTAGCATTCAAAACCTAGTTTCCTGCAAAACATACCCAAAACGTATCATATCTAGCAAAACAACCTAAGAAACTTGCATATTTTCATAGTTTTAAGCATCGAAAGTGTTATACTTCTATAGCACATCATTTAACAAATAAAAGATCAGCTCAAGAAGATTAAATTTTGCCTTTTTCTCTTTGCTTTTATGTTTATTGTAACTATAATTAATCATTTTTTGTTTAGGTAGTTTGAATTTTTTTAAGAAGACAGAGTGAATAATTTTATGTTAATTCACACCTCTAAAAATCAGTATGCGAAAAATATTTTTTACCTGTTTAACTATGATTGCACACTTTTCATCACAAATGGAATGTAGTATATGTATTGGGGAAAATAGCATATATACCTGCTCGCATGCTGAGTGGGCATATGGCATCAGGACGATAATGATGTGGCATAAAGAATCGAGAAGAGGTTGTGTATATAAAGGTTTTAGTGATCGAGTGTCTGAGTCAAGGACTATCCAATTAACTTGAGCTTGTTTCATTACTGGATGGTTGCTATCAGGAATAAGGTGGAAACTCGTGGCTTAAAGTTGGTGAAGGACTCGTATCCCAAAGACTGAGTAGAAAGATAAAATGACAAATATGTCAGATATAATAGTACGAAGATTCTACAAATTACAAAAGAATATTAGTTGATACATGTAACGTTATTCTTAGGTGGAATGTTTCCCTTGTACGAGTTGTTACGATCCAAAATAGCATAGGTGATAGCACCCGTCACACCCTCCAATACAAGTAAGCCTATTCCAACCCAAACAAAATATTTAAAGTAAATCAAAAGAGGAAGAAGAAGAATAGAATGATCCCAAAATACTTAAAGATGAAATAATTCAAACATACATCCCAAGTCTGATTTTCACTAGTACAAGTTTCTAATACAAAATGATATTAATAATCGAAAGTATCTTAATGCGGATAAATCATAAGATGAATAAGAAAGATTCAGGTAATCTTCGTGAAACGCTAGTCACTACCTCGATCTACACAACGCCAATAGTCTAGGGGTGACAAACGGGCGGATTGAATTGGATTTGGACGGGTTAAATATGGATTAAGCAAAAATGGTTTGGATTGTAATCCGCCCATATAAATATGGGTAAATATGGATTTGGTCAAATATGAATTGGGTAAAAATGGTTCCAACCCACTTTCACTCCTAAAGTCTAAAACTTAAAACTTCTATATCATATCAACTTGACTTTTTTTTTCCATTTTTTAAAGTTTTTTTTCTGTCTCTCTTCTATATGTAGCCTCTAGTTTTTTTTTCTTTTTTCATTTTTTAGATTTCCTTTTTTTCTCTCTTCTATCTCTACCCTTTGCTTCTCTTTCTTTTTTCTTTTTTCTTCTTTTCATTTTTAGTCTCCTTTTTTCTATTTTTTATTGTTTTTGTTTTTACTTCTTTCTCATTTTTTTGGTTGTATTTTATGTTTTATATTTTTTTTTATTATTTTCGAAGAACATGGTTAAGTCGAGCACAAATTATGGATGATGACTGAAATATCATAACCACTCAGTATATTTGTATTCACCATCATTTTTTTTCTTTTTTCTTTTCTCCTTTTTCATTATTTTTTTTGTATTTTTTTCTTTAATTCTTTTTGTACGCTTTTTCTCTCTCTTCTATCTCTAATTTCTACCTGTCTTTATTTTTTTTCCTTTTTTTATTTCTATTTTTGATTTTTTTTAGGATAACGAAAATACTATATATGAAGCTGAACTTTTCATTAAATCAAGGGCTATGTGGATCCTCAACCATATATGAAATAGAATAAAGATGGACCAAGCTACTTAATACAATTGTGTTTGTATTTGTTTTTTTAGACTTCAAACTTGTGTTTGTATTTTATAGTTTGCACCGTCATATATATTTTATATAATTTGCACTTATATTTTAAAAGGACTATTTTGTATTTGCAAGTTGATTGTGTATTGTATTTGTATCTATAATTGCATTTGTTTCACTTGTTTGTATTTGCATTCATAGTAGATAGTATCATTTGTATTTATAACAATTGAAAAACAATAGTTATTTTTCTTTCTACGAACACTTATATTTTTATATATCGATACAAATTATATTTTATTGATATAAATTAAACAAAAAAATTGAATGTAAAGAAAAAAGAAATAAAATTGAAAAAGAAAAAAATTGATGAAAAAGAAGAAAGAAAAAGTGTAAGAGATGAGTAAAAAATAAATGGCAAAAAACAAAAAAATGAAAAAGAAAAAAAGTAAATTAAAGGAAAAAGAAATAAAAAATAGTAAATTAAAGGAAAAAAGAAAGAAAAAATAAAAAAAAGTTGGAAAAGAAAAAAAAGAAAGAGAAATAAAAGATAAAAAATAATAATAAAGGAGTGAGACTATGAATTATATTTAATCAATAAGAGATTCTATGAATTGTATATGCTAAATGGGATAATTAGAAGCTTATATTTATTAACACATGTAGGTCTCAAGGGAATACAAATGATGAAACAAGAATGAGAAAGGGGAAAACGAAAAAAAAAAAATACAAAAGAAGAAAAATAACAAAAATGACGAACCAAGAATGAAAAAGAGGGAACGAAAATACTAAAAAAAAGAATGCGAAGAAAAAAAATTGAAAAGAGGAAAAAAAGTTGATGAAAAAAGAAGAAAAAAAAAGTGTAAGAAACGAGTAAAAAATAAGTGAAAAAAAGAAAAAAAAATGAAAAAGAAAAAAATGTAAATTAAAGGAAAAAAGAAAGAAAAATTAGTAAATTAAAGGAAAAAAGAAAGAATAAACAAAAAAAATTGGAAAAGAAAAAAAAAGAAAGAGAAATAAAAGATAGAAAAAAGTAATAATAAAGGAGTGAGACTATGAATTATATTTAATTGATAAGAGATGTTATGAATTGTATAGGCTAAATGGGATAATTAGAAACTTATATTTATTAACTCATGTAGGTCTCAAGCGAATACGAATAATGAAATAAGAATGAGAAAGGGAAAAACAAAAAAAAAGAATAAAAAAGAAAAAAGAAATAAAAAAATAGATGAAAGAATGAGAAAAAAAAAGAAATTATAAGAAACGAGTAAAACATGAAAAAAATGAAAAAGGAAAAATGTAAATTAAAGGAAAAAATAAAGAAAAAAAATTAAAATTTTAAGCATAGGTGGGTGATCTCTGTGTTTTAATGGGTACCCATATTTACCTATTTTGTCCATATTTGTATGAGCTTTTAAAATAAGTTGAAGTCCATATCTACTCATTGGAAATATGAGTGATCCAATTCAATAAATATGGATTAAATAGACTCTTTTCACAAATATGGACTGAAATTGTCACCCCTAGACTTAAAACTAAGGGAACACAATCTACTATTTGCTACTCGAACCAACACCTGAGTGCAAAAGAAAAGAAAAAGAAAGAGTGAGTACAAAACATGTGCACTCAACAAATATCGTTGATAACCGATCTTAATCTAAAAACTAGTGATGAGGACCACCACCCCGACTACCCAAAGTTTGCCATCAATCTATAATATGTAAATATACACCACTATATCCTAATAGGATAACCCAACACAACAGTCTTAGAAGTATTAATAAATAGGTTAAGAAAATTAGATATGGTGAGTCATTGTTTATCATTTAATGATTAACACGTAAATGAAGTCATTGATGAGGTAGACTCACTAACACAGTATATCAGACTCAATTATCATGTTCAGCTAATAATCTGGGATAAAATAGAAAGAGTGTGTAAATATGTGTATATCATGCTACCTATAGGTGCAACACTGCAATCTCACTGATCAAGCCATAGCCATACCCCATGTCTCATAATATCTCAACCTTATATTCAATCAACTAAAGATAACATATGATGTAATATAGTGAAATGAATGCAGAATACACAATATCATAAGCAGGATCAATTGTGGTAATTCAATACAAAAATAAATACTCAAACACAATATCAAACCATACAAAAAAATGCAATGTAGTGATGATGTTGATATAAGTACTCCGTACGACTGCCATTATATGGCTTCGTAAACACCCTTTGAGCCTCAGCGCTTCAGGAGGGGAGTTATGGGGTTTTCACAATCTATTTACTTTCACAATCTCAATCAACCTCTTCGGCTAATAATTACGGTCAAGGGTTCTTATCAAGTGTTTCATTTTCTTTCAAAATTAGTGTTTTTTAGTGGTATTAGATCTCATGAATATGTATGAATGAAATGGGGATGTAATAATCACAACCAATCAGTATGAAGATAATAATCAATTCAGTGCAGGTATAAATGAGCTCAAAATTAATTTAATTTGACAATAATTCATGATATAGCTCTTGCACGACACTACAAAAATAAATAGACATGTAAGACATTAATAATATCATTTAGATCTAAGCCCCTCTCTTAAGCATCACGATAATGATAGGCAATTATATGCTCAAATAAGGGCTATAATATTAAGTCAAACCTCCACTCGGACATCACAATAATAATACGACAATTAATGCACAAATAAGGACAAATAGTTCAAACACCAACTCATGCATCATAATAATAATAATAGTCTCTTAAGTCAATAATAATATTCACATAAGCCTCCACTCGGGCAACACAAAAATAATAAACAATCCAACAATAAAATATAGCAAAACTTACCCAAACCTATCTTATTCCATATGATAAGTCTCAACTTTCCTAGAGATGACATCATTAATGTAACACCCCGATTTTCTGAACCGGAATGTTACACGGTGCTCATGACCCTGAAGGACCACAAGCTAACCCATAGCTGATATCTGTACCTGTATACTGCATAATATATCATAAAATGCGGAAACATGAACATAAAAGGCCATAAGGTTCGAACTGAATAAACATCTAATAACAAAATGTCTGAAAAAGGTATAACAATACCAAAATAAGTCATAAATACTGAAAATAATGAGATCTGAATATTTAATCTGACATCTAGTCTGGAAGCCTCTAACTAAACTGAATAAGGAGTCGAAGGAACATGTCTCCAACTAACTCTATCTAGCAACTAAATAGTAAATGTAGCAATAATCATATCGTCCTCGAATGAGAAGGACTCATTGCAAACTCTAACTACTGGAATGCTACTCCTGATCTGGAGCTCGTGCCTCTGAACCTATGGTATAACATAAAAGAAAGTACCATAGCACAAATGCATCAGTACGTCTGAATGTACTGAGTATACGAGTGAGGTAGGCTAAATGCAAAGGGTTATATGCATGAACAATGCTGACTAATATGAACGTGAGAATACATACATGCATACATAATGTAACTGAACTCGTGGAGATACTGACTACTGAGTCTGAATACTGACAACATGAGTGTACTGATACTAAGATACTGAATAGATGAACGACTATTTTTGATAGTTTGAATTATGAAGAACTGGTCTGGTTACTGTGTCGACAGTCCTGAAGCTGAATACTGATATCATGAATTCTGATAACTGATATGACTAATACATGAGTTTAGAAAACTGATATAACTGATATAACTGTGATGATCGGCCTAACTGATATAACTGATACTGAGCGACTGTATCTGGCAGTCTAAGTTATGATGGAACTATTTGACTTCTATTTTATATGAAGTAACTGAATTTGAGATCAGTCCTCTCTAGCGGGTGATCTTTAAATCTGATGATTCTTATACTGTTTAACTATAGTTGAGATCAGTCCTATCTAATGGGTGATCTTGAAGTCTATTTATAATGATAAGGATTAATTGTATCTAACAGTACTGAATCTGTACTACTGAACTGAGTTGACTGTATCTGATAGTCCTGAATCTATATCTGAAACTGTGGGATGTATTCATCTAACCGACAAGCCCCAAGCTAAGCTGACTGGGGTCCAATCTCTGCCTTGACTGGAAGGGTGTCAGCACCACGCCACCAGTAAAGACATCTGCTGTGGAGTCATTCCTAATCTAGCTAGTGACTCTTAGGATCAGTCCTATACATATAAATATGCTAACGGGTGACCCCTGAGTATGTCAGTCCTATATAACGAGTGACATCTCGTACCTACGCTGGCTACGTAGTTCTGGAACTTAGGGATTGCTTCTAAGGATCTCAGTCCTAATCTAGCGGGTGAGTCCCCATCCCTAGGCTCACTCGGTGCTGAATCCTAATCCCATCTGAAAGACACTGAACTGAATAACTGAACTGAACTGATTAGCTAAACTGATACTGATTAACTAGAATTATACTAGTGGTATTGTTTAGCAGAGCTAAACTAAGTTTACTAGATTCCGATGACTGACGAAATATACTGAGTTCTGAGGACTGGTTGAGAGTACTGAAATTACTGAGATTGACTTTGAATACTGAGGTTACAAATATTACTGAGTACTGAGATCACTGAGATTACTGAACTACTGAGATTACTGAGGTTACTAGATTTTCCTGAGTTACATGACTGAATGATTTCTATAGATCATGGCTTGACTGAGAGTATCATGAAAACATGGCATGGCTTTAGGCACACAGCTATATTTTTTGGGTATAAGTACCCCCAGGACTCGATGGAAGGAAACTGACACACATGACTGACTTGATCATAAGAGTAGAGTCCATAATCCACAATATCATAAATAAGGGATTTCATACTAAGCATGGTTCTCAACAATCTATTTCATGGAAGGGAATTTCATACAACATGTATATACTTGCATAGCTTTCAATATCATGTTCATTACATATTACAACCACAATCCATAATATCATAACTTAGGGAATTTCATGAAGTAC